>NC_090932.1:772859722-773167472 GCF_040938575.1 Ambystoma mexicanum
ACAGATGATGCATGACTGAACGTACTGCTCTACATCCTTTCTCATTGTAGGCCAATAGAAATGTCTTTGAAGATAGTCATGAGTACCAGCCACACCCCTGTGTCCTCCTAGTTTAGAGTCATGACACCAGACAAGTGCGGTTCTACGAAAAGCCGGAGTGGGTAGATAAAGTTTTCCTCCTACTAGGTAAAGACCGTTCCTGATTTCATAGGCCAGATCTTTAGAGTGTTTTTCAATTTCAAAACGACCTCCAGAATCCTCCTGTACCTGTTGAAGGAATTTAGAAATTATTCCGATAGTCCTGGACTGGGGAAACATCCGTTCAAGATTCGTCTCTGACTCTGACACGTAATCACACCGGCGGGAAAGAGAGTCGGCTACAACATTATTTTTTCCCGGGATGTAAGTTATGTTGAATTCGAATTGGGCGAAGAAGTGAGCCCATCGGGCCTGTCGAGTATTGTAACACTCGAACTGTTTGAGAACCTGTAAGTTCTTATGATCAGTCCTTATGGTGAACGGGAACCTTCCTCCTTGAAGTAGATGCCGCCATTCTACACAGGCCGCTTTCATGGCTAGAAGTTCTCGCTCAATAACCGAGTAGTTCCTTTGGCTGGAGTTTAGGGTCTTCGAGAAATAAGCCACCGGATGTTCTGTGCCCTGAATTTCTTGAAGAAGCACAGCCCCTATTGCGGCTGAAGAAGCGTCCGTCTCTAGAATGAAGGGTAGATGTTGGTTTGGTTGTTGTAAAATGGGTGCTGAACAGAAGGCTTCTTTAAGAGTACCAAAGCTGTCTTCTGCCTCCGTTGTCCATTTAAATGGAGTTGCAGATTTCTTTAAGAGCGAGGTGATGGGTAATATCTTTTGAGAGAAATTTGGGATGAATCTCCGGTAGAAGTTTGCTAACCCCAGGAATTTTTGTATCTCTTTGACTGAGGTGGGTGAGGGCCATTCAAGGATGGAAGACACCTTATTTGGATCCATGGAGATTCCGTGATCTGACAGAATGTATCCTAAATAAGGAATGGAGGAGGCTGAGAACACACATTTGGTGAGTTTAACCGACAACTGGTTTCTCTGTAGTCTTCTGAATACTTCCCTAACATGTTCCACATGGTCTTCAGGTGTACGAGAGTATATCAGTATGTCATCTAAATAAACCAATGTGGTTTGGCACAGGAGATCTGAGAATAGTCTGTCCATAAATCGTTGGAATACCGACGGGGCATTTACCAATCCGAACGGCATTACCTGGTATTCAAAAAGTCCGAAAGGAGTCCGGAATGCTGTCTTCCATTCATCTCCTTTCTGCACCCGGAGTAAGTGATACGCATTCCTCAGGTCGAGTTTGGTAAAGATGGTAGCACCCTGTACAGCTTGTAGGATATCGGTTATCAATGGCATAGGATACCGGTCCTTTATGGTAACCTTGTTTAGGCCGCGATAGTCTATACACGGCCTCAACTCCTTAGAATCTTTTTTTGAGATGAAGAACAGTGATGCCCCTGCAGGGGACTTGGAAGGCCTAATTAGCCCGTTCTCCATGTTGCTGTCCAGGTACTTTCGGAGGTATTGTTTTTCTTCTAATGATAGTGGAAACATCCTACCGAAAGGTACCAATGCACCTGGGGTGAGATCGATGCAACAGTCTTCAGGCCGGTGAGGAGGGAGCTCTACGGGTATCTTTTCAGTTGCCACTTCATTGAACTCCTTCAGGTAGTGGGGAAGACAGTGCACCGTTTTGACTTCGCAGCTATTAGTGGTCTTGACGGTCTCGAATCTTGGTTCTGGCAAACATTCCGATTTGCATAGTGAGGACTGAAAGCTAAGTAGGTTTCTAGACCAGTCTATACAGGGGTTGTGTCTGCGTAACCAACAGATACCCAGGATAAGAGGGAAGTGAGCAGCTCTGATAATATCGAATGTGATACTTTCGGTGTGTTGTTGGATGGATAAAGTAAGTGCTTTAGTGGTATGAGTGATCAAACCCGAGCTCAAAGGTTCGCCATCAACTCCTTCCACCTTTTGATCTTCGTTTTTGGCTCTCCTCTTGACTCCATGTCGTTCTGCCCAATGGGTATCCATGAAGTTTCCTGCTGCTCCACAGTCGAGTAGTGCTAAAGCGGTTACTTCTTTGGGGCCTACTCTGAGAGAAACTGTGAGCACCATCAACCGGGAGTCCTCAGATGTTTCTGTAGAGGATACAGAAAGTGGTGCGTAGGGACTAAAAGCAGCCCCTCGGTAATGCGTCCCAATGCTTACCGAGGGCGAGCGTTTCCCGATCTTCTGGGTGGTACTTCCGGACAATCTCTTAATAAATGTAATGAAGATCCACAGTACATGCACAAGGAACCCTCCCTGCGCCGTTTCCTTTCTTCCGGTGTCAGTGGGGCTCTGGTGGTTCCAATCTGCATGGGTTCTTCTTTAGTTGTCCGTTGGAAGGGTATAGACGCTGGTGAAGGAGTCTCCATGGGAGGGGGTACGCTTAGCCTGTTCTTCCTCTTTTCTTGACGTCTTTCCGTCATCCTGAAGTCAATTCGGAGGGTAGCTGTCAGAAGTTCGGCGAAAGACACCGGTCTTTCTATTCGGGCAAGTTCGTCCTTCAATTCCTCCCTTAAACCTCGCCGAAATATGGCATACTGAGCCTGTTCCTGCCAACCTGCCTCTGCAGCCACCTGTTTGAAAGTGGTGATGTAGGTCAGTAAATCAGAATTCCCTTGACGGATGTCAAGGAGGTCCTCCGAGGCCAAGTATGTACTCTCTGTTCGCAAAAAGGTTTGTTGAATCAGGGCCTTAAAGGCATCGTAGTCCTGTAAAACCGGGTCTGACTGGTTTACTAGAGGGGTAGCCCAAGCCAGGGCATTTCCGATCATGTGGGTGATCATAAACCCCACCTTGGCGTGATCTGAGGCGAAGGTCTGAGGGCGAAAGGTAAAATGAAGATTGCATGCGTCCAGAAATTCTTTAACCTTCTTTGGGGATCCATCAAACTTCCCTGATACTAGGGGAAGTGGAGGTAAATCGGCTAAAGGTCTTTCTCTGTCCATCATACGCTGTTGAAGGGTGGCGTTAGCAGTCTTAAGGTTCTGCATCTCTAGACTTAGACTTTGTACAGCGGCTACGAGTTCTTGTACCTGCTGTGGGGTGGCCATCTTTTTTAGGCGTTGCAAACTGTCACCGGGATCGGTGATATCTTCGTCCGAAAGTGTAGCTTCTGAAATCTCCCCCTCCCCCGACTCCTCACCTTCTTCTTCCTTCCAAGAACCCTTCTTTTCTTTTCTTCGAGTAGACACCTTTTTTTTATGAAGATAGGGACGACCCCGGAAGGAAGCCACCGTGCTCCCCAAGAAGGGAGAACAGGGGGCCCACCCCCGGGATCGACCAAGAGGGGAAAAAGCCTTAGGCACAAAAAACCCCTGTAGTATCGTTGGGTGTCTTGGAGACGTGGAACCAGGAGTACTTATAAGGTAAGATCTGGTAGCAGTGGCTGGAGACAACACGTGGAGTGAAGACTCAGAAACACAGGCAGTCCATTAAGAGGTCCGAGGAACTGGTACACAGGCTAAGTGAGGAAGTACTAATGCAGCAAGCAAAGGCAGTCCAGGGGAACAGGCCGGAGTCTGGTACACGGGAGGTCACAGAAGCAATGCTGAAGGTAGGCGAAGGAAGGGCGGAGAGAGTAACAGACCGGAAAAGGAAAAAAGCGGTAAGTGAAGATGGGAAGGTGGGAGGGGAAGCAAGATGGAAGGAGGGCAAGGGAGAATACTGCGAACCAAAAGAGAAAGGGAAAGGCAGACAGGTACAGCGGAAAGAATAACAGAAAGGTTCAGACAGGGTACGAGGACCCGACCAGCAGCAAGCGAGAGAGCAGCACGAAAGCCACAGGTAGCAAGCAACTCAGCCTACGGACGAAACCGGAAGCGTTGCAACGCGTCCGTGACCCGGAAGTGGCCGGTTAAAACACCGGGCCGCGGAGCGTCTAGCCAATCGGAATCAGCAAAAGTGAACCAGGAAATAGGGGGCGTGGCCGAAGCGAACGAAGCTAGGTTCTGCGTCGCCAGCGGCTCCATAGACGCCAGGAACTCGGCGGTATGACAATATCAGACAGAGGACCTCAATACATCTCTCAATTTTGGAAACACTTATGCCGTATACTAGGAATCCAACGCGCCCTCTCCTCAGGTTATCATCCACAGACTAACAGAACTACTGAACGTGTGAACCAAACCCTAGAGCAATATCTTTGTTGTTTCACCACCAAGGTAGAGGACGATTGGTCACTCTTAATACCTGTGGCTGAATTCGCCTACAACAATTCGGATCACTCGGCTGTCAAGACCAGCCCCTTTTTGTGCAGCCAAGGATTCCACCCTTCGGTTCTACCTTCCATTCTCCCACATCCTACACCAGTACCTACAGTTGACTCCTGGATTGAAACTCTCATCAACGTACACAAGGAAGCCAAAGAACACTTAGAAAGGGCCTGAACTAACACCAAGCATTATGCAGACTCCCAAACAAGACCAGGACCTTCCTATGCAGTGGGTGATAAGGTCTGGCTATCCTCGAAACTACTGCCTCGACATTTACGACCAAATAAGTTGGCTCCCTGGTACTATGGCCCCTTTTCCATAAAAGAAATCATAAACCCAGTGGCCTTCTGACTCACACTACCAGACTCCTGGAAGAGGATCCATCCAGTGTTTCACACGTCTCTAATGAAACCGTACGTCCAGTCCTCCCGGACTGCCTCAAGGTCTACCCCTGTAATTGTTGATGACCAGCTGGAATACTAAGTGTCCAGAATATGTGACTCCAGGTACAGACGTGGTCAGCTACAGTACCTGGTTGAGTGGAAAGGGTACTCTCCTAGTGAACGCACCTGGGAACCAATCTCAAACCTAAATGCCCCCAGATTACTCAGAAGGTATCATCTTATACACCCGGGCAAACCCGAAGGGACAGGCCTTCGGAGGAGGCATGATGGCATGAACCATCGGACGCGTCTCTTTTGGACTTCCTGGTCCCTGACACATAGGAGCTTGCACTCAGCAGTACTCCCAACATGGCCGTCAAACACAGAACGTTGTTTACCAGCTTCCGCGTCGGATGCAGCACGTTCTATAAAGAAGACACGCACCCGCGGCCCAGCGCGTCTCAACGCTACCGCTTGCAGTGGCTAGACGTGTGCTGCCGTAGTTTGCTCTCGCTACCTTCTTTGATTCCTGGTTCTTGGCCCCTAATTTTCCCTCCTCATTCATTCCCTTCCTCTTTATTACCTCTTGCATCCCAGATCTCCGTGTACCCGTCTCCGAGTAAACTCTTCATCGTTTTCCAGGAATTTCCGGACATTTCGAACGTTCCAGGAGTCGGAACGCTGAACGCACGCTGGAACCCGAGGACGTTCGCACAGGGTTATACAAAACCCGAAATGTGCGCAAGAAGACTCCTTCAAAGAACTCCAATAAAGAACACAGACAGGTGAGAAGGGGGGAAACCTGTGACACGTACATGCCCCAATACACCTCAGAAAAGTGTGGAAGGAGAGAGGAGCACGAAGGAAGCAGGAAAAGAGATGGGCCGGCCTTAGGGGGAACACAGGTGACAGGCCCGATTGATTCAGGTTTCCCCAGAAGGGTGGCAAATACAGTGGGGAGTAAGACTTCTCATTTATACATTTTGGTGATGTTATGTTTTGCCTTAACTAAGCAGGAAGTCATGGCGATGGTGGATTCAGGGGCCACAGGCAGCTTTGTGGATATTACTCTTGCTGAACAGTTAGGATTACTATTTTTGGATAAACATAAGGTGGAAGGACTGCAATCTGTAGATGGTTCACCATTAGTGTCAGGATCAATACGAAAACAGACAGAAAAATTGGAAATTATATGTGCAGCTGGTCATAGAGAAGAAATTACGTTTGATTTAATAGCAGCAACTCAGTTTGGGTTAATTTTGGGAATGCCTTGGTTGGTACTTCATAACCTCAGAATTGATTGGGAAAGGCAGACAGTATGGTTTGAGGAGCAGAGGTGTCAGGAAAACATACAACCTGAGGTGGGACCAGCAGCGTTGCTAGTTGAAAAGGGGCCAGTTGACCAGGTGGTGGGAGCAGTGGGAGAAGGAATTCTCTCACAGTACATGGAGTTTGCTAAAGTCTTTGACAAGAGAGGAGCAGAACAATTACCTCCTCATCGACCATATGATTGTGTTATTGAAATGGAAGAAGGAGCAAAGTTGCCTTGCAGTAGAATGTATGCTCTTACAGAAATGGAAAATAAGTATCTGCGTGGGAATATTTAGATGAGATGTTGGCTAAGGGGTTTATTAGACACTCTACTTCCCCAGTCTCCTCACCTTTATTTTTTGTTCCCAAGAAAGAAGGGACATTACGAACATGCATTGATTATCGTGCATTAAATAAGGTAACAATAAAGAACAGATTCCCATTGCCCTTGATTTCGGTTCTACTAGATCAAGTGAGGGCAGCCAAAGTCTATACTAAGTTGGTCTCAAGGGGCGCTTATCACCTGATACGAGTAAAGGAGGGAGATGAGTGGAAGACTGCTTTTAGGATGAAGTTTGGGTTGTTTGAGCACCTATTTATGCCTTTTGGTTTATGTAATGCCCAGCGGCTTTTTAGTTTTTTGTGCAAGATCATTGATGTTTTTGTCATTGTTTACATTGACGGCATTTTGATTTATTCAGATTCCCCAGAGCAGCATGTAAAGCATGTGAGGGCCGTGTTGCAGCGGTTACAGGAATATCAATTGTGTGTTAAATTGGAGAAATGTGCGTTCCATGTGACGTAGGTTGAGTTTTTGGGATTTATACTGACTGCAACAAGGATTGTGATGGATCCAAAGAAAGTTCAGGCAGTTATGGACTGGCCTTTCCCACAGTGCATAAAAGACATACAATCTTTTCTAGGGTTCGCTAACTTTCATAGGCACTGCATCATCAATTTCTCTAAAATTGTCACTCCAATCACGCAATTACTGAAAAAGGCGGTGCGGTTTACTTGGAGTTCCGAGGCAGAGAAAGCCTTTCAGGAGTTGAAGGTAGCCTTCACTACCGCACCAGTGTTAAGACATCCCAAATCGGAGAGAGCATTTCAGGTTGAGACGGATGCTAGTAATGTTGCAGTAGCAGCCATTTTATCACAGAAAGATGAGAAGGGCGTATGGCACCCCGTGGCATTCTATTCTAGGAAACTGTCTGGTTGTGAACAGAATTACTCCAACACTGATAAGGAATTATTGGCCATTCGGTCAGCATTTCTTGAGTGGAGACATTACCTATTGGGAGAAAGGCATCAGGTGGTGGTGATAACTGATCACAAGAATCTGCAGTACTTCAAAACTGCCCAAACACTTAGTCCTAGACAACTACGATGGTCCCAGTACTTCAATGAATTTGATTTTGTGGTGCATTCAGGCCGGGGAGTAAGAATGGAAAGGGGGATGCTTTATCCCAGCAACAAAATTTGGATAATTCAGTAGGTGAAGTTAAGGCAATCATTCCTCCACAAACAATTATTGGGGCTATTACGAAGCATTTAATTGAATGCCAGAATCCGAGTCTTCGGATTCGTGACTCACCTGTTTGTTTCTTGTGGATTTCTTCTTGGAGTTTGCGAGTTTCTTTTTTCTGGATGAGCGTGCCTTGTAGAGGTAAGGTCTAGAATCCTCTGAATCCAGTCTGCTGGGCTTCGGTGAGCGCACTGGTCACTGACTCCCGGTCGCGGCAGCTCTGGGGCTACAAAGACATTTAATGTTCCTAGAAGGGTCCGGGACAGAACCAGGACTGGAAGGAACAAGGTAACGAGGTTCCGAATATGGAGGACGCAAAAGGTAGAGGAAGGGAGACCGGGAAGGAAAGGAAGCTGGGCACCAGGATTCACAAAGGGAAAGGGCTGAAAACTTAGAACACAACTTGCCGGGCGAGGTGCAGGCAAGCGAAGCATTGAGACGCGTGGAAGCGCGTGGGGCGTGTCTGTTTTCAAGGAAACATGTGCATCAATACGGAAGACCAGACCCTTCCGAAACCTGGCGTCGGCCATGTTGAAAGTGAACGGAGTATGTGGTTATTGACTGAGGGAACAGGCAGACCAGAAGGGTCGATATCGCCGATTCATGACAGCATGCCTCCTCCTAAACTCTAGTCCACCCGGCTTGCCTGGATGAGTCCGATGAAACTGTTGCAATAGGCAGGGTACATTCATATTGGAGACTGGTTCCCAAGTCCGTTCGCTTGGTGGATAGCCCTTCCATTCCACCCAATATTGGAGACAACCTCTTCTGTATCTGGATCGCAGACCCTAGAAACCTCGAATTCGATTCGGTTATCGACAATAAGTGGGGGAGGTTGAGGTCTTGACTTGGTTGACTGGTGGAAGGGTTTCAGCAGTGATGTATGAAAAACAGGGTGGATCTTCTTCCAAGTGGCTGGTAATTGGAGTCGAAAGGCGACCGGATTGATAATCTCAATTATCGTGAAGGGTCCGTAAAAACGAGGTGCTAGCTTGTTGGGCCTCAGATGCCTGGGTAGATATCGCAATGAGAGCCAAACTTTATCTCCAACAGTATAGGAAGGTCTGGGTCGTCTTTTGGTATCCGCAAACCTTTTCATGTCCATCCTGGCCTTTTCTAGGTGTTCCTTCACTTGCTTGTGAATGGAGATTAGTTGTGCAATCCAACCGTCTACTGAAGGAGTTAACGTGGGTTGTGGTAAGAATGTGGGTAATACTGAAGGGTGGAACCATTGGTTACAAAAAAAACGGGCTGATCTTTGTCGTGGAATGGTCTGAATTATTGTAGGCAAATTCAGCCACAAGGATTAGGAGTGACCAATCATCCTGTACCTTTGATGTGAAACATCGTAGATACTGCTCCAGGGTTTGGTTTACTCTCTCAGTGATTCCATTTGTTTGTGGAGGATAACCCAATGGCTAGGCATGTTGAATACCTAATTGTTGGCAGAGGTGCTTCCAGAACCTGGAAATGTATTGTGGTCCGCAATAAGAGATGATTTTGGAGGGCAGCCCATGCAACCGGAATATGTGAGTAACAAAGATCCCAGCCATCTCGGGTGCTGAAGGTAGTTTAGCTAGAGGGGTAAAATGAGCCATGTGGGAAAAGAGGTCTATAGTGACCATTATGGTGGTAAATCCTCTGGAGGGAGGAAGGTCCACAATGAAATCTGTGGCAATGAATTCCCAGGGTCGAGATAGTAATTCAGGTTGATGAAGGAGACCCACTGGCTTCCTGTTGTCGGTCTTGTTTTGGTTGCAAACTGAGCAAGCTTGAATATAAGCGCGTATGTCAGAGCGCATATTAGGCCACCAGAAGTTTCTTCTAATCGTCTGATAAGTGGCCTTGATTCCACGGTGCCCGGAATGAAACGTGTCATGGCAGAGACTCACAATCATGGACTGAACTTTCTGGGTAGGAACAACCAAACTCTTGTCCTTAAAGAGGTATCCATCCTTGGTAGAGAGAGCCCCGAGATTGTCTTTAACATACTCCTTCCAAATGTCTGAAATTGCAGTCTCTTCTCGTATTATTTCTAGTAGCGAGTTAGCCTGGGCTATGAACACCTTGTCAGGAAACATCTTGGGAAGGAGTGGTGTTTCCTCTTTCATGTAATCCGATCTTCGGGAGAGAGCATCTGCTATTACATTAGATCAGGGGTCTCCAACCTTTACGTTAGCTAGAGCTACTTGCAGTGGAGGTCAACAGTGGAGAGCGACTAGTGGGCGATATCGGAGTGGGGATATTTATAAACCTCTGAATTTATACCAATATTTTTTGCCCCAATTATTTCCTCTCTATAAACAGATGGAATAACATATGCCTTCACAATTATATAAAGAACTTCAACAACCTCTTTGTTGCATTATTATTTATTAGTAGCTGTCTCAAAAAGACAGATATTTTTGGACTACCAAACAAATATCCTGTAATTTTTTTGTGCTCCTCCTTTGCGTTTTATACAGACTTTCTACATGCTAGGCACACTATTGTTTTCCAAATGTGCATTTCACACTTCCATACAAAAAAAGTAATTTCCAAATTGAAAAATGCTGCTTGCATTCACTAGTTTTCATTTTTTTTGTCAGACACCACACATTTATACACATATTTATACATATATTTGTGTGCCCCTCTTTGTTTTAGCACAGGTTATATTTATAAAGATGTTATATGCTTGTCAAACTGGTTAATCACAAATAAATGCTTCTGTTGTGCTGACAGCAGTTTCTAGGAAATGAAACTGTGGGTTCATGGGTGCCAACTTTTGATTTTCACTACAGGGGCAGAAATATCCCCACCTCAGTCCTGAATATAAGCAAGCAAGCCGCCCAACCCATACCCTGGCCAAAAACATTTCATAGCACTTTTTCTATGCTTCCAGTGCTATGCGGACAACACTCAGCTCATTTTCAGGCTACCCTCAGCCGCCTCTTCTCCCTCCCTCATCTCTAACTGCCTGTCCGCCACCCAGGAGTGGTGTGCCGCCAATGATCTCTGCCTTAATGCCAGTAAGACCGAGATTCCGCTCATTGTAACACCTGCTCCCTCCTTTCCTGTCACTCTCTGGCCAGCCTCCCTTGGCCCTCCTCCTGCTCCCACCTGTGAGGTTAAAAACCTTGGGGTCATCTTCGACTCCACACTCTCCTTCTCTCCTCACATCTCTGACATCTCTAAGAAGTCACACTACCAGCTGCACCTCCTCAGAGGCATTCTTCCTTTCCTCTCCTTCCCCCAGAAGCTCACTGTCTCCAGAGCTCTGGTTCTCTCTAGGCTGGACTATTGCAACATCCCCTTTCTAAATCTGCCTGCTTCTACTCTCCGCCCTCTGCAACTCATCCATATCAGGACTGGGAGACTTGTCCTTGGCCTCAAGCCCAGGGATCGTATCTCTCCAGGACTGAAATCTCGGCACTGGCTCTCAGTGGCTGCGAGGATTAAGTTAAAAAAAAAACCTGTATTGTCCACAAGGCCTTCTGGGGCCTAGGGCCTCAATACCTTCAGCTCTCTCTTCCAAAATATCGTCCTTCTCAAGCTCTTCACTCATCCGCCTCCATCTCCCTCAGGGTCAGTTGCTTCTCCAAGCAACGAGTTGAAGGTAGATCTCTTTTCTCCGCTGGGGCCTCCCTCTAGAACAACCTCCGTGGAACTTGAGGAGAATCATCTCAAGTTCCGGAAGCACCTCAAAACCTTTCTCTTTGCTTCTGCCTCTTCCCTGCTGACTTCCTGGCAGATACTGAAACTGCACTGGTCACCTGGCAACCCCCCTGCTCTCAAGCCCAGGTCCCCCACCCAGTTGCACACCTGCACTGCCTTCCGGGCAACCCCCCACAATTAGGGACTGTTCTGTACCCCTACAGTTCCACCACTAGCACTTGACACCTGATGTCTGCACTACCCTTGCACTTGCCACCAGCTGGCCGGACGCTACTTATTGTTATTTATTATCCCATGTACTGCACTGTCCCCTTCCCCTCGCACTTTCTTCCTTCCCCCTTCCCATGCAATTGCGCAATCTGAATGACACCTGGCCTAGTAGGATCATTGTCTGTCTTATCTCTGTTCCCCCTCCCTTGCCTCGTCGCTCCTTGAAACACTTATTATATGATATGATATGATACAGCATTTAGTTTTGAATATATAACATCTCAGCATCGGTCTGTCAACCTGCTGAGCTACCCTGGTAAGCTTCTACTGTACAGCGTGTCTATGGATCGCTTAATGTACTAAAAGTGGGTGTACCTGTGTCATGGAAGTGATTTAAAATGGAAATGTACAGTGTGGAGTTTGGAAAGAAGCCACATGAAAGAAATTGCACCATTTTTTAAATATTATTTTGAACATTTCCAGGCAAGCGGCAGTGCTACTGTGATATTTTCATTGCATGGTCACAATGATCCCGATTCTGCCCCAGCCCCTCTGACATCTCTGACAAACAAGAGCAGCTTGCTTAAGCAAGACAGTGTCAGGGGCGCACAAGGCCATCTCTGGTACTGCAGGCAGCCTCCAGAAGCAGAATGTGATATTGACATCTGTCAGGGAATTTACAAGCAGCTCCATGTGGCACAGCAGTCAAGCTCCCTGCCCGCAATTGGAACGACAAGGGTTAAAATCCTGATCAAGGAAAATAGCCGCAAAACACAGCATTGAATAATTTAACTTACAAAGTGTTTATTTTTCAGTATTTCCAGCGCGGGTGACTGAAAAGGCTCAGGCGAGCTACTAGTCACCCGTGATCACGGGTGACTGAAGAGGCTCAGGAGAGCTACTAGTCACCCGTGATCGACCGTTTGGCGACCTCTGCATTAGATGGACCAGGAACGGGTTGAATGCTGAACTGATATTGGGCACAAAAAATACGCCCATCATGCTTGACCACTGTTCTGGCATTCCATAGCCTGTAGAACTTGGAGGTTCCGATGATCGGTCCTTACTACGACCGGATATCTTGCGCCCAAAAGGAGATGACACCAATCTGTGAATGCTTGTCTGATGGCGAGTAGTTCTTTCACCAAGACTGAGTAATGAGTTTTGCTAGGATGTAATGTTCGTGACAGATAGGCAATGGGGTGTTCCTGTCCGTCTTCAGCTTCTTGTTTGAGGACTGTCCCGATTGCGTGTTCGGAAGCATCAGTTTCTACAAGAAAGGGTTTGGTTGTGTCCAGTTGGGCCAGGATGGGTTTGCTAGTAAACAGATGTTTGAGTTTCTGAAAGGCGGCTTCTTGGATAGCTGTCCATTGAAAGGGAGTATCTTTCTTTAGCAGACGGACAATGGGTTGTACAATGGCTGAGAACGTAGGGATGAATTTCCTGTAGAAATTAGCCAGCCCTAGGAATGGCTGCACCTGTTTCACTGTGGTTGGGGCCGGCCAAGAGAGGATTGCTTCAAGTTTGGTTCGATCCATGGCTACCCCTTGAGGGCTCAGTACAAATCCTAAGTATTTGACTGTGGATACGTGAAAAGTACACTTCGCAGGTTGGGCCAGCAGATGGTGTTCACGTAATCGTTGTAGGACCAAAGAGACGCGTTTCTGATGCAGGGTCGAGTCTTGTGAGTAAATCAATATGTCATCTAGGTAGACGATAATGAATAGAAACAGCATGTCAGAAAAAACTTGGTCTATGAAACGTTGGAATACAGCAGGAGCGTTTACTAAGCCAAATGGCATTACCAAATATTCATAGTGACCAAAGGGGGGCTGAAAGGCCGTCTTCCATTCATCGCCCTCCTTGATGAGAATGAGGTGGTAAGCTCCTCTCAAATCTAGCTTAGTGAAGATCACAGCTCCAAGTAAAGCCTCCAGGATGTCCGAAATGAGTGGCAAGGGATATCTATCTTTCAAGGTGCATTTGTTCAAACCCCAGTAGTTCAGGCATGGACGGAGTTCCTTAGTATCCTTTTTAGGTACAAAAAACAGAGATGCTCCGGCTGGGGACTTGGATGGACGAATTATTCCGTTGGAAAGGTTGGTGTCTAGATACTCGCGAAAGGCAGCTTTCTCAGGTTCCGACAGAATAAACATCCTTCCAAAGGGAATGACTGCATTCTCTTCTGTGTCAATAGCACAATCTTCAGGGCGATGAGGAGGGAGTGATTGAACAATGGCAGAAGAAAATACATCTGAAAATTGATGGTACACCTCGGGTACCTGTGTGATGGTGGAGACTGTGACGTGTTGTGGATGAGGAAGCTTGACTCCGGAGGGCTGTTTAGGTTCCCCTGATAGACAATGAGTGAGACAAAACTCAGAACCCAAAAACAAGGATCCAGCTGCCCAGTTGATATATGGATTATGTTTCTGCAATCATGGCATGCCAAGCACTATGGGGTAGTGAGCCGCCTTCATTATGTCAAAACGCAACATTTCTTGATGGTTGTGAATAGAGAGCACGAGCTCGGAAGTTTGTTGGATTATGGGTCCGGAGGATAGGGGTCTTCCGTCGATTCCTTCCACTGCCCGGAAGACTTCCTTGGCTTCTCGGGAAATATGATGTCTCTGTGCACACTTGTCATCACGGAAAAGACCCATGGCACCGCAGTCCACCAAGGCCAGGATAGAAAGTATCTCTTTGTTGGGTGTTGAAAGGTACACTTGGAGTAGCACTAAGGTATTGCTTAGAGAACAGTCTTGTGTAAGTGAAATGTTGGAGCATGATTCTTTTTCCCGAAACTGGGCTCCGTTCAGGATCTGGTGTTTCCCGAGCGGCGTGGAGGGGCAATCGGGCAATTACGCACTAAATGTTTATCTGAAGCACAGTACATGCAGAGACCGCTATTGATCCTTCGAGTCCTTTCCTGGGAAGTGATGGGGCCTCTCAAGGATCCAAGCTGCATGGGCTCTGGCTCAGACTGACCTTGGGATGGTGTTTCCTGTTCCCTTGGACTGATATATGCAGGCGGAGATTTGGGTGGCAGGTTCCGTGTTTTCTTCTTCTCTGCCTTTCTCTCTTTTATCCTGAAATCGATCTGTAAGGACAGGTCTAAGAGGGCCTGGTAGGATGCCGGGCGGGCTACCCAGGCTAATTCATCCTTGACTTCTTCGCTTAAACCGCGTCTGAACAAGGTAAAACAGGCTTCTGGGGTCCAGTTAGCATCTTTAGCCAATTGTTTGAAACGGGTAACATATGTCAGCATGTCCTGGTTTCCCTGCTGGAATTCCATTAATTTTTCCTGGGCGGAATACACCTGTTCGGGGCGGTCGAACATGACCTTGAGGGCAGAAAAAAATTAATCGTAATTGTCTAGTACCTGATCCCCAGCGGACACTAAAGGGGTAGCCCAAGCCAGCATTGCCGGATAGATGAGCAATCATGAACCCCACCTTAGCTCTGGGGATAGAAAAGTAGTATGTTTTGAAGGTGAAATGAACCAAGCATGAATCCAGGAAGGGGCGTAGGGTCTTTGGATTACCATCATATTTATCCACAATGCCTCCTACCGATGCACTCTCCTGATATGCCGAATCCCTGGACAAAACAAGCTGTTTTAAGGCTGCATTTTCAGCCTTAAGGTTCTGTACTTCAGTAGCGAGTTCCTGCATACCTCTCATTAGGTCTTGAATGGCTGCCTCCATAGTGGAAACGGTAGTTTGCTGTCGTCTCAAATTGTCAGAATCCGAGACTTTGGATTTGTGACTCACCTGTTTGTTTCTTGTGGATTTCTTCTTGGAGTTTGCAAGTTTCTTTTTCCAAGACGAGCGTGCCTTGTAGAGGTAAGGTCTAGAATCCTCTGAATCCAGTCTGCTGGGCTTCGGTCAGCGCTGGTCACTGACTCCCGGTCGTGGCGGCTGCGGGACTAGGAAAACGTTCAATGTTCCTGGAAGGGTCCGGGACGGAACCAGGACTGGAAGGAACAAGGTAACGAGGTTCTGAATATAGAGGACGCGAAAGGGAGAGGAAGGGAGACCGGGAAGGAAAGGAAGCTGGGCACCAGGATTCATGAAGGCAAAGGACTGAAAACCTAGAACACAACTTGCCGGGCGAGGTGCAGGCAAGTGAAGCATTGAGACCCGCGGAAGCGCAGGGGTGTGTCTGTTTTCAAGGAAACACATGCATCAATACGGAAGACTAGACCATGCCAAAACCTGCCGTCGGCCATGTTAGAAGGGAACGGAGTATGTGGTTATTGACTGAGGGACCAGGCAGACCAGAAGGGTCGATATTGCTGATTCATGACATTGAACAGGTCAAGAAAGCCTTACCATCCAGGCAATTGCAGGAGTGGGGGAGCAATCATCCGACACAAACGGTACGGGAAGGGCTGCCCTATCATCAGGGTCGCTTGTATTTACCAACTAAAGAGTTACAAGATAAGGATTTATACTGGTGTCATAACTCTCCATTTGCAGGACATGCTGGTCAGAGAAAAATGCAAATTATGTTGGAAAAATATTTCTGGTGGCCCACATTAAGACAGGATATGGAGACATATTTGGTACGATGTGAGAATTGTGTGCGTAACAAGGAAGACCATGTTAAGAAGAGAGGTTTGTTACAACCGTTACCAACCCTTGAGAAATCATGGACTCATATTTCAATGGATTTCATCACGGATCTTCCACCGATATTCAATTTGATACCATTTGGGTAGTGGTGAATTTCTTGTCTAAATAAGACCATTTCATTCCTTGCGTGGGAATACCTGGGGCGGACTAGTTGGTAGAGTTATTTTTACAACATGTGGTGAGATTGCATGGGTTGCCGAAGAGTATTGTCTCAGACAGAGGCTTGCAGTTTACCTCCAGGTTTTGGCGTGCTTTTTGTCAGATGTTGGGAATCAACTGTGCTCTATCCACCAGCTATCATCCCCAAACAGACAGCCAAACTGAAAGAGTGAATCAAACACTTTAGCAATATTTACGAGGTTATTTGGGAGATGGCAGAGATTCCTGGATTGAACCTTTATGGTTGGTAGAGTTTACCTACAATAACACATTCCACACTTTCCTGGGAATGGCACCGAATGAATGTCTGTATGTGCCAAGACTAGCAGACTGTCCTACTGGATTGACCACGGGGTCTGTAATGTCCTCCCCTTCACTTGAATTACAGAGCTCCCCCAAGGTACCTTCCTCCTCCTCACCTGATGAAGTGGAGTAGTTCAGCTTCTTCCTTCGGGGGTGTGGCGCTTGAGACTTCTTTTTTGTGAGCAGATGGGGTCTGCCTCAAAAGGAAGCCACCGTGACTCTTATGTAGAGAAATTCATGATGACTCCTCCCCGCGACAGCCAGATAGGTTTCAGGGGAAAAAGCCACAAGGGTACAAAAAAACCCTCGATGTATAGAAGAGGACTGTCGATTGGCTGGTCCGCAATGGTGAAAACTTGCAGAGATGGAATGTAGATTCACTGGAGGAGCACTTCAAAAGTCGGACGAGTATAGCGGGAAACAACCGCAATGTAAATAAACGGTGCTGGAGGAGGAGTGACAAGGATACAGGAAGCAAAACAAACCGGGAGGAAGGACCAAAATGGGAAAAATCAAAGGAACAAGGGAATAACGGGGAAAAGCAAGAAGCGAGGGGGGAAAGGGTTACAGGAAGGAAAAGGGGCGGGCAAAATGACCGCAGAAGGGAACACAGTAACGAGCGCTAGCAACACGGAGAAGCACAGTTGCAACGCGCTGAGCCACCGTGATTCGAATGGTGAAATATTCGACTAGCGGCCATGTTGGAAGAATGATTAGACAGCGAAAGGTGTTTCCAAAGAAACGTGGCGGAACAGTCTAATGTCGTCTGAGTTTCCACCTCCGCCAGACTCGCCAGTTGCCTGTGGGCGTGACAGCATGGTCATGAACAGAATATGATACTGGAACATTTGCCAGAAGTGGAAAATATGCCAGTGTTACAGCAGCGTAAACAGTTGCTTTTTGAGGTCATGCAGAAGGCACAAGCAAATTTGGAGCCAGCCAAAAGACAATACAAGACCCAAGCTGATAAGCATAGACAGGAAGGTCCTAAATATCAAGTGGGGGACAGGGTTTGGCTGTGAACCCGGAATTTATCCTTGGTAGGATCATGGAAATGTATGCCTCGATTCATTGGGCCATATGCAATTATTAAGTGTGTGTCTGCGACGTCTATGAAATTGCATTTGCCTAAGACTTTATCTATACACCCGGTATTCCATGTATCTTTACTTAAACCCACAGCTCCACGGATGACTACTAAGTGGCCTCCAGCGATCATGAAAGAAGGTCAGATGGAATATGAAGTTAAACGCATCTTGGACGTCAAGAAAAGGAATCAAAAGTTATGGTATTTGATTCAATGGAAAGGTTATGGCCCTGAGGATTGTTCTTGGGAACCGGCAGGAGCTGTGCATGCCCCCAGGTTGGTCACACAATTTCATTTGCGACATCTGTCTAAAGCAGGTCCTGGGAAGGGCCCTGGGAGAGGAGGTAATGTCAGGAATAAGGTTTGGATTAGGAGAGGAGTGTGTAGAGGGCTCTGAAAGGGCTAGGGGCACGGAATAAACTAAAAACTACAATTCCCAGCAGCACTTGGGAAAATATGTAGTTGATAGCCGTTTACTCTTGTGGCCAGCTGACATTGATTGCAGACAGCTTATAACGGGCCAACGGCTCGCGGCAGGTGTGGCTTATTTTGTTTCTGCATGGAGCTGTGTTGGAGGAAGACCGAGAGAGGCGCCTGCGTATGGATTCCTGCGTTCTCTGAACCGGCTTGAATGATTTTGCAGCGGCGGGCGGAGAGGACGCTGGCAGCTGCCTTTTTGCAAAACAAGACTTCGTCCAGGAAGGCTCATGGGGCTTCCCGGACCTAAGATACGTGCGGGAAGGGCTCTCAGGGATTGAAATGTGTATGCGCTCTGAACTAGCATTTATTGTTCATACGAACTTGCATTTATAATGTGGGGGCATTGTGATTGAGAGACAACGGTATCTGTGAATCAACATGAGCTCAGCATGGACTATTCACAGGTCGAAACGCACCAGGAGGAACAGCTCCAGCATGTTCTTTACTTATTGAATATTAGGGGCTCAAAATCTTGGTGTGCAGCAATTCACCTATACCCAGTGCTGTTAACTAGATTTTGGGGAAGTTTCATGACGTGAGTGTGCAGGCTGCATATTGTCTATGTTTAATGTCAAAGCCCAGTGACAACCTCATTTGGGGGTTTACCAGTTATGTTCAATGTTTTGTTGCTTCTGCTTGCCCTGAGGGCCATGTGTACTGTCTATCATTGTGGGAACACTCCCAGCTGTATGTGTTCATCTTGCTTGCTACGCATGCTATTCATGTATTAGGGTGAAATCAGTACACGTATCAAGGTGTATTTCTCATTGGTGTTACTAAACAGGGAACATATGGTGCATGGTTATTGGTAGGAATTATATGTACATGGTAATTACAAGGTACTGAGTATAGACTTAGGTAGGTTAGGGTTTTTAACCCTGTTACTTCCCTTGTCCTATCCAAACTAGGTGCTCCCTTACCCTCTATCCGGTGTTCCTAAAATCCCCTACCCTATCCACAACCTCTCCCTAACTCCTCTTCCCTTCACTGGCTGCCACGTGGTGACCTGTTTTTCTATATATCAGGTACCTGTGCCAACCACAGTGGGAGGGTCGAAATCATTCGGCTTCTGTGGTTCGGGGGAGAGTGTTGAATTCTCTTACCCATTATCGTGTATCATTGACAATTGGAAAGAATTAATTCCTATCCCTTTTTGTCTGTGTCTCTTGGAGCACTGTTTCGCTCCCTTTACATCAAGACGTGGCAGTGGTAACTACCCTAACCTTTCTAGCACGGTTATCTTATATCACCATGGTATTGTTTTAGGCTATTATATTAGCCTCGAACATAAACCCGCTTGACCAAATACATTTTATTTTGGCTCTGGCTGGGTTTATTCGCCATTTCTTTTTGTTAAAGTCTTTCTCGTTTTTTTCTCTGCGCGCCAAAATGGGGATGATTCCTTTGTTCGCTGTCTTTTCACAGGCTTCTGCACAGAAGCCCTCCTTAAGGCGCCTGAAAGTATGGGTAGGCAGGATGTGAAGGAGGGATCTTCGGACCCCTGCCATGGGTTCCCTTAGTAACCCAAGTTGCACTCCTGTTTGATTGGCTGGGTGACTGTCCTTGCCAGGACAGCCACCCTACTGTGTGATGATTGACAGCCAGGCTGAATGAATGGGGGGGAACGGCATAAAAAGCAGGTCTCTGGGACTGGAAAGGCAGAGTCGCCACTGGAATGAAAGAACCAATGAGGAGCTGATGGAAGAGGACCCCTACCACAACTAAACCGCCCAGTGAAGCCCTGCTGCAGGTCAAAATCTTCAGAATCCGCCAACAGAGAAGATCCTCCAGGAAACTTCTTCCCTTGAGCTGATGGGACCAACCAGTTCGCCCAAACTACAAGCCAGGACCCCTCTTCTGGTCGAATTCGCTGTACAGAGCTACAGTGGGCCGGATAGCAAGGAAGGTCGGACCCTGCTTGGGTTTTAAGGAGCGCACCTTTTATTTGTTGCTTTGCTCTGCTGCTGGTTTCTTCCCTGGGTAGTGCAGGACCCTCCAGTCTTCCTACTTTGTGTCAGTGCGACAGTCGCTTCAGGAACCGTGAGCCTGCTGGAACTACCAGGAACGTCCGCCTCAGCTACAGCTTCCTCTCCGTTTGAAGGTAGTGCAAATCGGGTTGCTCGTTTCGTTCAGCCGCAGGGAAAGTGTGTGAAATCTTTCTCCAATCCGAGGGCTTGTCCTTCTCTTCTCTTTGAACTAACTTTTCTACCAATCAACCTCCTCCGAAATCCGTGGCACGAACTTTACAACAAACTACCCTGAACCGTGTGATCTTGAGCAAAAGACTTTTGTCCTATTGACTTTGGCCCTAAGCCTTTTCTACCTTATTCTATCACTGTAGTTCCTCTTGCTCTATTGCCCTGAGTACTTACCTGTTGGTGTGGTTCAATTTCTATTAACTTTGTCTTTCCCTCCCTTTTAAATTGCTGGAGTGCCATTTTGCTCCCACTTCATTTTGTGAGCTTAACTTGTCTGGAATTTAAGGGAAGTGGTGTGGTGTATTAAGAGTGTGATTTTTAAACTGCTTATAGTAGTGTAATGTTATATAACTGAAGAGTGAAATAAATGTATATTCTTTTACTTGAAAACCTGAGTCAGTGTTTGCCTGAATCATAGTAATTGCTGTCCTTTGTGTAACTATTTGATACTGCTCACTTACTCTTGAGATAAGTCTGGCTACTCAGCCATCGCTACCACTTTAACTGTGTAGTACAGGCTTGTACCAAAGGTGAATTTGTACTGTCACTTGAAGTCTTAATTGTGTGGTGTTCCCAAAGGGTACTGCATATAATTCTGCCTAACACTCTGGCTTATCGGCGTCAATACATTCCGTGTACCATTGACATATGTTGCAGCACCCGGGTTATTGTCCTCGGTGTTATGTTTCTTTCAGCAGAGGGTTCGCAGGGTTTTGTCGAAAAGGGCAAGGTTGTGTCTCCCCCCATCAGCCTCTCGATATTTGTCGCCTTTCTCCTCTTTAACTGCCGGGTCCGGATAGCTGTCTCGTCGTGCGGTCTAACTTGCTCGTACTGTACTCTCTTGCTCCACCATTTATCCCTGTTGGGAAGGGAAAGGGTGTCAGGTGTGTGTGATTCTGATCAATTGCCTGACCCTTGTTATTGGGACATGTCAAGTAAACGGCTCTGGTGTTAGTCCGTTCTCTGGTGTGTTGTGCGAAAGTGTTCGTGTCTGAAAAGGGGGGTGGTGGGCAGTGGTTTTGAATGTCCTACGTGGTAGGGTGGGGAAAAGGTGTTGAAAGAGGGGTGATACTGCATCTCACCCGTCGGTGTCCCACTCCTACTCCCCGAGGACCCCCCCATCTGGGAGATCCTCGCTTACTGGTCCAGCCCCATGAACTGGATCCACTAGCGATAGCCATGTCCTTGCCACCTAGATGACAGATCCCCAGGGACTAGCTAGGGAGACACCTTCCGGTTTCACACAGTATCCAGCATTAGCCAGTGACCAGGAGCTATGACTGGGGAATGAGGAGCTAGTGTACATACACACATACACACACACCACCCCCCCCTACTTCCACCCAAGATGCAAGCCTATAATTCCGTCCATTATCTATGACTCCATATAGTTTACATTTTGGGCTGCTAAAACCATACTTTCTTCCTGTGATACTGAGAGCAGACGAGGCATTTGAAATATATATTTTCATTAATAGATAGTATTTGTCTGTTTTTCTGGTGGGTTGTGTTTGAGGCGTTTTGGGACATGGTAAAAGACATCACACAAAAATATATATGCAAAGCGGAGTCCTCCCTGGTTCTTGGTTGGTCTTTTCACAGTGGTGATTTTCAGACCTTTAATTGGCATGTGCATGTATATTGCACTTATTGGTTTCACTTGTACATCCATTTGGTCCAATGTTTCTAAATTCGAAACATGCATCTCCTTGTGGGTATTAAACAAATAACTCTTTTTTGTAACTCTCTAATGTTGGAAGGAATATTTCAGCTGCAGACTGTAAAACTCTTAATCTATTGCATAGCCATGTTCTGTAGTGTGTCACTTACCAAATTCAAAAGGACTCATTTTAGCAACATGAGAAAGTGGGAGGGCAGGAGTTGGAACCTATGTTTCAACATTAAAAGCACATCACTGTCGCCGGCGCAATTCCCAATGAGCCATCTTACTTGCTTTATATAATTTGCCTGCAGGCTGAATACAGTTGTTTGCTGCAGGCACACTACGCTCATATCTATTTTACTCAGGGATTGGAGCTTCCTGTGATCTTTGCAGGAGTCATATTAATCCATTTAATTATATTTCTTGGATTGGGAATTGCTGGGATTGGAACCAGAACTTTCAGATTACTTACAGAGATCATCAGAAAATCAGTAAGACCCTGAAGGAAATACCATTTTCCAATAGTGACTTAGTTAACTATCGCTCCAGCTCAATGGTTTTCAATTACAAAATACAAAGGAGACCAGAGGCTTCTCATTGCACGTTTAAAACATTTTGTTTTGCTTCTTCAGCTCACCCCTCCCCAGCAAACCAACAGATGAAAAACTGTCTGTCCAGCACAAGAAGGGCAGAGACTTTGTTTGCACTATCACATCTTGGCTCTGCCTGTGCGCAATAAAAAAAAATGACAGCCACATTTGTTTAATGATCCTTTTAAAGGATAAGCATAACATGCCTGAAGTCAAAGCAGTACTTAACTTATTTTAAAGGGAAAACTCTAGGGTTTTGAGTGATCAGGAACAAGTTACTTACCGGAAAGTGTTGTTCTCCAGCATGTGTCTGGTATGGATTCACAGGCTCATGAATATTCCCTGCCGTCAGGGAAAGAAAAGAAAGCAGGTAAGAAAAGAAAGCAGTCTTGCTTTAAAAGCTTGAAAACTGCCTTTGTCCCATTATCCAATCACTGGAGACTGGGTCATACTGCACCCATCCAATGACGACCGTCTCCCTTAGTCCCGCCCCCGGCTGTCATGCCTGCGCCATGGGCGCATGCATTGGCGATCATTATGGACTAATGGTTATTCAATTATCTACAGAAAACTCTTGGATCAACCGCTATTCACTTCTTGGACCTTATTTCCCATTTGCGAGACTTTTGTGCTTTTCTATTTTTACCAACAAACTACACTTACCACAATGCACTTGGCTATAACTATCTATTCCTGGCTATTCCTATTTGTCATCATCGGAACTACAATCTCCAGAAGCCCTAGGGATCAGCTCTGCTTCCACCAGCTCAGGAACAGAGAGGGAGGAGGCAGATTGTATGCAGGTGTGCTGATCCAGGTGCGACCAATTAGCCTGCCTCTGTGCTGGGCAGGGCAGTATAAAAGCCGCTGCCTGCAGGGGCTCAGTCTCTTGCATTAAGAGTCCTTCCAGCACCTTTTTGATTCGAGCTATGGATCTTTGTATGCGGTTCCTCCTTACTCCTGCTTTGGATCCAGTGCCCTGCCGGGCTCTCTGCATTGCAGCCGATCACGCTCTGCTGCTTTCCAGCCTCCGCCTTTGCCCTTCCGGGCTCCTGCCTAGCAACCGATCATGCTCCGCTGCCTTCAAACTACAGCCTTAGTCCGCTGGGCTTCCAGCCTAGCAGCCCTCTGCAGTCTTTTGCAGCCTTCTACAGTCAGCGGTCCTGCTCCTCTGGGCTTACTCCTTGCTACCGGCCTTTCTGGCTCCTTACCGTGCAGCCTGCTTCACTCTGCTGCCCTAAGCCCTTTCCCTCTGGGCTCCCTTCCTTACAGCCCTGCTCCTTTGGGCTTGCTCATTGCTTTCCTGCTCCTCTGAGCTCTCAACCTTGTACCCTACCGTCCTCTGCTATCCACAACAGTTCACCTACATTATTTACTTTCAGTTATTGCAGTCCCCCTGTTTCCTGACTGCTGCTCCCTTGCTTTCTTCCTTGTTTTCAACCCTCTGTTCTTTATCCCTATCCAATCCTGTTATCGGCTTTCCCTTCATTTCCTTCTGCTAGTTTGCTTATCGACTTCCTTTTTCCTGGATTTGTCTGTTAGTGTTTAGTTTAGTTTAGTTTATTCATTTGTATTGCGCACCAGACCCGAGGGTATGAGGGCGCATGAGCAGCAAGGTGATTCAAAGCTTGGTTACAGGATGCTTATACTTTACATTACATAATTATACTTTACATTACATAGTTCCAGTGTGACGATGAAGGAACATGTGTACAGTTTGGCAGGAGAGAATGCAGTAGATGTATTTAAAGAATTACAAGTATATACAAGTTTAGTATTACAAATTTACAGATTCTCTTAAAGCATGCAACGCGGAGAGCAGCCGTGTGGTGTTAGAGGTGTTAGTGGTTAGTGTTCTTTAACACTTCTCTTGTACTGTTTGTAGACCCCTTTGTACAGAGCTTGTCTGTTTGTTTCCGTCAGGCAACCTCTGCCCCTTCCCTTGTCTCGTTTCTGCATTACAGACACCCATAGCTGTTGTTCCAAGCCATGAGCAAACAGCGTGGGCCTCTGTTATAGCAAACTGTTCAGAAGTCTAGAGTTTTTCCTAAGGTCCGTGGAATACTCTTTTCCTATATCTGCATACACCCCAAGAGGGAATCCATTCTGTTGTACCTTATTTCCTTGCTACACTTGCCTACTCTTCGTTCTCTTTACTTTCAGCTGTGTGTGTACTTATCTGTCCACCTTACTTCGGCACAACCATCCAAACCCTTCCTGGGTGTCCTGTGCCACTCTTAACAGAGTGCCATCCTTGACACCGGCAGCCTATCTTCAGATTCAAAGCATGTGAGGTGACAGTATGAACCCAGAAGAGCACAGCAAAGAACGAGGGAGGGTTTGCATGTGAATACATGCCAGACCCATGCTGGTGAACAACTGTTACAGGTAACTTGTTCCTTCTTCAGCATGGGGTCTGGCATAGATTCACATGCTCATGAATACGATTATACAGCAGTACACGCATACACAACCACAGGAGGTGCCAAGGCTCAACAGATGTACAAAAACATACCCCTCGAACAGACTCACCTCAAGCAGTTTGTGTAGCACCACTTGGCCGACTCTGGACTCCTCCCCGGAATCCCGGTCGACACAGTAGAACCTTGTGAAGGTGTGAATAGACCTCCATGTAGCAGTCCTGCAGATGTCCAGCAAGGGACCCCCAGAGAGAAACGCTGTTGTTGCAGTGATGGCTCTGTGAAATGAACTCTAGGCCATCAGAGGAGTGGTCCGTTGGCCAGACGATAACAGTGCATGATGCAGCCGGAGTGCTGCCTCGATATGGAAGGACCAAAGTCCACAAAAAGTTGAGAAGTCTTCCAGAAATCCTTTGTGCGGGCCACATAGAACTTCAAAGCCAGAGCAACGTCCAGTGTATGCAGCGACTGTTCAGCAGCTGAAGCAGGATTCCGGAAGACTGGAAGCACCAAAGGTTTGTTAAGGTGGAATGCAGGCGGACCTTAGGCATAAAGGAAGGGTGGGTCTAAAGCACCACCCTTGGTGCATAAAACAACAGGTATGGGAGTTTGCAGGAGAGAGCATGAATCTCCCTGATCCGCCTGGCTGAGGTCCAGGAATGTCGCTTCCCAAGAAAGAAACTTCAGGGTGGCCTGGTGTAACAGCTTGAATGGTGGTCCGATGAGCCGGGTGAGGATGTCATTGAGCTCCCACACTGGGCACAGACCTTCACTGGAGGGAAGAACCTGAAGAGGCCCTTCATGAATTCTTCGACAAGCCTGTGTGACCACAAGGATGGCCTTCCTGGTGAGCGGGTGTATCGTGATACGGCTGCCAGATGAAGCACCCTGAAGAAGGCATGGGCCAATCCAGCCTTGGCTTGCGACAGTAAGTACAGCAGGAACTGTGGAACCATAATGCACAGAGGTGTGATCTTCTGGGGCCTGTACCACACTGTGAAGCGCTTTCACTTGTGCCCTTCACATGATAGTGTAGACGATGCCATAGCCTTGGCAAGAACCGTCTTACCTTCTGTAGGAAGATCATAGTGACCAAGCTCTAGCGCTGCAGGAGCCAGGCTGTGAGGTTCAATGATGCAGGTCGCAAGACAGAATGGTCCCCCCTTCTCTGGAGAGTAGGTCGGGAAGAGGAGGCAGACGGATGGCTGGAGCCACCGACAAGCGGAGCAGGTCTAGGTATCAGAGCTGGCAGGGACATGCTGGAGCGATGAGCATCATCTTGTAGTGACTGAGTTTGATTGAGTGTGTTGATGGCACGCAGTAGAAGTGGAATTGGGGGGGATGGCATACAGAAACCGCCCTTCCCATATGAGCAAGAAGGCGTCCCCTACGCTCGCCGGCTGGGGAAACCTACTGGCGAACAACTTGCATTTGGAATTTGCTGCCATGGCGAAGAGGTCAAATCGGGGGACGGCCCCATTTGCTGAAGAGGAAAGACGCCTACTCTTGTTGAAGCACCCAATTTGTGCTAGGACTGCAGCTCCCTGCTGATGGCATCTGCTACAGCGTTTTTGATGTCTGCCGGGTGAAATGGGACGAGGAACATATCTTGAAGAATGGCCCAGTGCCACAGGGCCTGAGCCTCTAGCGAAAGAGCAGGGGATTTGTGTCCCGCCCTGATTCCTGTTGTAGAACATTGTGGTGGTGTTATCTGTGAAGATCCTTACTACCAGACCCCTCAGAAGAGGCAGGAAAGACTTGAGAGCCCATAATACGGCCCGTAATTCCAGCACATTGATGTGCAGATTCTCCTCCTCCGGCGGGATGAGACCTGTAAGGAAGGCATGGTATCAACAGTAAGACAGACATAAGTGACCACAGTTCAAGGGTGTCTATTGAACTTCAAAAAGGGTTTGAAAAACGCCTATCTAATCCTAAATCTACAGATGGGAGCAAGCTATGATCATCAAATAATAATAACACAGTCCTAGTGGTGTCTTGTCAAAATAAAAAGGGCCTATACTAATAAACCTATTCCCAAACCTTACTTCTAAATACAAATAGTGTGGGAAATAATGTTATGAAAAAGAAAGAAATGTTCACAAAATGATATGTCAGGATGTTCAGGCTGTTGGGCTACGTTCGCCACGTTTTCAGCACGGGACAAGGCGGTACACTCGAGCTTAGCACAGTCTCTAGCTACTCTAGCACGAAGATACAGTTCAGTCATTAGCACCAGGGCCTTCCGTGCCCAAGTCTCTTTGCCTTTCAAAGTCTCTTCTTTCCGAGGGCCTGATGCAACAAA
Source organism: Ambystoma mexicanum (assembly GCF_040938575.1). Lineage (NCBI taxonomy): Eukaryota > Metazoa > Chordata > Amphibia > Caudata > Ambystomatidae > Ambystoma > Ambystoma mexicanum. The sequence goes on from NC_090932.1 coordinate 772,886,964, forward strand.
CAATAAGTTATTTTCCTTTTAGGATTTCACAAGTACTCCATTTCTCAGGTGATTTACCATTCACCTCGGATCCCCCTCAGCGGGGCTCAGATCCCCTTAAAACAATGCTCGTTGGACATTCACGATTCACCCCGGATCCCTTTCCACCAGGCTCAGATCCTCTTTAACGCAATGTTCAATTAGTCTCCCTCAATCGGGCTCGGACCAATTTCAATTTCACTTTTTAACACAAACTTGCTTTAACCAAAAGCTCTCCGCTGATCTCCCTCCGCCGGGCTCGGACCAGTTTCATCTACTTTGTCAAAAACTTTTTTTACGCTGTTAAACATAACTAAGACAGCTTAATGAAACAGCGCCTCGATACCCGAGGGCTGTAGTGCGCTTTACAAATCCAAAAATAAAAATAAAATAAACATTGAAGGCTTTCGATTGTGCACAGGACTTTACTTGAACAGTTGCAGGAACACTTTGATTCACAATTCTTTGTCACTCTTTCAGTTGGCCACCTTACAGAGACTTTCGAATGAGCATGCATGTGCTGACGGACCACTCTGTCTAAGGTATTGTATCGTGGCTTCAAAGTTCACTCATCTGTTTTTCAATTTTACTCGCATTGACTCTCACATACTGTTCATACAATGTTCGCTTCATCGTTCACTATACAATGTGTAATGGAAGTCAGGTGTGTGTAATTGTCAGCAATTGCCTGACCATTGTATTAGGATATGTGAGGTACATGGCTCTGTGTTAGTTCGTTTTCTTCCACAGTGAGCTGTCCATGAGAAAGTGTTTGTGTTGGGAAAGGGGGGGGTTGAGTTCCCAAGTATCCTACCTTGTAGGATGGGGAAAAGGTGTTAAAAGGAACGGCATACCACGTCTCGCCATCTGGTGTCCCACTCCCCGAAAACTCCTCACCCAGGTGATCCTCCTGCACTGGTCCACCCCCAGGATCTGTATCCAAAAGCTATGGCTGTGTCCTGGCCACCTGGATGACAGATCTCTGGGACTAGCGCATCAGATACCATCAGGTTTCTCACACACCCCTGGCGTGGAACTGCCCGGTGTGAGCCCCCCAGCTGTCCAGAGAAGCATCTGTGGTGACTGTAGCCTGGAAGGGTGGGATTTGAAACAGGGAACTCTGAGTGCTGTGTGAGTGCACTCCCCACCATTGTATGGTCTGTCTGAATTCCAGGTTGAGGGTAATCTTGTCTGTCCACTTCCCTGTGACTTGGCGCCACCTGGTGTCTAGAAACTCTGGAAGCAGCCTCATCTGCAGCCTGCAGAACGGGACCAGGTGGATTTAAGAGGACATCATGCCCAGTCGTGACTTGATCGCTAGAATGGTCACGCAGCGCATTGTGGACAGCCGATGTACCTTCCCCCAGGATGACCACCACCCTCTCCTCAGAGGAGTACACCAAAGATGCCACTGGGTTGAGGCGGGCACCCAGAAACAGAGCGACCTGCAATGGTACTATGCAGGATTTTGGATAATTAATGGAGAATCCGAGCATCATCAGTGGGCGTAGGGTCTCGTCTGTGTGCTGTATCGCCAGGTACTGAGAACACGACCGGATGAGCCAGTCGTCCAGGTAAGGGTATAACGTGTATGCCCTTAAGGTGTAGATGAGCTGACACTGAGGCAAAGCATTTTGTGAAAACCCTTGGAGCTAATTTTAAGCTGAAGAGCGGAGCTTTGAACCGATAGTGATGTCTCAGAACTATGAAGCACAGGAACTTTCGATGCCTCTGGTGTATGGGGACGTGAAAGTAGCCATCCTCCAGGTCCAGCGTTGTCATAATCCCCTTCCTCCAGTTGGCTGAGCACTTGCTGCAACGTGACCATCTGAACTACCCTCCAGATTTCTTTCGAACCAGAAAGTATCTGGAGTATACTGCTGAGCCCCGAAGGCACAGAGGGGCTGGTTCTATTGCCCATTTTGCCAGCATGGCCTGCACTTCTTGTAGCAGCTGGGCCATGTGTAGCTCCTTCCTTGCTACAGGGGGAATACGAGGGAACCTGTGTTCGAATTCCGGGGGGTGTCCCTGACGAAGTATGTCCAGCACCCATACGTCGGTGGTGATATCCTTCACGTGTTGATGAAATTTGATAGACGACCCCCCCCACCGGGATGTGAAAGTGAGGGTCCTGATTTTGGGCCGAGTCAGGCTTGCTTGGGTGTTTGCGTTTTGCCTTGCGGGTATCGGCGATGCTGCGACCCTCCTCCAAAGGCTTGCGACCAGCCTCTTTATGCTTCCTGTGTTGTGGAGCGGGAGGGCTGGTGGTAGGAGGTAGAGGCGTATCCTCTGGAAGATCTGCTGAACTTTCCCCATGAAGTTCGAAAGGAAGAGGACCGACACTGTTACAGGGTCCCTAGGAATCTTGCTGTCTCTGTGTCTGTCTTTATCACCTGTAGCATCTCATCTACTACTTTTACAAAAGAGGTTATCCCATCAAAGGGCATATCGACCACATTGGCCTGGACATCAGGTCTAAAGTTGGTGGCTTTGAGCCAGCTTTGGTGCCCAAGTGCCGCACTGTTACCCAGCTGACAAAAACCTGAATCTGCGACATCCCTGGCTACTGCGAAGGCATGGTCGGAGGCCACCACTCCTTCCTGAAAAAGGGCGAGTGGTAAGAAATCTAGGAGTTGGACCAGCTTGAACCACAACTCCCTATCATACCGGGCTAGAATGGCCAGAGCGTTGGCGGCCTTGATGGTTGATGCTGTGTTGTATATGACACGTTTCCCCATTGCATTGAGCTTATTCCCTTCCGGTCTGGTGGAACCATAGATTTGAAGGACGGGTTTGCAGACTGATTGCTTGCTACGATTACGGAATCTGGTGATGGCTGTGATCGGACACACTTGGGGGATGAGTCTGGCATCCTGTATGTTTTCTTCGAGCCTTTCCTGTTTTGCTTGTGCAGAGCTTGGGGTCTTCATTAGCGCAAGGCCTTCCTCCCACACCTAGTCAAGTAAAGGGACAGACAATATCGTCTTCCTGGCCGATGTGAGCCTCCGGTAAGGAAACCCTTTTTTCTTTTTTCCTCTGGTTATCAAGTTGAAGAGGGTAGATGCCCTTGCCATCATGGAGTGGAAAGACCCCACCTCATCAGTGGGAGAAGCCCTCGGGGTCTCATAGACACATATCGGGTCCCCATCTGCAGGAATACAGTCACCAAACTCATCCGTGTCTGTGGTGCCGGTATCAGTGCCCATTTCAGTATCTGGCTGTGGTACGTCCCCTGCTGGGAGGGGAGGTGGCATTGGTGGTCACCTTGGGGTATCCGAGTGATGCCATTGCGGAAGCCTTGGAGGTCTGTACCTGGGGTTGCTCCCCGACGGGGCTGCTATTGGTGGCAGTCGCTGTTGTCTCTCTGAAACCAGAGAACTCAGCACAGTGAAAATATCCTGAGACATGCTGTAAGAGCCTGTGAGGAGCACAGGCCGGACTACTGACGGGGGGCTAATGTGTCTCACTGGGCTAGCATGCCATGTGACTCTACACCCATCAGGCTGTTCCCACCCATGTCCAGGAATTCCTGCAACGTTTCCTCCTCAGAACTTGTGTAGATTGCCATGATCGGGCCACTAGCAGCCCTGGAAAGAAAATGTGTTGGTGGTAACAGATCCTTTGGTCTTGCCACCTCCTTCAAAGCAGAAGACACCACTGGCGCCTTTACTGACTGAGTAGTGGTAGTTGACGAGGAAGTAGTCATGGTTGGAGCGGTCAGGGTCCTTGGGGGTAGCAATACCCTGGATTTCTCCCTGATCGTCGACGTTGTAGCTGTCGATGGGGCCATCGAAAGGAATGTGCCGCCCACAGTCATCGTCAGGGCCTGGTTGTTAAAGTCGTGGTTAAAGGCAGCTTCTATGGAGGAACCTGATTGTGCGGCATTGCCGTCTATGAAACCATGGACGAAGACATCGCCAAGGACCTTGACGTGGACTCCTCATAGGAATGCTTTCTCGGTTTATCGTTTGAAGAAGGGTTGTGTTTCAAAGGTCTCACAGAGTATACAGCACCCAGTGGCAGGCTTACTGTGGACGGGCATGGTGACTGAGAGCCCATGTGCCCTAAACTAGGACCTGCACCGTCTCCAGTCAGCTCAGCAGCATGACGCTTGGTCTTACGGACACCCTGTGGGGATACATCCTCGGCCGATCTCGACCTCTTAGCCGAGGCAGAGCGCTCTAGCGGTCGACGGGATCTGCCTGAGCATGCATGGAGGCCACGCCAAGGGCCCTGTCTTCCTTCAGCCACGCCACCAACCGTTGGTAAGGGTCTCTTAGTCTCAGCTGGGAAACTTCGGGAGATGTTGCATCGGTCTTCCTCATGGTAGGGATACAAAAAAAAAGAGGCACTTCTTGTGCTTGTCCTCCACAAAGATCTTCCTGAAACCATTGTCCTGCACAAAGATGTTCCTCAAACCACACCGGAAGCAGAGCCTGAACAGACTCCTCTTGCCTTCCTCCAACATGGTGAGGCACGAAATAGACCTCACTAGGCCTTCCAATACTTGACACAAAGATCTGACAGTGTAGTTGTCGATCTTGACCGGCAATGGATCGCTGCTACCGGTACTGACTACAAGTCAGCGGATGAGAGATTTAGGACAATAGGCCATTTCTTTTGTCGAAAAACAACAATTATGAAAAATATCTCGAAGAACAACTCACGAGGACTCCCTGGACCGAAACGTGTGGTAAAAATCTGAAGATGGCCGCCAGGGGTGGGACTCAGAGAGACAGTGTCATTCGGTCGGTGCATTATGACCCAGTCTCCAGTAATCGGATAATGAGAGATTAGCAGTTTTCAAGCTTTTAAAGCAAGACTGCTTTCTTCTCTTACTAAGGATTCCCGGCCTGACGGCAGGAATATTCATGGGCATGTGAATCCATGCCAGACCCAATGCTGGAGAATGAAGTATTCGGCCGAAGCCGAATATCTCATTTAAAGATGGAATTTGGCTGAATACTTACTCGAAGCCACATTTCGGTACACCCTTAATTTGAAGTGAAACTAACCAAAATACATGACGACGTGATTATATATTTTAAAAAATTGCTTTTACAGTTCATGTTTTTTGTACCTAGTTTTGTATTGCATTAATAATATTACATAGCTCTTTATACAGAGAGCACTTTCTAAATTCTGTGTTTGGGATTGTTGTGCAATAAATTATGGCAAATTGTTATAAAAAGAAATAATTCATGAAGATATTCTTATACTGTTTTCAGTCTATAAACTTAAATAAAGTCACATCAGATATACCATATCATATGCAATGAACCCGGTAAAAATAGATAATGTCATAACCTTTGGCAACAATTAACACGAGTCATAGGAATCCCACATTAAGAATGTACATATTGAGATTAATAGACCAGCAATAGATCTGGGTGAAGAACCAGTGGACCTAGCTTTGAAGAAGTAATGCATAATTCTTTCCCTTCATCTGTCTCCTCTCCCACCCGTCTACTGTCTCCTGGTCCCCTTGTACTGTGCTTTATAACATTATGTAGCAATCTCTTCCTCTTTCTGGCTATTTATTTATTGCAATGTCCCTTTATTTTGTTTTTGTTTAATCCCTTGCTGCCTTTTATTCTTCTCCCTCTCCTTACAATGTTATGTCATACTTGTTTCATTATTTAGCTCTCATTCCTTTTCTTTCAACCCATCTCTTATTCTTTTCCCTTTCTTGCCTTGCATGTTCACCTTTGCTTCTCTGTAACCTCATCCGTTCTATCATTCGACACATTTCTTTCAACAGCCTCATCTCGCCCCTCAACTATTACCACGTTTAGTCTTATTTGGCTTTTGTAGCCATTATCTACCCCATTGGGCTTTTCACACACCTTCAATCCTAGCAAATCAAATCCAGGGATCAGGGGGAGTAGGCTAATGGTCACACCTTGCTGCTAAGGTAAATACAATTTGACTAACAAAGAAGGTCTTGGGTTTATGGATGGTTCCAAACACTGTGCTGCTGGTGTTTAGAAAACACGTTCAAAACCTTTATATTTACATAAAGTTCTATCCTAATGGGCTTCCTTATAAATTATGTTGATATTTTATGTTCTGTGCTTCGTTACCTTTGGATCCGATTCACACCATATATATATATATATATATATATATATATATATATATATATATATACATACACACACCCACCCTGTAAAAAAACACCAGGTGAATAAATGCAATGCTGCCTGAAGGTGGGACGGGTTGTACGGTAGTATTGAAACAGACTAGACAGCGCAGGCTTCTTGCCCGTTGAGGCTGTTAAGTAAATTTGTCCGGGAACTGATTCACACCTGCCTTTGCAGTGCCAATACCCACTTTAGACCCCTAGTAGCTGCTAGATACTAGACATAGTCCCGAACACACTTGGCCGAGGATCGACGACTCTGACTAACCAACAGGGCCGGGAAGTGGCAGTTATATTGTTACCTTTTAGGATTACGTCTAAACAAATAACTGGTAAACATGGCAGGTCCGTAGATACACTTGACGCCTGGGATTGGCTAAATGTCAGTAGTTCGTTAAAGAAATTATCAAAAGCAGGTTGTTGGATTCGGCTTAAATTGATGCACCTACACCGATTTATCGATTTTAAAGTGGGTTTCTTTTTTTAGGATACGAAAGGCCATCAGCATTGGTGTAATTTAAGTGAAGGGTATCTGTCCTACGCTAATCGGTGGCCCCGCAGGTCGACCCCAACCAACAATACGCAGAGCTTGGTATTTTTAAACGTTGCACGATTCCACATACAAACTGAATTAGGCTCCATTAACTTAAAACTGCTAAAGTTTATAACAGCACAGGCTGTGTATTCCTTCGCTCTCGATTGGCTTGGTAAAATGGACTATACAGCACCACATCCCAGGGCCACAGGTGCAAATGATCATCCAGAAAAAAAGGCAGGCAAGGAGACCAACGGGGTTTGGGGGGCATGTTGAACAGGGCAACAAATGGCTAAAGAGTTTTCTAAAGCTAGTGCAATGGGGTAGGGAGCAGCGAGGAGTCATCCCCACCTGCAGGTATATTTTGTGCAATCAACAAAATGAATGGTTAATTTGTTCCAACATCGGTAATGAATAGAATACTTTGTTTTAACCTTGTGTTGAACTGAGTGGTAAACAATAGAGGGAACGAGAGTGTCTAATTTTGCAATATGTTACTAATCTCTCAGGAGTCCACCCGCTGATTAAAAAAGGTACACCATATCACTACCAGTGTTGTCTCCGGGACAAAAAGTTGCCTGGTTCACTCACGTGGTGTAAAGCGTAACCCCGGCCCTATTCATGACGCGGCCACGCCCCCCCCACATGACACAACTAAACTCCCACACCAGGAACCACGCGGTTTCCAGCATTTAACCCCCGATGCCCACATTCTTAAAAATGTTGGATCTGATTCTCGTCCGATTAAAGCAACACCCTATGTCCTGAATGTATCACCCCGGGAGCATTTTCTCTCCCGTAAGAGGGGGGGGGGTCTGTTCTAAATTCCTAAAACTATATGTCTGAAATGATCAATTCCTCCCCGTCGGTGGATTATATCTCTTTAGACACGCTCGGGTAAGGGGAGACGAATGGGGCAAGAACAACCCACCCCTCGCAGCACAAACAGCTGGCGTGCCTCGCGCCCTATCACGAGGCCGTTGCTCTCCCGCGCCCCCCGGCGGCTCGCGGTGGAAGGGGGGTGGAGGAGGCGGGGGGATGGAGCGAGGGAGGCGCTGCCCAGAGAGAGGTTAGACACACTGCACGTTTATCTCCCGCGCCAAAAGCCCCAGGCGTTGCTCCTCACTGGCACTGCGAGTTCTCCCACGACCGAACCGGCCGCATACATGGCGCTCTGCAACGGAGACACCTCCAAGGTCAGTGAGAGCGCTGCGTTCCTGTGGAGAGTGTGTGGGGATAGTAGTGGCCGAGAGTTGCGGCCTGGCGCTGCCGGAACGCCCGTATGGGGCCTGTCGCCACCTTACAGCTTTCTTGTTTTAAAACGGGCACATCGCTTGCCGAGCGTCAGCGTTCGCCGGACGGGGAGGGTGGCGCGCACGCGGGGTAGCGGGGGCGCGCGCTTGGCAGCAGTGGGAGGGTTTAACCGTCTGCGCTCGCAACTGTAGCGGGTCACTCGCTCAGGCGGCGTGGAGATTACTGCCGTGTCTGCGCGGTGACCTCGCACGTGACATTTCTGTGCTGTGCGTTCTTCAATACAGGGGGCATGTATTCCAGCTGCTTGCCTGTCGCCCAATTCGGCCCTAAAACCCAGGCGGTGGACAACGGGTTTTCCAGCCTCTTGTCTTTAAAGTTTATTTCACTTCTCAAACTGTGTGGCTAGGGTATCGGAATACGATGCCTGCACACGTAGTTGAGGCATGTGTGGGGTTATTTAAGGCTATCCAGTAAGGTTCTTCTCTGAGAAGCGTAGACAGTCTGACAGGTGATCGCGTAACAAAGTTAAACGTGCTGTCAGTATTAGGGAGAGGTTGGAGCTTGTGAGCAGTACGAACAACCAACAGGGTATCTAGTATGAACCCTTCACATCCTGTTCTCCATTGGTAACTGCAGGAAGCGAAAAACAAACTAGGTGGCGTGAAAAAGTTGTACTATAAATCTATTAACTTGACTAGCCCTCACCCCAACAGGCAATGCTGTATTTAGGTGTTCTGCCCTAGTTCCATCTAAATGCATGTGCCCCACGCCAACTTTCCTCCCTTTTTGACAGACTTTGCACCTTTACCTGATTCTGCCGCTTCAACAGACTCTGCCCCCTTGGCCAAACTACCCCTCTTCACCACCATCTTGTTCCTTTAAAAATATAAGGCACAATGACAACATAAGGACTTTTTTAAGACCGAAGGGATTCAAAATATGTAGCTTCCATTTTAATTAAAGCCTGTTATCAACTATTACATGTTAGTTGAAAGAGTGTTTTCTGACCTCTGCTATCCAGGATTGGGAGAAAAAGGGTGCACTACTGTTGAGTGCAATCGAGCTACCTGTTGGCGCCAATTGCCTTTTTTCAGTTGGGTAAAAGAAACATCTCTTTTGAGGAAGAGACCACAACATATGCTGTGTGCCAACTGGACACCAGTGAGGGTTGAACGAAGGAATTTCGATGTTAATGGCAATGTCTGGTTTCTTGAGAGTTGATTGCTGTCACCTCATGAGAGGCACCTAAATCGATCTGCAATATGAATGTTTCCGGCAACATAACTAACAATTGCTACATGTGCTCTTGTCAAATGGTATAGTTTAAATATGAAATATAGGCAGGTTGTACAGGCGCATAACCAAGACATGCTGATTAAAAAGAACTAAATCTTCTCACAGGTCTAATCAGACGTTACTGCTCTTGTGCTAGCAAGGGCGATAAGGCTGCTGCAGCCCATGCACCAACAATCCTTTATGCTGGAACACCATTCGAAGATGGGTAAAATCAAGTTAAATTTGTAAACTGCTTGGGCATAAAGACTTCTGTGGAGTAAAGACAAAGGGAGATGGTCCTAGGAACTTTTGGCTGGACATTCTCATGGTGGAGTAATGGATAAGCGGGACCCGGAATATAATACATACTGCTTACATAATTACCCAACACTCCAAGAGTGAAATTGAGTAATGGGTCCGGCTTTCCAGCACAGTATTACCTTTGTGGCTGTGGGTCAGGTTATGGGGCTTGCCAGCTCGCATTTGTGCTAATTAAACATTTATTTAACTCCTTAAAATTGGTTATCCTATGCACTACATAGGAACCTTTTAAGACTTGTGGGTATAGATTTCCTGCTGTCATCTGAGGTACTGATTCACGGTAGAAGTCCCATCTTGTATTTAAAATCTATAGCCTTTACTAATTTATGTAAAGGTTACTTATAACATAACTTCTATGCTTGTGTGGCATACTTTGCAGTTGTTCGCCTTGCAGTATTGCGCGTACCGCTGAACGCCATGAAAACCCAACAGGGTTGCCATTTGCCTGCTTAGCACTGGGCAGCTTCTATAAATATGGTTTCACTGTATCTTGTCAGAAGTTTCTTCTTTATAGCTCTGAAACACAGTGGATATCTTTTTCATTCGTGTTTCTTTTGGATGCCCACCAACTTCTTAATAGTGGGGTGATGGGAGGGAAAATACTGCATGCTTTTGAACATAATTTTAGTGCCTACCTGTAGGAACCCTTCTTGACTTGAGCATTGGCATGAGTTTAATATTGTAAAATGATGAGTCATTAACTTTCCTGTAGGATAAATCCAAATTTTTGGAGTGCCTTAAACAATGCATGTCATTTTGTATTTGGACATGAAAATGATTGTGTGTGCGTATGTATATTTGTGTGTGTGTATGTGTGTATGTGTGTATATATATATATATATATAATTTCGTTCTAGTGAGAATGGGGAGTTGCACTATTAAAACCAATGAGGTTTCTGATGCTTTGCATATCAAGGGGCATTTTGGGAGCACAAGTATGACCACAGGACGTTCTCATAGATATCGGTGAGAGTGGTATGACTGAATCACTGCATATATTATGCACGCTTGGTTTGGTACACATCTCTCCCCCCAGTCATCTTAACAATCAAGTTTTGTGAATAGTATATATACAAGTTTGAACAGCAAGCCCCTTGGCTGTCAATTGTACTTGACTGCTAATAGCTAACGTTGGTCTTTCTCCACAAAAAACCCCAAAAGGGCCATGAGCCTCGCATTGTGAGAAAGGAAATGTAATCATTTGCCAGACTCAGAGAGGCAAAAATGACAATATTTTGTAAATAAACAGCTATACAAATGCTGCATGTGGTAATCTGCAGCCCTGGGCCTAGTGGGACTTATTGTAAATACATCACTGCCATTGGGTGTCTATTGCCGGATATTAATCTTTTGGGGCAGGCACGAACCATGCGCTGGCTACTAGCCTGTGTATATAGATAATGGACTCTTGGGGTAAGAAATGGAGTACTGGGTGTAGAATTGAGGTTGGGGGTGACTTTTTATGGCTGGCTTTTAGCCTGCAATTTTTATCCCTGCTTTTGGGTACATTGAGGTAAAAACAGTGAGTTTCATTAGTTTATTGGAGTGGAACATATTCTCATGCAACGTCACCCAGCAGTGTAATTTGTAACTATTGCTAGCGGAAAAATTACTCCAAACAGCATATGTTGGGGCGGGCAATTTACTAGGATGGGGGCAGCGTTCCACAAAGACATGGACATAAGTACTTGAATTGTGCAGTTGAGGAAAGGTGTCTACTATAGTGCCTAGGGCTGAATAGACTGGTAAAATGGCCACCCCTTATGAGCAGAAGTAGAACCCTTGGTGAGTCAATGGGAGTAAAAGTTGGAAAGTCGCCCTGCTTTCAAGGAGGCTGTATGGAAAAAAGATACACGTTAGTAAAAGATAGTGGTGCAGGAGGTTTAGACAATCCCCCGGTTAAAAAAAAAAAAGTGTCTTTCTCAGTTTACCTAGACAATCTAGGAAGGCGTAAAGTTGAACATGTTCCAGAATGCAAGTAAAACCACCTAGCCAAATGGAGAATCCAAAATCATTCCATAATCCAGTCTAAGTGTCCAGAAAACCAACCGACTTTTTTTATCTGTAGCCAATCCAAAATAACGAATGCAAAAGGTAAAAACCTGCAGTGCACAAGAAAGGAAAACGAACACACCCCTCCACTTGCAACAGTCAGTTGAGAAGCGCTGGCTCGCTTTTTCTTCTTCTTGCTGATCGATTTTATCCATCAGCATTGATTATCTGAGGATATAGCCTCATTACTCCATCTTCTCAGTTTGAGTATGTAGTCCTGGGTTAGGATTCTGCGTGGTCTGTGTGGACTTGTCACATAAGGGCTGGTTTCACAGGGTCTTCGCAGTAATTGATTGATAGTTTATTTGTATAATGCCTATACAAACATGTTTCAAAACACTTGCAGGGAAGGAGCAAGGGAAAATACAATGATATTCTTTCAAGGCCTTGAGACGTTAAGAATGTGAAATTAACTATCGTACTAGTCCTAGCGACATTTCAGATAGTGGAAGAGCTATGACAAAGATAAAGAGGGGAGAGAGGAAGGGTAGGAGATAAGCGACAATCGTACTAGGCATGACAACATTTCTGGTAGAGCTGGAGGTTTACAAGAGCTGAGGGGTTGTGGGAGGAGGCAGGACGGGGGAGGAGAGTAACAAAACAGGCGACTATCGTACTAGGCCTGACGAAATTTCAGGTAGTGCTGGATAGGGAGAGGTAGGAAACAGACAAGCTACTATTGTACTAGGTCAGACTCAGACGACACTTCTGATAGAGTAAGTGAATAGACTATAGTAATGGGCCGTGGGTAGCGGTCAAAAGGGTCTGCAGTGGTGGCAGTGAGTCTTCTGATCAGAGGGTTCGGGTTCTGATCCAGTCCTTGACAGAAGTTCTTGCTCTGCTTCGCTAGATGTTTGTCCAGCATCTCGATGTCCAGTTCTCTGTGAAGGTCAGCTATCCTTGTGAAGAGTGGAGCTTGCGCCGCTGTCCTCAGGGACTTGTTCTGGACTATCTGAAGACTCTTCCGGTGCCACTCATGCCAGGTCCTCCATGCTGCGGAGGCATACGCCAGGGTAGGTTTGAGGATCGCCTTGTAGACATTGATCTTTGTGCGGAGGGGCATGGACTTCAGGAGTGGGTACTCCGCTGCCATCTTTCCTGTTGCCTTCTGCTGAGTATTCTCGATATGGCTTCTCCAGTTGAGTTTGCTGTCCAGGATCACACTGAGGTAGCGGCTGCTGCTCTCCCACTTGATGGCCTCCCTGTTGAGGCTGATGTGCGGGGTGCTCCTTTGATCTTCTTTCTGTTCAGCAGTGTGGCAGTTGTTTTATTCGTGGTCCTGAGGGCTGGCTCGTACCTTTTTCTGTGGATTATATACGATGACTTCCTGCTTCTTGAACGCAGCGCGCCAGCTTCTGTCATTTGGCTACGTCCCTTTTAATGTGACAGAATATTGGAACCAGATCAGTGCACAGGCGTCTTTGGAAATGTAGTTCCCTTCTGCGCTGCTTGTCTCCAAGACCGGCCCGAAAATGGTAAAACAAAGCATTACACCAGACATCTGTGTATGTACACACACGTAGAGGTCAAAGACATTTAATAGTCGTAACCTCTGCTATCCACTAGGAATGAAAATAACGTGTGATGTTTTTATAAAGAATGAATGCGAAGGTTTGCACAGGAAAATTTTCAACCACCTGTTCATGACTTATTCAAACGAACCATGAGTCATTTCATTATTTAGACAAATCCAATTAAAGGGTTTGTTTTGCTAAACATAAATTACTTATATCAAAAGTGCATTTATCTTCACATCACCTACTAAACATACAATAACATACCAAATGTGCATTACATTTTTTAAATATATATTTCTTTATTTATGGTTTCTAAGTGCAGGATCGGGATTCAAACTTGTGTTGCACTGCGCTGTTTGCTTCCAAGACAAACGCGTTGCCCCTGAGCTATCCTTCCTTCCCATCAAGTGGCCCAAATCGTATACTAATTTTAAATTAAATGGCAAAAATGAATAGATAAACCCCTCAAAAGTGCAGAAAAGCAAATTCAATCTGGTTAGTGACGCATTAGAAATGTTTAGATACACAGCTGCCCCCCCCACCCCTCCAAGTGCGAGGATTTCAAGCTAAGCACACTTTGCACCTCTCGTGCATCTATGTATGCATGTGGAAAAATAATTCCTAGTAACAAGAATTTGTGACTTATTTTGCCATAACATTCAGCGCAGCACAATGTATGTTTATTAGGTGAAGTTAAGATAAATACACACATTGCTCCACCTTTTATATCAGTAATTTATGTTCTTCAAAACAAACCCATTAATTTGAGTTGTCTAAATAATGACATGACTCGAGGTGTGTTTTAAATAAGTCATGAACCGATGGTTGTTTATATTTTCCAGTCGAAACCTTAGCCTTTCGTTTCTTGTTTAGACTACCCTTCCCTGTTTCCACTGCTGTATGGGGTTTGCCCCCTTTGTTTCAATGTTTCAATTTATAGAGAATGAGGCATCGAGCATTGTTCATTTGGAGATATGGTTGAAAAATGATTTTTCTGCTAAAATAAATGGAAGTTTCAAAAGGGGGTGTTAAGATTTATTGTCAAGTTTTACGGATGAATAGTCGGAAATAGGAAAACTATGAGGTACGTGGCCAATCTTCATAGATAACTGGTTACCAAAGAAAATCAGACACCTGAAAAGCTTTGTTTACCTGAACACCGCCCAAGAGAAATAAGTACAGCGCCACAAGAGAAATAAGTACAGATACCTTTCTCCCTTGACGTCAGATGGCTGATACCTGGTTTTAGCCCTGCGAGAACAAAGTGAATAACTGTTGACCCTGACGTTTATTAAATATCTCCAAACGGATACCATTAGCATACCAGTCAATAAAGTGACCTGTTGAGATGTCACTATAGCGTTCTTGCTAAAGGGTAATGTGATGAATCGGTAGTGATTGCCCACAAAACCCCGCCGTGGGACCACCCTCATGAGGCCAGGGCAAGGCAGACGCGTTCTGATCCCGACCCTGGGGGTGGTGTTCTGCAGGAGGAGGATCCATGGGGGGCGACGAGGTTGGGGGAAATGGTTCAGGAGGAAGCGGAAATTCTTTCCCCAAAACCCTAGTCTTTTGATAGCTTATTGCATAGGAGAAGCCATTTAGAAAACTAACTTTGTGGTTCGTGACTTGGATGAGGAAGGGGGAAGCAGAGGAACAAAACTGTAGTAAGCGGTTAATTAGTGTAGATTGTACACACCTGAGGGAGACTGGGCTGTTTAAATGGCCCCCTCAGGTGCAGACTGGGAAGAATCTGGAGAAGTCAGAGAGGCTGAATCGGAGGAAGTGTTGTATTATGTGGAGTCGGGATTAACAGAGGGAGAAACGCTAGGACCGCTGAGGGTCCTGAAGGGTTGGTGCCTCGCACTATTCCCCCTTGCAGAATGTCAATGTGGGAAATGCGGAGAGATATCTAGTTACTGAGTCACGCAGGAGACTCGTAGGAGCTTGGGAAGCTCCGAGTTGGTGTAGCGGTGGAGGGAACAAACATCAAACTGTTCGCCAGGTCCACGAGAGCCACAGAAGCTAATGGCCAGCGAACACCAAGCAAGAGCGCCTTACCTGTCAAGTTCCCCACCCATAGGGTGTAGGAATTGCTGCTCATATGTTGAGAAGAATGTGCCTAATCTAAACTCAAGTTGCCAAATCCAAGTTAGCCACAGGAAAATACTGTATCCTAGCTACTGTAACTATTGAAGCACCAAGGCAAGAAAGATGGCAAATGGGCTGCCCTTCTGGTATGAGCAATCTAGAGGGAGAGGAGCAAAGTTTGCAGCACAGTCGTAATGTGGATTAATGCAAATATTGTATTCCCTGAAAGCTACTAACCTTTCTATACCAAAGAAGACTATTGAAGTTCTTTGTTTTCTAATTTACCATTAAAGCACTTTTCTTGTTCTGGTGGTTGAAGAAGTAGATGGGCATGCAAGTATACCCGTAGGGCAAGGAGTGATTTCCCAGAAGAAACCTGGAGGAAAGGATAAACCAGGA
This sequence comes from Ambystoma mexicanum, assembly GCF_040938575.1. NCBI lineage: Eukaryota > Metazoa > Chordata > Amphibia > Caudata > Ambystomatidae > Ambystoma > Ambystoma mexicanum. The sequence continues at coordinate 772,902,568 of NC_090932.1, forward strand.
AGTAGGCATAAGTGCTGAAGAGTGGTACCAATAGAAAACAACATGTTAAATTGGGACATTTGCAGAAAAAATTTAAAAGCTGGTTGAAGTATTTTGAAAGCTGGTTGAAGAAGAGTTGAAATTCTTTCTGCAGATGAAGTTGTGGTGAACGATCCTGACCAAACTATTTGTTGTTGCCATAACTGTGAGGCAGTTCTTATTCCAGGAAGAGTGAGCGCTTATGACTTTTTTTGCAAGGTACTTTGTTGAAGCAACAGAGCTTTGTAAACTTGAGCACAAGAATTTAAGAGCAGTTTTGGAACTTTGTGTTGAATCAGATTTCCATGGGTTTTCCTTTAAATTGTGGAGAAGACCCTGTTTTGGATCTGGGGAAGGAAAGTTTGCCCAGACCATGCAATGAGACTTTGATTACTTTGTGAACTAGGTTATATTGTACATATTGGTGTTTAATTGAATTCCCAAATATTTCCTTTTTACTTTGGTTGTTGTAAAAGTGTGCTGGTTGGTTATCCTTTGGTTACAGGATTTCCTTTTAGTTTAGGCAGCAAAATCCTCGTTACGGTTGGGATAGTGAGCCGTTTATTCAACCTGTTTTCCTTGATAAAATGGCAAAAGTTGAACTCTTTACCAAGTTGTCCGCCTCACATTTCTGACCCCTCACATAAACCACTTTCAATTCTCTCCCCACAATTTTCACCCCAAAAGTGGGGTGTCAGTTCCGTTTTCATCAAAGTAGAGCAAGTTGTTCATCATCCCTGTGTCGCACATTGTGGGTACCCATAGTGCAGTTTGGAGCTACTAGGCAGTATTATTCCAAGCCAAACATAATTAATATTTGGAAACCCCCATATGTGTGATATGAGGCCCAGAAAAAAATATGTTCAAGCAGGAGTACTGTAGTGGTCTGCGTGAGACCAGCATTGTGCCTCCCAGAGTCTGCATTATAGGCTGCCAATCCTCCAGTCTTTGTTGTGTGCAAGCAGCACATGCATGGACTTGCCAAAACTAACACTGACCCTTATATGGGGTTGCATCTGTCAAGCAGGCATAGGGTGCCGTCTGATAAATAACACTGTCCTTTTTACGGGGTTGTATTTGCCAGGCAGGGAGTGTTCAGGTCGGTTCTATGTGATTTTATTTTGTTCAAGTATTTGATTGAATTCAATTTGATTGAGGAAACAAAATGGTGGTAGATTTTGCCGCAAACATATGCAGTGGCGACCCCCCCCACAGCCCACTTATAAGCCTGTTCACTTAAACCCACCCCCACATATATTTGTGGCAAAATTACTTAAAATAAATTTGAAATCGAATTTGACATCTGACGCATCAAAACCTCCCTATCCCTTCAGGTCATGCACAGTTACTAGAAACCCGAACGAAAAACTCCTTGAAGTGAAACTCAACCCCCCCCCCCCCCCCATGCACTGCGCATCCGCTAAAGGCCAGGCAACCCGGGAGAGGAAAACAAACCATAGCGCCAATGAGGGTCAAAAACCTGTGCCCCCCCCTCCCCCACCCCCAGCATATCTTGCATGCTTCTGCACTGAAGCAGTGAAGGAAAGCGGTGGCGTTGGGTGGCATAATGTGCAACCGTGGTTGAAAAAACCTGCACCGATGTCTGGTGAGGGCCAAGGGGGCCTACACCGGACATTAAACAACGGGGGGGGCAGCAGTAGAACCTGCCAAGAGCTTTGCAAGTGTGTAAAGTGGGTGCTTGCAGGACAGACTGTTGTGTAGAAATGGCCTGGTCCAGAAACTCCCTGTATGTGCACCATGATAACAAGCAGACAATATCTTCAGAACATAACAGTAATCTACTTTCACAAACCTTTACAGAGAAATCAGTTGGCAGTATTGAAAATGCTTACATATCTGCTGTGATGAGCAGCAATGGGGGACTAATTGCATATGTTTTATATGCTGGGCCTTGTTTGTTTATTGATTTATATAGCGCACCAAACCCGAGGGTATCTGGGCGCGTTTCAAGTAAATTTAATTTTCATTAAGACAGAGTCATAGTCAGTCATAATATACAACAGATAACGGCGGGTAACATACAATATAATACAAAATGATGGTGCATAATATCAGTTACATGGCGAAGACATTGTATTGATATTAATAGACCTTTGTAAATAACCTAGGACATATCAATGCTCCTTGGCCAATAACCAGCTTTTGGTGTTTTTCCTAAAGCTAGGGAAGGACTAGTCTGATCTCGGAGAGGAAGGGAGGGAGTTCCAAAGCTGGGCAGCTATAACGGGGAAACTGCGCCCCCCCCTCCTTTTTTCAAATTGTATCTGGGGACTACTTATTTATTTAATGTGATAGTCTATTTAATAAACTTTACACATATTAATAAGTAAGCACCATATATAGATTAAACTTCCGTGAGCAGAATAATAACAGTATAACAATAATATAACAATATAATAATCTATTTACACATATAAAATCAATCTCAAAGCTCAGATAGCATATGAAATAAAAAATAGAGAAGGTGCTGAGAAGAAGAAGAACAAAGGTCCGAGGCAGTGACAGTCATAGGTTGCGAGTACTGATTTCAGATCTGAATATTCAATATTTCTTCTATCTTAATCCAGATATTGAAGAGAGCTATCATTTCTCGCATGCTCTCAGAGTTCACGCAGTGATGCCAGAATAATGACGTTCCAATTGATGCTGGATTATGGGAAAACTTTCCCAGATGACAATGGATTACGTCAATCATAGTGTCACATTCTGTCAAAACATGTCTCGCTGACTCTAATACTTTGTTTCCTTCACACAGCCGACAGGTGCGTTGTATCAATGGCAACTGCTGTCTTCTGCCCGTGACCAACAGAGTAGGCAGTTGGTCCATCCTTAACAAAAGGATAAATCATCGCAGTTTTTTAGAGGGACATACATTGAGATACCCTTGGGGTTGCAAGAATGAGTACAACCTATACTGGACAAATGCGTAGCTTTTCAACGCGCTAAGGTGAGCAAAATTCTCTAGCCAATCCCACATTTCTACCCTCTTATCAAGTGCATTTTGAACTTGCTTGGTATATGGGCCAGCTCGCCAGGTCCATCCAATGGTAGCGAGAAATGTTATCATCGTCGCAGATGGAGACTGGGGGTTTTCTTTCTTGCACAATTCTTGGAAGATGGTAAGCAGGAGAGGGTTAGCTGTTGTACTGCGCATTTTCAGAAAGTGCCCCAATCTCCTTTTCATGACGATAGCCTTCATAGAGGGTAGCCCTAGTTCTAATCGAATAATTGGCATCGGGACTCCCGGGCCCAGGCCAAGAATGCGACGCCAGAACTTCCCCTCGATGATTTGAAGCCAGCTAAGATCTAAGTCTAGAAGTGAATCTAGACCATAAGTCATCATAGGGATAAATACCTGCATGTATAATTGGCGCGTACCCCAGAGCGAAAATCCTCCTTGCTGATTGGTAAAGTTGGCTATTAAAGATGTTACTTGTGCTGCTCGCATTGTACGTGAGAGCTTAAGAGCCACATAGTCCCCATTGGGCTCAAAATCAATACCTAAATAACGGTAGAGTGGGGCGTATGAAATCAAGTTGTTGTTCACCCTGAGGTTCACACGGGACACTTTTTTGCTAGTAAATCTTAATACCTTAGTTTTGTCTAGGTTAATAATGAGACCATTAGATTCGGCGTACTCCCATAATGCAATGGCTGATCTACGTAAGCCACTAATAGTGTGGTCAAAAATGACCAAATCATCAGCATATGCCATGACGGTACAGGCGGAGTCCCCGATTTTGGGGGGGCAATTATGAGTAGAAGTTAGAGCAAGCGGGATATCATGCACGTACAGATTGTACACTAGGGGGGCAGTCACACAGCCCTGTTTGACCCCCCTGTTTTGATATACCTTGTCGGTCAGATGTCCCTCCTGGTCCAATTTTAACCTGACTGAGGTATTCTGATGTAACAATCTGAGAAAATATAGACAGAGTCATAGTTAGTCATAATATACAACAGATAACGGCGGGTAACATACAATATAATACAAAATGATGGTGCATAATATCAGTTACATGGCGAAGACATTGTATTGATATTAATAGACCTTTGTAAATAACCTAGGACATATCAATGCTCCTTGGCCAATAACCAGCTTTTGGTGTTTTTCCTAAAGCTAGGGAAGGACTAGTCTGATCTCGGAGAGGAAGGGAGGGAGTTCCAAAGCTGGGCAGCTATAACGGGGAAACTGCGCCCCCCCCCCCTTTTTTCAAATTGTATCTGGGGACTACAAGACAGGCTGAGTTTGCAGTCCTCGTGGGACGTGTTTTTTTCTGACAATTTTCTCGATTGGGTATTGCGGGGCAGTGTGGTTTAGGCATTTGTGGGTTAAGGACTGTTTTAAACTGAATTCTGTCTTTGATTGAAAGCCAGTTATTCTTTCTCCTGGCTTCCGAGATATGTTGTCTCCTGGGAATACTTGGGGTCGTTCATTATTTTGGAGTGTTTGGAGTTTGTTGACAACGTAGTTGCTAGCACCTAAATTGAGGGCGTTGCAATAATCCAGTTTAGAGAGGATAAGGGCTCTTGCTAATGTAATACAGCTCTTTCTGTAGAGAAAGGGTTTACGAGCCTGTATCAGCTTGCCAGTATATGCTGTTGCAGAGTCAGTGGCGTGGACTTGCTTGCCTAAATTAAGAGCTGAATTTAGGTAGAAGCCAAGAGTTTTTACCTCTTTAGCACTTTGATGTCATTACCATCAATGTTGAATGCATTGTATTTAAGGTTACCTTTATTAAGGTTAGCTGGTGCTCCTAAGATCAGTAGCTCCGTCTTATCGTCATTCAGGCAGAGGCCATGGGATGCCATCCACGCCTGATTGAAGATACATTTTATTCACTATGGCTAGGTCGGTTTCATAGTAGCCGGTGAGAGGTATGAGGATCTGCGTGTCATCTGCATAATTAATGTAGGTGACACCCAGATGGTCCAGGTCATCAAATAATGGCTTTGTGAAGAAGTTATACATTGTTGGTGATACACAAAGGTACTCCGCATGTTATTGGAATAGGGTCAGCTGAAGTCATGGGAGAGGAGACTCTCATGCTCGTGTTATTCAGGAATGATTGGCTCCATGCTATGGCTTCCTGGGTGAAATGAGCCGCAGTGGCCAAGTGTTTGCAAATTACCTGTCCACCAGATCAAAAGCGGCTGATAGATCTAGTAATAGTAAGAGAGCATAGTAAGAGAGCAAGTTTCCTAATATCTTAAGTTTGTCAATCTGAATCTTTAGATCTAGCTGAACCCTTTCGTTCCCGTGTTGTGGTCTAAAACTGGATTTTCGAAGCCCTAAAAGGTGGTTCGTCTCCAGGTAAGCTTGGATCTGCATGTTAGTTGCTTTGTCTATTATCTTGTAATTGGCCTATAGTTTGTTGGGATCGTGGGGGTACGACCCATGCATCCTTTAGGTTGGTGGGGTCACTACAGGATGAGAATAAGGTGTTAATTAGTTTTGTGATAAAGGACACCAGGTCTCTGGCAGCTTCTTTGATTATATGGTCTGGGCAGATATCTCCTTGACATCTTGAAGGTTTTAGTGAGGCGATGATGTTTTCTACCTCCAAGGCAGAAACTTGGGAAAATTTAAATCGTTGAGGGGGTTTAGAGGTCTGATTGTAGGCACTCTGGGGCGTGCCTGTATTTGGAAGGTTTAGTCTTTTATCCGAAATTTTGTTTTGGAGGAGGGTAATTTTATTGGTCAATGCATTTTGATATTGGTACACCACAATTTATCCTTCATGCAAGTGTCCACAGGGGGGTATGGAGGCTTCCATTTCTCTTAACAGAGTTCCTTAGTGCTAGAACTGGCTTTGTTGATCCTGTCATTATAAGTCTCACGTTTGGTGAGTAGAATTTCAGCTTTGTATTTTGACACATTTTTCGACAGGTTAAATTTGTTTTCCTCGGTGGTGAGATGTTTCTATAGGACTTCCAATTTCCTTATTTCTGCCCGTAGGGCTTTTAGTTGAGGTGTAAACCATGTGTTCAAGTGAGCTCTAGGTTTACCTCTGCGCATTTTAAACAGGGCAATAGAATCTAATGCTTGTGTGATAGTGGAACTGTATACGTCTACTAACCTAGCCGGGTCAGAGGTGTCCGGCATACTGTTAAAAATAGGGATCACATGTGGCAGTAACTTGTCCACTGTAATATTCCGTCTATTCCTAGTCAGGAGTGGAGGAGCTATTAAGTTGGACCTGATAGTTGGTGTACTTGCTAATATGGTGAAGGACAGTAAGTAGTGATCTGTCCAGGTTTGCGATCAATGACGGTGATTGTTTTACAATTAAGATCAGCGACCCGATCTAAGGTTCTACCTTTCCCGTGGGTAGGCTTATTGACTCTTGGGGCAAAGTCTAGTTCTGTGAGCATGTTCGCCAATGCCAGCGCATGTTGCTCATTGGGGTCGTTAAAGCCAAGGTTAAAAATCTCCTAGCAATAGGATTTGCGAGTTAGATTTAGTGTTGTCAGAAAGTATAGTAGTGATAGCTTCCTCAAAGGAGCCGCTGTGACCTGGAGGTCTGTAGATCAGGTGAGCAGTTAGGGTGCGTGAATTAGTGATGGGTAGTTTGACAGTGAGCAATTCGCAAGACGTGACTTGCGGTGAGGTGGCTACTCTAAGACCTAGATTAGACTTGGCAATGAAAGCAGTGCCGCCGCCTCTGGAGGATTCATCTGCTCTCAGGATAGTGTAGTTGTCGGGAACTGCAAGTAAGAGAGAGGGACCAGCTGCTGCATGAATCCACAACTCGGTTATTGCCAAGAAGTCTAGTTTTTCAGCGATGATCACTTCAGCTCTGTCTATGGCATGTTCTACCATGGCTCTTGTGTTAATGAGTGCACCTTTGATTAACAGGGTATCAGTGTTGGGTGGAGTAGGCCTAAGGTTACTCTGACTAACTCTTTTTATTTGTGTGGTTAGTTTTGGTTATAGGGCGATTGCGTATGGTAGGCAGGGTGAGTTTGGCTGGATGGCTGGTCTGTGCCGAGTATGATCTGGTGAGTCTGTTGCCAAGCCTGTCATTTCTAGCTCTGGTGGAGCAGGGTTTGTTGGGTACTGGTTTAGTGGCGTAACGTTTGATCCATTGGCTTGGGGTAAGAGGGCAGTCAAGGCCTACGCAGGTGACAGTGTCTGTGTTAGGGTGTTTAGTACTCAGTTTTAACTCTGGTAAGAATTTAGTTGGCCTGATGGTTATTGGCTGGCAACTATATTTGAGGGGTGGAATAAATGTAGTAGGTTTAATCCACAGTAGTACTAGGCATGGTTCTACTCTGAGGTTCTGTGTATGGAATCTGCAATGATGGTATAGTGGCAGGCATCCAGTAAGGCAAACGCCAATTTGACAATGAGATAAATGGAGGCATACATAGTAAATATCGGAGGCCCCCTATCATGAACCGGACCCAGGTGGTCCAGGCAAGGTGCTAAGGTTTAACATTAGCTTAGACGTACAATGTGAGTCTAACTTTATGAGAAGTCTTACAGTAGCAATCGCTTTAACATTAGGCATCAGAGTAGGTGGCAGATGAGCACAAGAGGATTGATGCCAGCAAAGCGGTTCTGGATGGGTGTATCGTAAGATACAATTAAGACAACAGACGTATTGATAGCAAGTTAGTTAGCAGGTTGTAGAATAATCTCAAAACGGAACTCAAGGAGTGGTCTAAATTACTGAACTCCTGTAATAGAATGTTGGTGATGTACAGTGAGTTACTGAGAGTGGTGATCTAAGTCTCCGGCTGGAATGTGCTATAAGCAACACTGCCCATGTGTCCTACATCACCTAGGTTCTGTAATAGAGTTTGGGCAGCACAAGTTAGACACAGGCTGAGGGATACAGCTGAGCCAAGGTAATGGTACTCTTCTTAACATTGGAAATACTGTGCCATTTGATCGATAAGTAGTACTGGCCCGAGGGGGATTGAGAGCACGATTAGGCAGTGCTGGCGGTTCATACACAGTCGCATAGTGCAAATAGTACAATTATATTCAATAGGGTATGGGAAAAGCGCAATACACATCAACGGCACATATGAGTTCAGCACTGTATGAGTTTAAGCAGAGCAGGAGACTAAGTAAGCAGGATGGCACTCTATATGGTACACATTAGGCATGCTATAGTGTTAACATTGCGGGACACGTAGCGCATGTGGGTCTATTTAGTAGATTTACAAGTTACAGTGAAGGCAGTATGAATAGGCACCTCTAGATTGCTAGTATGGACGAGCAGATGCATCGTTCACTGACGGCAATGCCATATGTTATACAAGTAGTTATACAGTTCATGCTATGTCTCAAAAGGAGGGGTGAGGCAAACGATTTAATAGGAATATCTAGATGCAGGGTTAGCTATTTTGTACAGTATTATAGTGGGCAGGAAGCAACATTTGATTGAGATGCATGAGACGTAGGAATGAGCCCTGGGTAGGTTGCCAGTAGTATCGTGTGTGTCTCGTTTATCACAGTGGGAGTGAACAGGGTACTCACAATTAAGTAATGGAAGCGAGTGCATATAGTCGCATGTAGAAAAGGTACACTTACCGCACGTTCCTCTTTATGGAATTAAGTTCATAAGAAGGAAATCCCGGTCTGCATTAAAGTCCATGTACAGCGACGTCGGCAGATCTGGAGATATTTGGGGTAGGTGCACAGCCAGGACCTCAGAAGCACTGTAAGGATGTGGTGGCACAGGGGTGGTGTTTCGCGCCTAACCGCCTGGACAGGCAGAGACAGGGAAAGGCCTTAGTCTGAAGGCCTTTGTCATTGGAGGCTGGCTTCCGCGTCTGGTCTCCGTTTGTTGGCTAATAGGTCTACCTGAGTAGGTTGCTAGGCAACCAGTTTGAACCATAGGTCTCGGTTTATCAGGTGGCGGCCATTTTTATACAGCGAATAGCTTATGGCCACAGTGTATGCACAAACTACCCCTGCCTCCTGTTTCAAAACATGAACAATTATTCAGACCATCATGACATCTAGTGATGGTAATCTAAACCATCACTAGATGTCATGATGGTCTGAATAATTCATCTTTTTGAAACGGGAGGCAGGGGTAGTTTGTGTTTCACACATTTCTCCATATAGCTTCCGCTCTATTAAACACAGACCCCTCGGAAACAAACTTTGAGAATGACCTATCATTATTACCCACGGAGTGTATGCTCCATGTGTACCGGCTCTGCTAAGAAATATGCAGATGCAGGATGGAAGGGGCAGAGCTGTAAGGCGGCAATGAAATTAGATGTGGATAGATGTGGATATCAAGGGCGAAGCTGCTCCTGCAGCGTAGCAGCTGATCCTTCAGCTGAGAAGAGGGCGTTGGGGCTCCTGCCCAGGCGACGGTTCTTGGCCCTTCCCTGATTGGGTGTGCCGAGGTCATTTCCTTTCCTCAATGAGAGGCACCATGTCATGTTTCTTTGCTAAATTGTTAATGCTATACATGCAAGTTCTGTGTATTATATATTTTTCTTTGCTGCTGGCTGAGTAGATACAAAAAAATGTATGCAGTATAGGAAGCTTCGAGCTTGACAGCAAATCTATAATGCAGTTTGTTTCGTGATGTGAGGTCCAACAAGAAGCATCTGTATCAGGACGATGCACAGCAGGCCACCTCGCACTCTTTTCGTTTTGTATCAAGAGAGTAGCATTTCTCTGGCATCTATGAAAATCTGATTGAAACGAATCTGCTTGCCCTCTGTGTTTGCTTCCTTTTACATATCCGTCAAGTACACTTAATTGTAACTTTGGGGTGAAGCGGTGTGCGTTTAGTTTTTTCCCTTCAGATTTATTAAGTGCACATTTAAAGTGCACAATCACTAGATCTGCCACGAGAATGGTTGCCTGTCAATCGTCCATAGTGACATCAGAACAGCAACTTCAATCTTAGACGGCATAAACTTTAATAATTTGATCTCATAAGTAAGTTTAGCTCTTGCAAATGATGCACTATCTGTGGGGTTACTATCTTGGAACACAGAACCGTATCACCATGTGGCACTACCATACAGCTACATTAAACATACTCTCCACACCAGCCATTTAACCCTGCTAATTCCCTGTCCAGCTGTCTGTCTGTGTAAAACAACCTTATATTGGCCCAATAAGCCTCTCCTACTATGAAAGGTGGGGATGCCTAGACTGGAATCCAGATCAAATATGCTAATGGCTACCTGAACTTTTTATCTTGGAATTTACCGTGCTTCAGAGGGGAGCTAGAGGACAGACGTATTTACAATAGGGCAGACATGATCTAGGGTGGCAGATTGCCACCAGAATTGTATTTTATAGGAATGTACTCATTGTCCTTTTGCTTCTTAGTCTGGCTGACCCACAACAATGCATGAATGATTTCGAGGTGTTGACAGTTATGCAGCACTGAAAGCTAAAGTATTTGCTGGCCAAACTTGTATGTATGCTAGATGTTTAGAAAAGCTTTATTTTAATTGTTTATTTTTTTTTTATTAGTGTTCTGGACTGACAATCAAACTTCTTACACACACAAAAAATACATTTACATAATAAAAAAATCCCAAATCGCGTCCACTAATTTCATTTACACAATTCTCTTAATAAGAAAGCTGCATAGATAAAATCCTGTTTCTCCCAAGATAAATGAATACAATCTTGGTATTTCACAATGAAGTTCTAGTATGATCATAACATTTACTATTTTCCTTTTTAAAAACCACATCCAAAAAACTCTAAGTGTAGAAAAGTCTGTTTGAGAGTCATTTAAAAGTTTGAACCACTACTCTTTCGGTGAAATATATTCGTATTTGTTCAAAGGTTTCTCAAGGAAGTCGTCTTAAACCATTAAACCGGTACATCCCATCAGAATGCGTTCTAATGTTTCAATACAATGTGGGGATTTACAGAATCTTCAAGTCATGAGGTGTCAATCAATTTTCATTCGTGCATGTAAAACTAATTTGTTGGGAATAGGTCCAACCGAAATCTCAAGAATGTTCCTCTTCAATATGCGCGAGGGAACTTTGAGGTACTTCAGCATTTTTCTTCTACAGAAAAATGGGAGCAGAATTTATATTCCTTACATTCAGTACAAGTTGCAATCCAGTCATTTAACCTTAATTTTTCTTTTAATTTGAGATTAATGTATCTATTGTCCCCAGTTCCTCGATCATATCCAAACATAGATTATTCCATGTTATTGGAGGTTTCTCTTTTTTTTGTCTAACACTTTGTATACGTTTGAATAAAGTGCCTTTCGTCATTGTTGGGGTGACTTTTGTACTCCGTGATTCAGTTGTACAACTATCAATGGCATATATGACGGATATAAAGCTCGTCGGTCATTCTTATGTTCCCAAAGGCTCTTTTATATGCTAAACAGCCAGAACAGCATTGGTTTTATTAGTGTAACTCCCCGTTTTCACGGGAGGTCTTTCTAATCGACTCACACATACTGTGTTAAGCAATCGCTTTTATGTTCAAATACAATTGGCATGCATTTTTAAACAATTGCAGAAATTGGGGTTTTCCCTCCCAAAAAGTAAAGGATAAAAATGATGCACCATTTTGCAACATTAAATGCATGCCTTTGCCTAACTGTATCAGAGTTCCCACAGTTGGACACTAACATGATGTTCAGAAGAAACCACTACTTTCCCTCCCTGGCCCCACATTTTAGAGGTATCTGGCCACCCGAATGGTGCAAACATGAAATAGACTGCACAGAAGAGTAAATCAAATGCACACGTGCATCAAGAAACCTGTAAAGGGTACACACAACCATAGAATATCAAGGGAGAACAAAAACTGTGTCCCAAAGGTACACACTGTTTCACAGCTGTAAAGAAGAATGGTCTGTGGTGTGTCACACGATATCCGGTCAGCATTCTTTAAAAAAGCTGCACAGTGCTAAACAGGCAAATGACATCCCTGCTGGCTCCATCATGAGTCTTTGAAGACATTCTGGTGCATGCTCAGTTCTAGCAGGAAAACCAACTGCATAGTATGCCACATAATGTATGTCACCTTCACAAACATTGGATTTTAAATACAAGGTAAGACTTTTACTGTGCCACAGTACTTCAAACGACAGCAGGAATTCTATATCCATTTTTATTGTGGTTTATTATGATATATGAATGTGTATGCAATGCTAATGAATTGTCGTTTCACTAATTACAATGAATAAATACAAATAATGTCTATAACCGTATATCTCAATGATTCCATGTAAGGTACAGTCAAACCAACTATAAGGTGTTAACAAACACTTTAAATTTTAAGTTATAATAAGCGCAAGCTGGAAAGACCTATAGCCTAAACCACACCCACACAGGAAATGATGTGCTGGAAAACCCGACCCATTAACCAGTTTTACTCTTGGAGTTGTGAAGGACCTATGGTGGCAACAAGTAAGACAGACACAAGTGACCACAGTTTAAGGGTGTTTATTGAACAATTAATGCTGTATGGAGGTTTGAAAAACACCTAATCTAACCCTAAATCTAAGATGGGAGCAAGTGTCAACCATCAAATAAAAAATGAGGCAGTCCTAGTGGCGTCATGTCATATACAAGGGCCTATACAAAGAAACCTATTGCAAACCTTAAAACTAATACAAAAAGGGGTGTGGGATAGTTCTCAAGAAAAGTGTTCTCAAATAATAAGTCGGTATGCGGTAGCCTGGGTCTCCCTTTCCTACGTTTTGAGCACGGGCTAAGATGGGATCGTGGAGCACAACACACTCTTGAGCTTTCCCAGCATGAGACGACAGTTCAGTTTTCAACTATCCGGGCCATCGATGGCCAAGTCTCGTTTCACTTGAAAGTCTCTTGCCCTTGAGGACATGATGTCTTCAAAATAATACAACAAACGTTCCTTCAACAAATGAAAGTTTGTTTCTTCTTTTCACTTAGGGTGAGGATTCTCCACCCTTGGGTCCCCCTGTTCCGAGCTCTGACCCCTCTTGATCTGAGCCTCCCTTGGTTGGGTTTACCATGGCTTTTCCTTCTTCACAAATCTTAAAGGAATGGTTTGGTCAGAAAATATTATTGTCCCTATGGGTCGGCCATGTGCTTTTAACCATAATTCGATCGATCGTACAAACATTTCCTATGCATCTTACCCGAGTTTTCGTCTCTTGAACACAAGCAAAATCAGGCAGCAGGGCGCGGCCATCTTGTGATAATCTTATTACTTGCTGCATTGCCGTGGGTGACCTGTGTTTGCGGCACTAAATCATATCCCCCGCCCCTGACATCACTAAATCATTTATACTCTCCGCAATGTTGCTCGGCAGCGTAGCCTAACGCACCCAGTCATCACCTACGCGACTAGATGCGGAACCCGGAAAACAACACACATCGTCTCACAGCACAGCGCGTCACAATTCGGAATATGAAACTGTACTTTAAAAGGAAACAGCAAGACTGTACAATTGGTAAAGTACATTTATTTCACATTAAATGTTTCGATAACATTTGGCGTCTGACTTAAATAAAATGGATTTATTTTTTCTTTGTTCTCATTCTATAAATCCGCAAATGTTTATCGTGAGCCACGCGCTGTTCCTTTTGGGTACACAGGGTGTTTGTTTTGTCTAAATGAAGCACTTCGGTCGCTCTGTGAATTGCAAGGTTGGTGCATCTACTTGGCACTAGACCACCGTAAAGGTTATGTTGCTCGTAATCGCCGGTACCGCATACGGACATATTGGACCTTGTCTGTGGTCCCAAAAGACAGTTAAGTAGATCCAGTGATTGACATGTAGTTGCAGCTGGCGGTTGAAGAAGCCATCGGTCGGGGTCTGGAATAGATGACAATCGCAGAACGGCACGATGTACCTGTTTGCAAAACATAAAAATCGAAATGTCTCAGTTGCCGATCTTTATTACAATTAATCTTTTTCTTTTTTGGCGCAGAGGTGACACAATGTGAACCGAGAGAATACAACATGGAATATCAAAGTACTCTGCTATTTGCTTCCGAGGCTAGTGCGATCGAGAATGTTGAGCTCTAAACGTAATGCGTAAACTGGGGCAAGAAATCACGGTGCAAAAACAATGTAATGATTTATTAGCGTAGAGCCATGGAGAAACGAGTGGTGGTCTACATGCATCTCGATGCTGGCCTTCACATGTGCCCGGTAGATAGCCCAGCACACAAAGCTTATACTAGCACTTCATTGCAATATGGCACACAGAACGAACAAGTACAATGTGACCCAGCAATAACGGTCAGATATTTGTATTTCGACTAGTTCTGGTATGACATTGTCTAAAGAGAAACTTACATTATATTCAGCATTTCCATTCTCTTGGCGCTTTGCAGACCGTAATGCAGACTCCTCTGTTCGTGTCAATGATTTCTCATAAACTGAACTTATATGTAACTAGGTGCAGTTTCGGAATGGGCAACCTTATATCATACGTTATTACACCCCCCCCCACTTCAATTCAATCCCTTTCGGAATGGTCCCTGCCTCTCAAGGTCAAAAAACAATATAACCTTAACTGAGCACGGGACGCGTGGGCCTCCCAGCTCCCAAGCAAAAAATTCAAAGCTGGTGTCCTTCACTCTAAATGAACATACATTCTTACTTTGCAACATCCCGTGTCAACTCATCCATGAGAAAATGAATTTTGAAGCACAGGCACATGGAATTTGGGGCTGTCGCTGCTCGTCTTTCGTGGCGCTGCTGAGCGGTAGGGGAAAAATTGCCAAAGGCAGAATGCCCCCTATTCCGAAATTATAGTCGATGTAACACATAAAATTAGTCAAAATGTGTCTAGTGATAAGCAGAGATGGGCCTATCTCATGGCCTCCTACCCCACAGTCAGTACTTCTTGCGTACCTACAATGTTTTGTGGCCTAGGTCTAATCCCTTTTGTATGACGAGCAGATATTCAGCTTTTTGCGGAACTTTATTGCAAGTCAACTGCCAAAACCCAAATATTCTTACACACTGTTACCCATTGGTCATTAACACGAAAAACAAAGGTCCCACAGTATCTCGACTAAACTGTGAACTGTCAAAGCAATCGTAATAATTGTAATATATTTTTATGAAAAGGACTCAGAGGATAGATTTCAAAAGAAAAATTGCATACTTTATTTGTACAGTTTATAGAAACATTTTTTGCAAAAATAAAAACAGATGGTAATAATTTCAACTGGGATTTGAACGATTTAACAAGCTCTGCTTTGGGTGGACATGGCACCTGGCAATGTTCTGTGGCCATGTATGTGTGCTCTGAACAGATTTGTGCGCCATTCCATGAGTATGCATCTCGACGACATTAACAATAAGATCTTTCACAAAATCGAATTCCATTTTCTCACATACTGGTTTGACAACCCATATTTTGCTTCTTTTAGCCTTGTGAAAGGCCATAGTGTAGCGAAGCATCCCTTTGTTTCCGTCCTAAATTCTCGTTATGCGCCAATACCGCAAGTAAAGTCCTACATTTCATCCCTTGGATGCCAAAGTGCAATCTCTTTGGCCTGTACTTTAGGCAAGTATTGTGGAACACCTCTAAATCTCCTCTGTGACAGAATTCTGTGAGTCCCTTAAGATCTCTTGATAGAGTTTCATCAAACACAATCTTCTCAAGGGCTTTGTGTTGAGGTGAAGATGGGATCAACCACTTCTTCTTCCGTGCCTGCTCTGGGGACAAAGGGCCATGTTCACATTGGTGGAAATGTTGGTTTTCTGTCCAGTGGTGAACTTTGGAACAGTGGTGCATTAGTGACCTCCATTTTTCCAGTAGAATTTCCACAGACCCATCACAGGTTTTGGAGCTCCACCAAAGATGGTTCCTGAAAGACTGGGACCATTGTGAAATACCTTCCAAACTTTTATTTTTCCCTGCAGCCGAGATTTTTTTGATTGATTTATTTGGCAACATGCCATACATCAAATTGATGTTTAATATTTGGATACTGCTCTCTCATTGTCTTGGCTATTGAAACGTGTCTGTCCGTGGCTATGAGGTCGATTTGCATTCCCCTCGATTGTAGATCTGCCAGTGATTTTACAAAACCAAGTTTCTCCATGGCCACCAAGGATTTACATTGGGACACCTGTACGACCACCAAACTCCCATTTTCTTACTTTCCATGTCCTGAAGATGGTAGGTACAGTACTTAGCAGAAAATTCAGGGCTGTCACACTGTCCATTGCCGGCCAGCCTGAACCTTTGAATAGCCAATTGTTGAATATTCCAAGCATCACTAATGGCAGGGAATAGATAATCACCTTGGTATTTGTAGTATTATGTTTTAGAAATGAAATGTAGTCCCACAAACTGAAAGTAACTGGATAACCTCGTGACTAGAGCCACTGTAAAGTAAATCTGCTGCACACAGTAGATTGCCAGCTGGCAGTTTCCCCAGCATCGCTTGAGCGGACCATGAAAATGCTTTGTGACTTTTCACAGGTGGCATGTACTTTGAGGTTACTGCCTTGTGTTAGACGAGTCACGCTCACCAATGGCTTTCCACATACTTTCCCTCCCACTGAATGCACATGTTTCATCATCTTTATAATCTCCATCAAGCTGCTGCCAAATACTATGTATTTGGCCTCTTTTATTATACTGTCATCTGGCAACACTGTTTCGGACTGAACCGTTGTGGACATATCAGCCAAACCGGACATACTATAGTCGCTATCTTTGTCTGTTTCGTCGGTCAATAGTCTTGAAGCTTTAGTTTCTTTCATTGCAACATCTGTTACTTGAGCATAGATAGGAGAAAACATCAATGTGGACTGTTTTTTGGGGGGGAACTTTTTTGGCAGATGCCGATTGTGTCAAGTGCTCATCTAGTAATGTTAAACTATCATCTATAAATTCAATTTCACCTTCCTCTGGCGGAGCAGGCGCATTGTAGCAATGGTCCAAGAACACTTTGCTGGAATCGCCAGTGTTATCAAATTCATTTTTTGGCCATTGGACATAGGCATCTCGAGTGTGAACACAACACGCCTCAATGAATAGTTCCTCCATGGTGAAATCAGTTTGGCGAGCAGCATCTGTCATTTGTATCGATGTCTGTGTCTGAATAGTCCGTACTCCATCGGGCAACTACAGGACAGATAGGAAAAGGGAAGTTTTTTTTTTTAACCAACTTTATTTTCATTTTTTAACTTAAGACAATAGTTGAGCTTTCGGCACAACATATATTATGAACATTGTTATCAACATGAACCTTTTATTCAACTCCCTTGAACTTTCTTGTAGGGTCTAGTATTGTCTTCATACTTTTCCCCACCTCTTCCCGCCCCCCCGTTCCTTTATTAATTGAACCAATCAAAACCATGGTTGTAACCAGAACAGTTCCAAGAGGTAGCCCCTCGCCATATCTTCTATTGCCTTTATCTGATATGGATGTTTCTAAGAGCCCGGGGTTTAAAGTATTGATTCTCCCGCTCCCCCACATAGTCCTGGAGTGGGTCCCATATGGCTAAGAATTTCAGATCTGACACTGATTTTGTGGCGCAAATGTTTTCCATTGCCATAACTCCCCACACTTTCACCCACCACCATGGAGTTGTAGGGCCCTCCACTGTCTTCCATCGTTGGGCCACTGTCATCCTTGGTGCAGCCAGAAGGTGAGTTGAGGGCTGCTCTGTTCCCTGAGGCTGCATAGTTCCCTTCTGCCACTGCCCTTAGCAGAATGACTTTCGGGGACCATGGTAGGTCTGCGCCCGTTATGTCCCTGATCAGGCTCAGTATTTCTTTCCAGTATATTTTTATCCTTGGGCACGACCACCACATATGGAACATGTCTCCTCTTTCTCCACACTGACGCCAGCGTTCTGGGGGGTACGTGGGGATCATTCTGTGTATTCTTCTTGGGGGTAAATACCAGCGGTAATATAGTTTGTATGCCGATTCTTTGCCGTGGATTTGGATAATTTGTTCGCCCTCCACCAGATTTGACTCCATTCTTCCTGCGTAATCTCCTCTCCTATGTCCTGCTCCCAATCTTTCATGTACTGGAGGGAGTCGTCTGTTTGCGCCTTATTCAGTAGCTTGTATAGTCTAGTGATCCCTTTTTCATGTGTCCCCTCCCGGATTTAGCTCTAGGCCCACTGGGGGTCGTAACCCTGCTCTTTTAACCTCTGGGTGTGAGATCCAGTGGCGTAATTGAATATATTTAAATCTGTGGTTTTTCGACGAGGCCGAATCTATGTTTACATCCTTCGAAGGTGAGTGGGGCGTCGTCCTGATACATATTTTGTAGGGACAATGTGTCTGCTTCGTTCCAGCCTTCCCAGAATCTTTTGTGAAGGCCAGGTGACAAATCTGGATTATGCGTGATAGGGGCTAGT
Organism: Ambystoma mexicanum; assembly: GCF_040938575.1. Classification (NCBI taxonomy): domain Eukaryota; kingdom Metazoa; phylum Chordata; class Amphibia; order Caudata; family Ambystomatidae; genus Ambystoma; species Ambystoma mexicanum. The sequence goes on from NC_090932.1 coordinate 772,920,912, forward strand.
GGGCCCAGGCCTAATTTGACCCCCCTGTTACGCAGTGTTGTACATTTTACAAATTAAAAAAGAATATAATGAAGTACTTAGCACAAAACTATTGCCAACAATATAAAGTGTTTATAACGAAACTTATTTTTATTTATTTTCTTTGAAACCTTCTTTACTCTAACATCAGCAAACTGGTGCACCGACTCAGATCCACGTTCCTCCGGTTCAATATACAGATCTTGTATACATCCCTACAAAAAAATAGTAGCCATATAAAACAAGTCATTGGCATTACACATATAATTAGACAGACTTTCTTTCATTAGATTGTACTGTCAGTATGCATACCTCTGGCTCCGGATCAACTGTAAGGTCTGGTTCCGGAACTACTACAAGGGATAATATAATTGTAGAGGACGCTGCAGCATCTCCCTGAAACACAGTGCTTGCATTATTAAGGACGAAAAGATTTGAAACTGGACACACAATTTGGAAAGACGACAAAGGTACATATTGTAATGCTCACCTGATTCCCGCAGAGGCGCCGGTCTTGACTGGGTGAATGCCGTATCTTCAAAGGTGATGTGTAACACACGGTTGGCTCTTTGGGCTGGACCTCTGTGCACTGTATGTCTGACTCGAAGAGTAAGATGTCTTAGGTAAGTGAACGCCGAGCTCTCCATCTGCCTCGGGGCAGGGTGCCGTAACCAGTTTCTTCACTGGATAAGGGTGCAGGCCTCTTGACCTCAGAGGACTGCTGTCCGTCGTTAACTGCACGAACGGTAAGTTCTGGGCACTTCAATGATATCTCTTGTTTTGTAGGGTTCCGGCGATGGCGGGCTGATGAGAGTTGAGGATCGAACCCGTGTGAGGAATAGAAGCGCCTGGAAGCACGTAAGTAAGCGCTTGTAGCCTGCTTCACGATGCGCACTAACTGTCCCTTTTATCTTGCAGGTACAAGTTCGGAGCTTTAGAGAAGCAGAAGGGTGCTGGAATACCCACTGGATTCGGCGTGGGAAGGAGTAATGGCACGTGAGTAATAAAGTTGCCCAATGTCTTTAAACGCACCTTCTTTTTGTCTTTCAGATGCGGGATGCAGCGCCGAAGACCTCCGGAGCATGCGAAGAGTAGGTAAGCCTTTGTCTTTCAGATGCCGGAATGCAGCGCGAGGCGTTGGTTACAGCCGATGGACCAGGTAAGAGATGCGCTGCCACTGAAGACCGTAGTGCTAACCTGTTCTTTCTTTGTCTTTACAGGTGCTGCTGAAGACTGGATTCCAGGATGGTAAGCCTTTGTTCCCTTAGGCCCAGGATCAGAAGCAGAAGACACAATGAGCGTTCTGCTGCAGAGAATGCAGAATAACGCAAAGCAAGATTCATCCATCGGGTGTGGTTTAAATAGCCTCCTGTAGTGCTTAGGTGTCTCCTTCCACAGCCACGCCTAGGTAAGAAAAGAGTTCCTGCTTTCCAGAAGAGTTCCAGTGTTCTGAACCTAGGGAGTGGGTCCTGCCCCACCCAACAGGAAAAGTAGTCCCAAACAGAAGAGGATCAGGGGTTCAACTGGAAGGTAAGTAAGCAGCATGGTCTGCTGCAGGTAAATCCACCCAAGCATTATGAGCCCGGCGCTTCCAGCGCTGAGACTGGGAATCTTTATGAGCCTGGTGCCACTGGCGCCAGGACAGGGTCCAAAAGGTCCCAATTGGGACTGGCTGGCACTCGGAACCGGGGTTATGGGTCTGCTTCCAAGGGAGTCGGGCAAGTCCTGATCTTTTGGAAGCAGAGATCATGACACATATCAATAGTAAAGTAGGAATGAAACATTGTGTAAAACAATTACACAATATGAAAATATGATCAGATTATCTTGTCCTATTGAGCTATGAAGACCCATACCTATGACACCGGATCTACTATGAGGGGTGTTCTGATTGTAGTGGACGCTTCAGCATCTCCCTGAAACACAGCATTTGCATTAGTAAGGTCGAAAAGATTGGAAACGGGACACACAATTTGGAAAGACGACAAAGGTACATATCAATAGTAAAGTAGGAATGAAACATTGTGTAAAACAATTACACAATAGGAAAATATGATCACATTATCTGGAATTCCGTGCATAAAACCAGTCTGGAACAGAATAGCTAGGTAAGATTACCTGATACGCGCTCGAAGTGGTTGATGACTCCAGGCAAGACTTGGATGTTGAATCTTGTTCCTTCATATTTGGTGGATAGTCATGGAGTGGTAAAGGGAAAGTATTAGTAAGGGAAAGTAATACAAGGACTGATGTTTAGCAAAAAAGTCATTTCAACAGCTATTCAATCACATAAATATGGAAAGTACTATAAGTGGCATTTACACAGAAAATACAGGCGTAATGGTAAATATGGAAGCATGACTCACCTGTGGCAGCATTTTCACTAATAAAGTTGGAATAGCGTTTGGGAGCAATTTCCGAGTTGTTCTCAGTTGATTCCTCTTTGTGTACAAGGATGTGTCGTACATATCCGGGGAGAAGTGCAGGCTGCAGATGCGGTATCGATGACCCCTCTTGTCCTCCAAGACTTGTTTGACTCTACTTTCAAGCTCTTCCGGTGGATATCCGCAACGTCTGACCCTTTAACTTATTCGATCAACAGTTTTAGGGAATACATGCATTGTAATGCCTTCGGATTTGTCATGGGTCTTCGAAGGGCAACCGAAAATAGAACATGCAGGCATTGTTGTAAATTCTGCAAAATAAAGGTCAACATTATCAGAAAATTATTTTGCATAAACATGTGAGAGAGAATGAATTGGACCACACATTGTTCATTGCACGCTTTCCTTTGGGCACTACAGCAAAACCAGTGCAGCGTGTGCGGCTGTATTATTGGATAAATTGCAGAAACGATTCATTGTTGTGTTGAAAATCAGAACATGTTACTTGTCCTTTGAATGTACTATCGTGCCTGAAAAGGAAACAGGCTTATATTATAGTCACGGTCCGCGAAGGGTGCAATACGATGCCAATTGACACTGATAAAAATTGATATATCGATAACATAACAAAAGAAACTCAAGTCAATAGCAATGATACAAATTAACATGGCACTACAGAGTTTGATACTTCGGAATAGATATAAATTTACAAATGAAGGAGATATGATTAGGATCCATGCCCTTACCTTGACCAACAAACAGTTGGATTCAGCAAGCAGAGTAATTAGTGGCAGGAGAACAGGGAGATGTTCACAGGTAGCACACTGACGAGTTCACTCGAAGCGGTCACAGAGTAGCACGTTCACGAGTTGACTTGCAGTGCTCAAAGATGTTCTCATGGTAAATATCCAGTGGTTTATAAAGAATAACAGAAAGGGGTGTGTTTGTGAATGAATGACGTGTATATGTCGTGGTATTATGTACATTGCAGGGGCACGGTCTGCTTCAGGGGAGCCTGCCTGGAGACACGGGGTCTGAGGAGGCCATGTGAACAAAGGCCGCTGGCCGTAGGATACGTTTTGAAGTGTACATGCTGTTTGGCACAGCACCCCATGGCAGCACACGTCACTGGTGCGAACTGCCATTGATAGTGGGGGGTGGGATGGATGGGCCGGGAGGCGTGCAGACAAGGCATCGGAACACTGCTGAATGGAGACACACTTGATTCACTTAAAAACTGAAACAACCATTGATAAAAAAAAAATGTGTTTTATTTGGTTTCTTATTTTGATGGCACAAAAATACTAGACATTGTAAAAGTCTGGTTGCAGCTCAGCGAGGGAAAATCCCCTGTACTGACCGCTGTCACTGGGGAAAGTTTGTCTAATGGCATCAATGACGCAGGCGGGGTATTACTCGTCGAACGCGGTGTCCAAGCCTCCCATGAAGCCACCATTTGTACGAACGATAGGCCACGAGCCGGTACCACATATGAAAGAGAAAGATACAATCTGTTTTTAAATTACCAAGATAAGTGTATTAAACCGCAGTTGTCAATGACAATTCTTGTATGCAATGGCATTTTTATCAGGACAAATGCTAACTAGACACTGCACAATTTGAACGACTTTTATGCGACTATTAATAGAGAATTGCAAGACTAAATGGATATGACGATGTCCGGAAGTTATGAGAATATAGGGGACAACCGTGAAATAGTAGTGGATTAACTGACGTCACAACCAGACTATACTTACTCATTACTTGGATTATGAGGGCGAACTGTTGCGCGAAGCTCGTGCATAAGCACCATCAAAATCCTCAACACGGACCGTGTGAGACAGACTGCCGTGAAGTCTGGCAGCTCGGTAACGCATTGCGGCTGTGGATCGCCTTGCGATATGTAGAAGAAACATCCAGAGTTTTCTCGGCAGCACCAGTTCTCCACCTTGGTAGGCACTAGCGCGCAGCGATTGTAGGTACACCACTTGGAAACACCGTCCATGCGACCAGGCCCAGGCTCTTCATCTGTTGAAATGTCCGCCCAACTGTTGTCCAAATGCTTGCTCTTTCCAGTAATTCCTCCTCGGAATACTCGGGCTCGTACAAGTAGGGCATTGTTGCCATTGTGTGGTAAAGAAACGAAAATAATTTATAGTGGTCGTACTGGTATCTGTTCACACGGGCTACAAGCAACAAAGGTAGTTGACCAGAGCACAGAAACGAGTCAGAGAATACTCAAAGAAATGCAGCGAGAAGAATGGAAAAGAAAATCTGCTGTTGTGTGTTGTGAAAACTTTCTGTTTATACTTATTGAGGAAAGAGGCTTCTTGCCGTTTCCATGGTGACACATCATCAACTGAGGCGCAGAGATTGTTGACACGGGACGTGCTTTGGCGTTGTGAAATGGGCGGTACGTGTCTAGTGATGTCAGGCTCAGGGGCGGAGGATATGATTAAGTGCTGCAAACGCAGGTCAGCCAGGGCGATGCGGCAAGTGATAAGATTATCACAAGATGGCCGCGCCCTGCTGCCTGATTTTGCTTGTGTTCAAGAGACGAAAACTCTGGTAAGGCGCATAGGAAATGTTTGTACGATCAATCGAAATATGGTTAAAAACACATGGCTGAACCATAAGGATAATAATATTTCTGACTGAACCATTCCTTTAATGTCTATTTAAATAGTTTCAGCGGACATCCCTTGGCTAGGTTCACTTCTGCCAACACACTGCTTCTTGGGACTTTAGACTTTGCCCCTCTTGTGATTTGCTTCCCTTGTTTTCTCTCACTGGGATTCACTTCCCTTTCTCTCTCACAGATTGTAGATCAAAGTCTTTCGATTGTATGGGGATTTTGCTTGACCCTCAGTATGACCACTTTGACCTATTTCGGTGGCCTTCCTACGGCCTCTTGGTTTCTGTAGTTTCCATCAGATGGGGATCGACCAGAGTCTCTTGAGTTAGCATCCATGCAGTGCCTGTTTCCCTCCGCAGGTGGCCTCCCTTTAACACTTTAGAGTTCTTTCATAGTTCATTGAACTTGGTTAAAACGTGCCACTTTGTGATCCTCAATGAACACAGCCCGGTTCTTATCGGTTCTCCGCCTCCTCCAACCCCCTCAGCCCCCCCGACTCACCGGCTGTGATTAACTTCTTGGCTTTCGGCTTCTCTGGAGTCGAGGACGCTACCACGGGAGCTTCCCTCGCTCCTGCTTATTGGCGTAGGCTTGTCCCGTGTAGCGTTGACATCTGCTGCAAGACACTTGTGCTATTCGCGATCTAAGGCTTTTTCTTCCTCGATGGTTCTGCAGGTCTGGGACGAAAAGGGCAAGGTCACTTCTCTTGTCGTCACCCTCTCAATTCCTGCCGCCTTTCTCCTTCTCTTGAACTGCCATGCCTGATTAGCCATCTCGTCGTACTGTCTGCCATGCTTGTCCTGTGCTCTCGGGCTCCACCTTTTATCCCTGTTGGGAAGGAAAATAGTCGTCCGGTGTGTGTGATTCTGATTAATTGCCTGACTTTGCCTGACCCTTGTATTGGGACATGTCAGGTAAACGGCTCTGGTGTTAGTCCGTTGTCCTTTGTGTTGTGCAAAAGTGTTTGTGTTGAAAAAGGAGGAGGGGGCAATGGTTTTGAATATCCTACGTGCGCGGATGGGGGGGAAAAGGTGTCAAAGGAAGGGGGATACCGCATCTCACCCATAGGTATACCCACTCCCCGAGGTCCCCCCCTGCCCCCAGATGATCCTCCCTCACTTGTCCACCCCCAGGAACTCGATCCAATAGTGTTGGCCGTGTCCTGTCCACCTGGATGACCGATCTCTGGGGACTAGCTAGACAGACCTTCAGGTTTCTCGCAGTGTATAGTATTTTGAACAATGGCACACTTATGATGTAATTGGTATGTAATGCTACCTTTGTTATAAAAGCTGCCTAAATGGCACAGCTACGAGAAATGCTGGAATGCTGTTGCTTCCGACCAATGAATGCTCGTGATCGCCTTTCCATTACTCAACCATGAGAATGCACAGCCAAAGGTTCCAATAACCTTCTCCAATGGTCTTTCCTCAACTGAGTTGTTAATGTCCAGGCAGAGTTTGCAAATTTCAACTGATTTTTTTTTCTTTTTTGGAAATCGTTTAATGGCGTTCCAACATAAGGGATTGGAGGCACATGGGCTGCAGCAGGTGGTAACTTGCCTTATTTCCATTTTACCCACTTCTACCAAAGCTGTAACCATGAAGAGGTTGAGATTTTTAGTCAACCTTTTTATAAGATGCATTTTATTTATTGGATATTTGTAAGATGCCTATACAACAAATGGGGTTTTGGAGGTGCCACAAGACAAAAGAGGGTGGGGCAGGGGCAGGACAAGGGAGAAGGATAAAAATAATGGTACCTCTAGGCCTTGTGACATTCGTATCCTGCAAGTGCAGCAACAAGAAGGGAAAGGTGGGGCGGGGGCGGGAGAGTGCTAGTCTGCACGAATGCGATGTGCATAAGGTGGGAAGGGAAGTGGAAGGTAAAGAGGGGGTGTCGGAGAGGGCAACAGGGACTAGCTGATTAGTAAGCGGAGGACAGGAGAGCAAGCTCCAGGGATTGTTTGTGGTGCTGGGCCCCCAAGCTAAGTGCGAGGAGCAGACTGGGCAGTGAGGCTTGGTGCTCTGTATAACTCAGGGGGAGCCAGGCAGACAGTCCATAAGGCAGACTGGGTGTTCGCAGGGGCGAGGAGGGTCTTGAGGGGCTTCCTGAACTTAAGGAGAACGGGGCTCCAGCCTGAGAGGGGCAGGGAGACCACTGCAGAGGGAGGCTCCTGTGGAGGAGAGGGATCTACCCCCACTCTGCTTAGAGTAGCATCAGATCTGCAGAGATTCGGAGCTAGAAGAACGAAGGACTCTAGCAGGAAGGTATTCAGGAAGTGAGCGTTGTATGTAGCGGGTCCCCAGAAAGCCCTGTGGATGATGCAGATCTTGAACTTGATCCTATCCGATACTTTATTGAGCAGGGGTCCTACCGCTCTTGGGGCCCCTTTATGGATGGTTTTCCTCAGTTGTTTTACCTCCCCCACCAAAGGCTCTGTGCTGTATCTGCTTATGTGTTCCGTTCTGGTAGTATTTCTGATTGGTATGTGCATGGGAGTGGGCCGGGCCTTAAAAGGACCATCTGTCATTTTGGAAGTCTTCACTCAGCCGTATGGTGCTGTGTTGTTTCAGTGAAATAATTCTCTTTGGGTATGTGTTTGCACAGTCTACCTGTGAGCTAGCACGAAGAGTCCTGCTGGGCTCATAGGGAAATGCATGAGCATACTTAAGCTTGCAGACCAGTCACTTGTGTTTGGAAGTTGTTTGTGCAAATTCATGGAATGCTGCTTTGCTTAAAGCAGCTGGAGAGGTGGCCTTTCTATGAGCTATGATGACCTTTAATATGGCAAAGAAGGAGCAGGTTTTTTAATGTTAATTATTTTTCCAACCAGTGTATTCGACATGGAACACAATACATATTTCCTCAACTCAAACAACTGGCTAAAACCTTATTCATTACAGGCAATATGAAGTGTAGTATCCCAGCCATTAGACCCCGATATATGGCAGGGGTTATGGAATGGGGTTTGGAAGGCTCTGGCCCCAAAGAAAAACTCCATACCTTGGATCGAGGGACAGGATCAGAGAGATAGACAATGACAGATCATCCTAAACAAGTTAACTTGTAGGGTACCAAGACAGTTCATCGCAGCATAGTTGCACATAAAGGTGATCTGACACATACAAAATCAATGTGTAGGTATCAGCAAGATCAAGGTGTTGATGCAGGATTTCTTTTCCTAGCAGACCGGTTTGTCCTCTTTTGAAACCATTCCTCCAACATAGACTTCTGAGGGTTCTTCGGTGCCTTATCAGCCTGGTTACAGCCGACAATGCATCTATTTGTTTTTAAGATGCCTTTGGCTGCACATCTTCAGGGGTCGCTTTAAAAAAAAAAATCCGAGCAGGTTGGCATTCCTAATTCCCAAAGCCTCTGTCCTCTTTTTATCAAGGCTTGCATAACATACCTACCAAGGATATCGTTTGATCTCCATATGCTTTGCTATGAAGAGGAGCTTTAAAGCTGCCATTCCTGGACCACCTTAAGGAATTCTGATACCCGGGGCACAGACCATTTCAGTACCTCCCTCGAACTGAAGATCCAGAATGTCTGCTCATGCAATACGCAACGGGACTTTAAGTCCCCTTGCCTTCTTCATACTTATCGGATTCCGAATAATAAACAAGTGGCATTTTCAGGGCAACATTAGTAGTTTACTATCTACTTGTGTTGTGTTATACATAATTTCAAAGAAAATCTTTAATGTTGCAATATTCACACCAGACGATGCATGGTATTGTGTGTGTGTGTGTGTGTGTGGTCTGTTCTTTGCTGATGGTCTTGAGAGGTGCTCAAGCTGCCACTTGTCGTTTAGAGTCTATGAAATATCAAATATTACTTGTAGGTTACAGAATCCAATACCAGTGAGCTGGTCAAATGGTTAATTAACTTTCCACAGGGTTGTGCGTGTGATGGGAAGGTCGGAGGTTTCAATTCCAATATAACATGGTGGTAATGTGTATGCTGCAGTGATCTGACTGTATCCTACATATAACTGATTAAATTCCTTCAGGGCCGACTTAAAAACATAATTTCCCCTAAGGTTGGGAATAAACTATGAACATTGTTAGTTTGGGCTTTTAGGTGGCAGGGCCACCTGTAAGGCAAAACTATTGCATTAGAGTACATGTAGGGAGAAATAGCATATGAGGAGGTACAAACCTTGAAGGTGCTGTTTATTTGCCCTCCCACTGACTGCCCATGGCCATGCTAATCCCTACAGCCATTCCCACCCAGTTTGAGCCCCTGCCCACCCAAAATACCTCCCCATGGGAACTCTGTGCTAGATTTAATCAAGCCTTACCATCTAACTTTGCACTCCATGCCGGCCTGTGGTTTTTTTTTTTCTTTCAAAGCAGTCTTCTGAGATTTATTAACTTAATTGCAGCTGTTCACATACTACTGCTGTAATAAAAATGTCTTAACAAGGTCTGCCTTCAGCCACTCCATTTGTAAGCACTCTGTTTCCTTCACTGAAGTCCTGTTAAAAACAAGCATTGGCAATGCCAACACTTTTAACTTGTGTAGAAGTATTGGGCATTTGCCAGGTACTGCTATTAGATCTTGTGACGAATCGTGGGATTCGGTCACTTCTCCCCTTAGTGTGAGACTGGGGAGGCGAGCCCGCTATGCAACATTCCCCCTATGGGTGGTGGAAAAAGACAAAGAAAGAAATCTCTAACCCCAGAATCTTCCTCTGTTTTACTGCAGAACTTATCCTGAAGAAAGTCTATTTTGTACCAAGACAAGTAAACCTCAAGGGGTAGGGAAGAATGAACAGTTGGCTGACACTTAGATGAGTAAGCCCAATAGAGTTAGGCTGAACCTGACTCAAACACAAAGAAAGGACGATTTGTGGAACTTGGGGAAGCCACAGTCTGGCCTCAAAACTGTGAGGAGTTAGACAAACATGGAGAGACCTGGGAGTTTCAAACGGGTTCTGCAGAGACCGAGACGTCGGTCTCCCGAAAGAGGAGAAAAGCGCAGAGGTGGGTGTCCAAGGAACATCCCTGGGGAGAGCGCCTGGTGAGAGGATCTGTCTGGAGCGAGCATCCCCAGAGGGATTCGCATGTAGAAAGAAGCAGCAGCCAGGAGGAAGAGGCAGAGGAGAAACCTCTGTACCGAAGCCAATAAGGTGGTCAGTACCCCAAGTGGTAACGATGACGGAAGCAGTCAAGGGAATTGAAGGATATCCGACGTATGGTAACCAGCAGCTGGGGCAAGAGAGACACCCTCTGCAAACGGGTACCGCAGCATGCAGTCCGATATCTGAAAGTATCCTGAATGGAAGTAAGAAAACCACCCTGCCGAGATGACATGAAGAACAAAGGACAGATGCCAACCCGGAGACTCAAGCCCGAACCCAAGAAGGTAACTGGTGGAGTAGGAGACCCAGAGATAGGGGCCGCTGTGTTGAACGGCTATACCCTAGCTGTCATAAAGAGGCGTGAATCTAACTATGGGACCCTTCATACTCGTCCCAGTAGTAATAGGTTATAAGAAGAGTGAACATAACTGCATATCTCCTATTCACCCTAGTAGTGCGGAAGGCAAGAGCGGTAGAATTAAACCTTGGATACATCCTACAGATCCCTAGGGAGAAGCACAGGGATCCAGAGACTTGCGAATTGGTCTCACTAAGAAGGAAGCAATAATACCAAATGGGGAAGAGACTGTCTGGTGATAACATTCAAGACACAGAAGAAGATGGGGGTCAATACCCCGGCGAAGGAACCTTTAAGAAAATCACAATGGTTACCAAATAGGATATGGACACATTCTATGCAAGAACTGAACAAACTGTTGAAGAAAATAGCTGAACACTATTTAAAGCTTCATTATTGAAAAGTAACTTTTAAGTTGGAAAGGCATCTTTCCGCCCCAGGAGAAGGGAGTCCTTCTCCAGGTCTTTAGTTGGTTAGAGCTAGTGGCATGGTCAGGGTAGTTTAGATTTAGGGTCTGGCTCAGTTTGAATCGGGACTGACGACAGATTTGGACTGCCATGCTGACAATGAGCACCGTTGTTTTGTTTGTTAGGTTGGGCAACCCTTAGATTTGGCCATTTCTCTTTATTTTGAATAAAATGCAGTTTAAACATGGCGAACCCTAGTCTGCCTCATCCTTTTGACCCATCACAATCCCCAGGTACCTGCACCAATTTACACCTGCCACGATCAATGGCCACTAAATACCACTATGGCAGTGCCTGGCAAGTGCCTTTTTTCCATGCTTACACAAATGGGTAAACTATTGGCACTGCCAATGAGTAAATGGAGTACTGTGGAAAGCCAGAATCCTTTAATCCTGTGTGTTTCACAGTCCTCCCTTTGGGTAGACTTTTGGTCTTTCTCGTCCCCTAGTCTGAGTTCCTTCTTTACTTGTTTTCTCTACCCACTCTAAGGCTTCTCTCTTCTGTTACTTCGCCACACTGGCGCTCGTCTTTCACCCCCACTCTGGGGCTTCTAGGTTCTTTCCCCCACTCTGGGTTTCTCTTCCCACTATGTGGCTTCTTTATTTTTGCTTACCTACTTCCGATTCCTCTAGAGCTACCGCATCAGTGGAGTAACTTGAACTTTGCTGGAAATGTTGGGTGGGTATATGACATCTAAAGGGAAGGGGGCCCCTGCCAAATGAGGGGGCCAAAATGGTGTGCCACGAAAGTTGGGGGGGACTAACTTCCTCCCCCCCCGCCACCCCCCTAAAAGTACACCCCTGCCTCACATACCTATTTGTGATAGGTGCTCCCTGGGAGTGGTGTGGTGTTCGCCCAGCTCTCTCCTCGTTGTGGAGCCGCTTACACAACACATCAACTGGACTCCCCACCAGCCCGACGTCTTATTTGTTCCCGCTTATTCAGCCTCTTCGCACTCCACTCCCCGGCCCCCTACCCCCCCCCCCTCCGCCCATTGCAGGCTTCCGGATGTGACACCACGTCTGGTGTTCTCTCACCCCCTCCTCTTCTGTGTTCGCTGCGGCACAATTAAACTCTGTGGGCTTCGTGGATACTCTTCCCTGATTGGTTCCTCACCTGATGTTCTTCCAGGAATCTGGTCTTTTCGACCGTTAGGCTGTTTTCCATGAGGAGGTCTGAGTAAGGTTTGGGTCAGAAGCTGAGCCGGCTATTAATATACACCTTAGCTCCTGGTGCCCCATAAAAGTGTTAGTGTATGGAGGGTTGGGGTGGTGACTTTCTTTGGGTTTCCCGTTTCCAGAGTGGGAGTATCCTCCATTGAGATCATGCTTACCCAGTCAACTAAGTGGTGTTAAGCGTAGCAGTCTCTCCTCCATAGTACCAAAGGAGGATGGCATCCCTCTTGGGGAGAGGTGATGATCTCCTTGGCTTCATCGCAGTACTTGCAGTACCCTTACAAAGGGATTTGTAACACAGTATGAAGCAACTCTATAGGGAACTAAACTGAAAATGTGGGTTTTTGAAGAGTACTCTGAGATCTAAATCAATCTTGGGGGCTGGCCATTTTGAAATATTTAGGTGCTGGCAACTTTGACTGGTTAAATGAGTCGCCTAGGATCGCACACTTAAGGGGGTGAAGCTGGGAGGTAAACCCATGTGCAATGTATGCTCTTGACCAACTGTTTGAATGTTTCACTTTCATGAAATGAAATAAAATAATTTCCTGTTTTGTAGACCTGATTTGCAAAGTACACAAATCAGATAATCTAACATTTAAAAAAAAACGTTTTACAAGTACCAGAATATTAATTGATGTGCGCCTAATTAAACTAATCTTGTGTTTTTCCATTGCATTGAAGTTGAAATATAGGGAACAGATAGACTTGCGGATTGTTATTCATGATGTGCAAAAGCACATTTGAAATTGTAGAAAAAAAAATAAAAGGAGATGTACAGGCTGAGGCCTGAACAATTTAACTAGAATGTGAGGTTCTATGTTTTCACAGAAGATGGCACAGTACTACAATACAGTGAGGTAAGATGATTTGTCCAGGATCACTCTATTGTCCGGTGGTAAAGCCTGAATATGAGTTACTGTGATTCCGCTGTCTTGAATTTGACTAACCTAATCACAGTGCCCAACTAATGTTATGCTCTTCACTGGGGTTGCCATCTGATTTGTACAACCTGAAGAAGAGCGCTTTAGACGTTATGGTATATGGCATTTGTATAGCACCTAGTGCCATTGGTATGGCTTCAAAGCGATGTGGGCGCAGGCCCTTGTGGGACCGAGGTATGAGAATTGGTAAGAGGATTCTGGAATGCGTGTGTGCATTTTAGCCAGCACGAAAGTAGGTAGGGGCAGCTTAGTCCCTGCTAGCGACCCATGGAGATCTGGCTAGTGGATGGGTGCTGAAATGGGCTGTCTGGAGAGCATGCGAGTCAAGGAGCCTGTGCCCAGCTAGACTGAATTTTCTTTGTGGGACTTGGGCTGCATTCTAGTGGCAGAGGTGATGTGCGATGTGTTTACGGGTAGTGGGTTGTTGTAGATGTAGTTCGGAATGCCGCATTTCGTTGTTAAGAGAGGATGAAAAAGTTTAACAAAGCTTTACTGATGCTTAAACAGTATTGGTGAGCTGGGAAATTATTCTGATGATTAGGAGCTAGATTACATTTTGGGAGAAAAAGTGCAAGGCTGGTGCAAAGCAAATGAGCAAATTGGAAACACATTTGGCAAGGACTGGATAAAGAAACCCTGAAGAAGACATAAAGTTGAAGGTCGAAACACATGTAGGCAGGAATTGCAAAAGTAACACTTTATTTTTTTGTTTTGTGCGTGGATATTTACTGGTATTTCAGATTTTTATAACAATGCCCCGCCCCCTTTTCACCCTACTCTTCTCCCTCCCTAACCCTCCACCAGCAGTACATTAGAGGGGTATTAAGCAATGTCCAAAATTCTGAATATTTTGAGGGCAAAGAGGAATCCGATGATCATCCTTCAGGTAGTCAAGCTAAACACCCCACTCCTGTCTAAATTTGTCTTCCCCTTGTATATTATATGCTAAAGTTTATAAAACCACTCATGATGGGATGGTGCTGTTTCTTTTTTTCCAGTTTATTGCAATCACCAAAAGGGCCATCAAGGATAATACCATAATTTTTTTTTTTTTTTTTTTTTTTTGTGTGCCCGGTCTTGTGGAACAGTATTTTCTTTCAACAAACCCAAAAGCCAATCCCCTGCCTCCAGCAATATATTTGCCCCACCACCTTCTGTAGTGTCTGATTTACTTGACCCCAGATTGGTTTCAGGATTGGGCAGGACACCAAATGTGCAGCCGTCCCCATGCCCTTTACATTTCCGCCAACAGTCTTTCCTGGTCCTCTTAAACATAGCAGAAAGTCTTGCCGGTGTATAATGCCATTTTGTGAGATTTTTATACCATAATTGAATTGAGCGAGTTAGTTTCCGAATATTTTGACAGAGCCTCTCCTATTCCTTGTCATTTTTCGGACAGTTCAGTGTGCCCTTCCACTTTTCCCGGGGTCACCCGTCAGAGAGTGAAGAGTGAAGAGTAAAATGCCGAAATTAAATTCGTATCCCCGGTGTGTGGCGTGATTATATTTCTTGAACATAGTGAGTTGTCTGCCTGCCTGATCTTTTTTTAAGGGGTGGGAAACCCAACGACTAAGTTGGAGGTAGCTAAGCCGATCATTTTCTGTTAGAGCAAAGGACTGTTTACATTGTTCAAACGTTTAGATTTTTTGATCATGCATCAGATCCTTAAGACAAATGCAACCCATTTTCCGAATGCTCGTTTTCACATCCCGGGAGTAAACTGAGGGTTTATCCGATATAGGTGTCAAGAGCCCCGGAATAGTTGATGTGTTTTTGTCATAGTGCTTCATCCCACAATTGACCCACAGGTACAGTTATTCGCGAGGCCTTCATACTCCTAGGACTATCAGTCTGCGGTAGCCATAACACCACCTCTAGTAAACCACCCATTAATGCTCTATCCACGTCTACCCAAAGTTTGCTCTCATTTCCTGAAACCAATTGTTTTAGGACTCTCAGCTGGGCCGCCCAGTAATACATTCTGAAGTCAGGGAAGACCATATTTCCCCGCCCCCCCCACCCCCTATGTCTTGGAGCCATTCGGGTCCGTAGTGCCACCCTTGGTCTTCTGTTATGCCATATAAAGGCTGATACAATGCAGTTAAGCATCCTGTGAGGGACTCCCAAGATGACGGCCATGAGGGGAAGACACGCTTGAACGGCTCTCCCTCCGGGCCGCTCCAATGAAGATGAATAATAAAGCGGATTAACAGTATATGATGATGCAATGGGGGGCGAGTTTGATTGTTTGCATTGTTATTTATGAGCAATTGTAAAACCAATAAAAAACATGTTGAAGCTCCTGGGAATAGATATCGGCAGTGCATGGAAATAATAACGATAAGGTCGTCATTTTTATCGAGGCCATGCGCCCTAGCCATGATATGTATAGAAGATTCCACCTTTTGTAGATCCTCTCTTAGTTTTAAGCAATCGAGGGTAATTCGTCCATTTAACGTAGCCACTGACTTAGTTATATAGACCCCCTAACTATTTAATTTTCTCTTCTGCCCACGAGAATTGGGTACAGCTCTGTATTTCCTCTATTGTATCCCCTGATAGTGTAACGTTGAGTAATTCAGATGTATGGGGATTTCAGTCCTGAGACCTCTCCGTATATTGCCAGTTCTGAAGAAATGTCCTTCAGAGAATCCACGGGTTCCGAGATGGCCTACAAAATATCATCGGCGAGCAAGTGGATCCCTTTTAACCACCAGTATTTTACTTATATGTTGGCGAAATGGTTCTAGGTAGATTGCATATAGCAAGGGGTATAGAAATCCCTGTTTTGTTCCTCATTCTAAACAGATCTTACCTGACATTTGCCCATTGATTGATACACAGAGGGATGGCGATTCATACATAGTTTGTATACTATGAAGAAATCGTTCACCAAAACCCATTTTCCTCATTGTTTGAAAGAGAAAAGGCCATTCTACGCGATCAAACGCATTTTCGGCGACAAGTGCAAGAAGTACCGTAGGAATTCCTGATTTTCTACTTTCTCAATTAAATGACATACCCTCCTTAAGTTATCAAAGGTTTGACTGTGTTTTACAAAGTCTGCTTGGTCAGGTCTGATTAGCATATGGAGTTTATCTTCAACGTGCAGCCAATTTTTTGGCAAAAATGTTAGCATTGATTAATATTGATGCTATCGGGAGATGTGACCCGCAATGTGTCAGATCTTTGCACTGCTTCGGGAATATCACTAGTTGCGCCTCATTCATGGATGCTGTAATGATGCATCCCGTCTTTTCAAATGAGTTGTATAAATGTTAAGTGGGGGGGGGGCTAACGTTCGTTGATATTTTTGATAGAACCAAGCTGTAAAGGGGTCTGGTCCTTGGGCCATTTTTGGTGGAAGTTTTTTATTAGCTGTGAGAACTTCCTCTTCAGTGATGTCCTCCTCAAACTCTTCCCTGTCTGAATTTGATAATTTTGGGAGAGTTAATTCCTTTTAAATATGTATTCAACAAGTCCTCCTGTAGTCTATCTGAAAAGAATAGCGTAGCATAAAACCTTTCAAAGCACCATGTGTTCTCCTCTGTATTTGTGGCTCCTTCCCTTCCCCTTGTTTAGTTTTCAAGATTGTTTGGGTGGTTGTCCTTTGTCTTAATTGACATGCTAATAACCGACCCACTTTATTTGCTTCTATATAATATCGTTTAGTTTTAAGTAGGGTCCCTTCTGCTTTTAATAGTTATAATTGTCCTCTTATGGCACTCATGGCTCTATACTTTTTCTGTGTTTCCCTTGTAGGGAGATTACTCATTTTTCGCATAATAGTCTTTAATTGGGTCTCTAATTCTTCCTCGCGTTATTGGCTCATCTCCTTCAGGGCACTCCAAGCGATCAGCTCCTCCCTAATTACCGCTTTAAAAGCGTCCCACCAGATACCCCTGGAGGTATCTACAATCACATTTTCCCTAAAATAAGCCTGAATTCTATCTCCCCTGCAAAGAAGTGTTAGTTAAAATCCACTCTGGCAGTTCCCAGTTCCAGAGCCCCCTATTCCTAGTTTTCATGGTCAGAGTAATCTCTAGGGGCGCATGATGCGAAAGAGTTATCGATCCCAGAGCGACTTTCTGGAGTCGTCCTATCTTTCTAGCTGAAACCCAAATATAATCTATTTGTGATTGAGTTTTATGGACATGTAAATAAAATGGAAATCCGGCCTCCCTTCCCCTCTTTGCTCACCACACATCAACTAGTGCCAATTGTGTGACTCTGTCTTTGAGTTATTGTGTTAATGTAGTCCGAGGTGTACCCCAAACGGGTAGTATCTTTCTGTGCATCCCATATTGCGTGGAAATCCCCTGTCAATATTAAATGGCCTTCCGCTTCTTTTTCAAGTACCGCCAAAGTTGTCTTCAGAAAACACTCCTGTCCCACATTTGGTGCATAAACCAACGCTGCAGTAAATATTTCATTTTCAATGCAGTATTTCACAAATCGGTACCTCCCCTGTTTGTCACTTATTGTATCCAATATGATCACCTCTCGGTTTTTCCTAAATGCTATCAGGACCCCACCTTCTTTTCATGCATGTTAGCCTGGAATATCAGTGGATAGCCTTGTAATTTAACATGCAGTTTATCCTTTTTACAAATGTTTTCTTGGAGCGCAAGATCCTAATTTACTGTGTTTTACTGGCGAGTTTAGTCCTCAAATATTGTATGTAAGCACTTTAAAGCCCATAGTGTGTATTATTTTTGACCAATCCTTCCCCCTTCCATTGCGCCTTAATCTTATGCCCCAAATGGTTCCACCAGGCTTTACATGGATCCTTTCTTTCTTAAATCTGAGATAGAATGGGAGCCTCTTGCTGCTTAAGATTTGTGGCCCTCCTATTCCCCAGTCCGCCTCCCCATGCCATACTTTCTGATGTATCCTGCTGGTGTTGGTTCCCCTTTTACTCCCTCTCCCATTATACCCAAGCCCCCTCGAGCCCCACCAAACTTTGACCCTGGCCGGTACATGTCATAATAACAACCACGGGAGTACCCATCCATGCGCCAATAATCTACCTGGGTGTAACCAACTCTGGAGAGATAAACTAATCCCCTCCAAGAGATCCCAATTCGGTCCCCAGTTTTATCCCCAATTCTCGTCTCGACCTGTCATCGCCAATCCTGTTTGCCCTCCCCCATTTATTTCCAATCGTCCCATCCAAATTCTTCATGTACCTGATGCTGGTTGCCACTGCCTTCAACCCTCCGGTTATGGCGTGTCCTTCCTCCCTTTGTCCCAGCCATTCGGGGCTCGAGCGTTTCTATGGTCTCGCTTTTCATTGGACCATTCCCAATGTCGCCATTGCTGCGTGGCTCCTCCTCCCACTTCCGCTGTCCCAGTTGATTCTCCATTTTTGGTGCTACCACGTCCATCCCTTCTTAACACGTTGTTACTCGACATTGTCTCCCCTTCCAAGAAAATGGCAATCCAAAGGGGAAAGTCCACCTGTACCATATCTTCTCCCGGTCGAGGATGCTAGTGACTGGGTTCATCTGCCTTCTTTTGAATAGGGTGCAAAGTACCAGATGCTGATAGAGCTGTACTTCAGAGCCATTAATAGTTAGAGGATCCTGTCTGTGCCGCTCTCAAAACTTCCTCCTTCTGCCCATAGGACGTGAATGCGGCTAGCACGTCCCAGGGTCGAGCCCCCAGATCTTTCCTGGGCGGTCCCACCCTGTGGATGTGATCCAAACGAACATCCACCGGAATTTCTGGGAGTAAGTCCGCACGCAAAGTTTCTATAGAGTGTTTAATGTATTTATCTGCCATTTTCTCTGGAACATTTTTAATGCAAATGTTAGATCGCCTCGACCTTTTCTCTAAAACTTCACACTGGATTTCCAAATTGTGTCTCATCCGTGCGAGCTGTTCCAGTGTTTCTTCACTTTTCATGCATCTTCTGCCAATTCTTGCAGGGCGCATTCTGTCGTGTCTACCCGTTCACCTAATTTTGTGATCTTCCCCCCCTTAAATTCTTGAACCACGGTTTTTATATTGGATCTTACTGTGGTGATCTGTTCTTGAAAAGACTCCTGGAGAGTTTCCCTTAGGCTCTGCTGATGGCCAGCCAGGCATTGCATTAATTCCTCTTTCGAGATCGCCATCATTCCTCCTTTTTCTATGGGTCGCTGTATCCGGCAAATTTTGACTTGGGGAGCGGGTGTCACCAGGCAAGCTTTTCCATTCCGACTGCCAAAACTTTGGGATTGTCCCCTGTTCCCCTAGAGTGTTCCTCTTAGAGGGTGCTGATGTACCTTTGGGACGTCCTCTCCCTTTAGAATTCGACATGCATTACCTTAGTTTCCCCCCACTTGGGAGCCCACTGATAAATCCTCTATAAACCAGGCCCTTTTGATTTACCCATTGCTCATTACTTTGACTCACCTTAGCTAACATGTCCGTGAACAGCTGCAGTGGTCTCTGACTCCAGCCTTCCAACCTATTTTACAATGTTCTTTGTTTGTCTTTCAGTCCTCAGTCTCTCTATCCAAGAGGATCTGTGTATAACACTAGATATCTCATCCCTCCCCGCCCCCAAGTTCCCATCAGTCGAGGTTTTTTTTTTTTTCATTCGTAGGGCCTCTCTTCCTGCAGGTCCAAACCACGGCCACTTATAAGTTATTAAGAGGCTCACGCTTTCAGTGCGTGTTTGAGAATAAGAAGCCGCATAGATCCTTTGTGTTTAATATTTAGTTCCCGAGTTGCCACATCCCCGGGATGGTCCACGATTTGTCCACTTTTATTCCCCTGTCCCTCGCTCATCGTCGTCCTACCCTGGTCTGTTCCGCATATCACAGTGGGTTGCAGAAATGTCTGTTCCTGGTGGTCCTATTTGAAAGTGGGGGACGACTACACCCACTTTTACTATGCAAATGCCACCGACCTTAAAAACAGCAGTCCCCACTGTCCGGCCACTGAGCTTATAAACCTTCTTGCAATCAAAAGGTCAGTTTACTGTCACCAGGGGGGGATATAGTTTCACGATGTGCGCGTCCAACACCTTGTGTATTATATATGATCTTCGTTGGCTGCTCCCCCTATCCCCAAGAGTGAGAGTGATTTTTCCAGCATTACCCCCAGTGGTTCTTCACTTCTGTTTTCCGTGGGTGCTGCGGCAGCCAAAAGCGATCAGTCTACCTATTTGCGGTTTCCAATGGGATGAAGCCGCACCCGACGCCCTCTATAGTGCAGCGTCTTGCAGGATTCACTCTATCTTGCCCTGGGTCCTCGAGGGCACACAGGACGTCGTTCCATGGATGGATGGGGGCTCACGTCCACTTGCTTTCTCACACGATGGGGCACGGGAGCGCGAGAACAGCCTTTGATACTCCTTCTAATGGTGGCCATCTTGGAATGTAAAAAGATTAAAATTGTGAACATTTGACTCCATATTCAGGACAGAAAATGTAAGGTCTATAAAAGACTAGAATTGTGAAAACTTAATGTAATAAATTGATGTTAGTTAATAAATGTTGTATGATGCATAAATGGTATAACAAATCCTAAGGGATCTGGCGCATTAGGTGTGACGGTAGGCTTGGAGTTGCATTCTAAACAAACTGATGCAACCGGTAGACCCTTATTAAGTTAAGTAGGAACACCTAGAATTTTGGTAGACAACGCAGGGGGAAGTACTAAGCATCTTTTTTTATATTGCATTGTTGAAGATGTATGCAGTTAGGTGACCATGCCCTGGGTGGGACATGGCTATCTTCCATTGAGATGGAGTGTGATACATACCCGGGAGTCATGGCTGGTGTGTAGTTGCGATGAGTGAATGCAGATCATATCATGCAAATTGACTGGAATCCCTTCTGTGCATAGTCTGTGCATTCTCTGTACTGTCTTGTCTCCTCGCCTGATTTGTTGAAGCCCCCACCTGCCTTCCTGAGGTGATGGCTCACCCATGAGGTGGACTATGTCTGTCAGATGCAGAAGGGAAGAGACGGGTCTCGAGTCCCTTGCAGAAGGTGAAATGGTCCTCCATGTGGCATATGCTAAAAGGGATTGTTCCATATGGTCGGTGCTTAGACAGAGAAGGCGGATCCCCCCTATACTGATCTTTTTGGCAAATGGGATGACAAGGAGGAGAGCTGTGCATGTTCTCAGGTTTCTGTTGGTGCTTGTATTGTAGATATTCTGGGCCAGTGTGCAGAGCACGGTTGGGTGATGCACATAAAATATTAATACTAATTGTTCTTTCAAAACTTGTTTCATACCGAAGACCAGTTTCTAAGCGTGAGACCGGGATTCAAACCTGTGTTGCTATGTGTTGTCTTGCTTCCAAGACAAACAAGTTTCTCCTGAGCTAGACTCCTGGTTCTAGCCTTGAAGGTGGACCGATGCCAGATCGGGCGGCAGGGAAGCACACAGAAGGTGCGCTTGATGTGTTCTCTGGGGTCTAGGACAAAGGGCCTTTCAGCAGTGGTTTGGACATGTTGGAGCTTTCTAAGTTGAGATGCAGAGGTGCCTAAATATAGACTACTAGCAAAGTCTAGGCAGGAGAGGATGATGGCCGTGATTGCAGCGACTCTGTGTGCGGAAATTCTGATAGGGGAAGATGCGTCTGAGGATGCGGACGTGTAGATAGCAGGATTTTGATACTGAGTTAATGTGATGCGATAGTGTCAGATCTGTGTCCTGCGTCCAAGGTGCTTTGCTGTAGTGAGGGGAGAGCCAAGGGGTGGGTGGGATCTGGAGTGCAGTCGTATCGGTCTGTCAGCTTTTCATTGGCCAATTTGAGCATTGGCACACTGAAGCTCTTAGCCCTCTGTTTCCAATAAGACCCTTTTCAAACAGACAAGGCCCCTCCCCCAGATGTTTCACCCCAGCTCTCGCAACCAAAAACCACATCCTTTGAACGCAGATGGCAGGCAGACCCTTTGCTACAGAAGATCTTAAGTCCAACAGATCAAATCCTACAGGGCAGAAATCTGTGAGGCCAAAAATATCCTTTTAATGGAACAAAGTTGCCAATTCCCCCCCCCAATAACCTCAGGGAAATCCACAAGATAGTCTCTGAATTTAGGGCCTGTCTTTGCACCTCCCCCTCCTGAACCCATTTGCAAGCACTCTGTTGCGCTCTCTCTGACCACTTTCGCAATTTAGCCCTGGAAAGAACCCTCAACATTAGCGGTAAAATAGCTTCACTCACGCCCCATCCCCTTGTATCTATGTCCGGCTCTCAGACCTGCCAGCCTCCCGCCCTCTCTTCTCTTCCTTCTTTTATGTCCCATCCTTAATTCCGAAAGCTACTAGCTATCGGCTGTCTCTCAGGATCCCCTGCAGATCCCTGCCATCCTTCACTTCTAAAAGAAATCCTCTCCTCAACCTTCACCGGTAGCATTGCTCGATCGATCGATCATTAATACATCCCTCACCTCATGCACTTTCCCACCATAAGTGCTCAATATTGATGCTATATACATTTTTATATATATTTGTAGGCTGTTTTGTAACAGAGTAGGTGTTATTATCCCTTCTGCCACAATTGGTGGCCTCGCTGTGCCTGGCCCTGTTAAGAAAACGGGGAGGCAATTAGTGAAACATTGGGAGAGGCAGATGCGTAACGTGTGGGGTTGGTGGGTGCCGATTGGAAGCACTTGGGTCCTGCGCGCCAGTTTGTTTTCATGGGTTTCGCAAAGAAATGGGGGACTGTTTTATCCATAGGGAAGAACCCAAGATCTGATAGACTACAGCACTTTGAGTCTGGTTATTCGCAGTTGTGGGAGTGTGTGATGGGACTAAAGAGGAGAGCTTATTCATGCTTTGGTTAGCATTGAGTTGCTAATGGCTAGGCCGTGACGGCCGTCTGGGAGTGTTTGTGGGTGGGGGGAGGGGCTATATGTGTGTAGCGTAAGGTGATAGATCGTAGAAGGAGTTGGTTAGTCTGGGGAAATGGGGCGAAGGCCTTATAAGCAAAATAACCTGCAGCCCTGCACTCCCACCACTGGCCTCTTGCAGACAGGTCTCATTTCAATAGCTCACAGTGCCACCATCAATCCCTCGCTCTTTCTCAACAGAAACTTTTCATCCCATGTACAACAGAACAAGCATTTGCAAGCTGGCAGATTGCGGGAAGATGCAGTCTGGTACACCCCTTATTTGCCATAAGATACTTGCTTAGGGTTATAGGGGGCAAGAACCTTTGGTTCAGAGAAAGGGCTACTTGACATTTGAGGGAGCATAGCCCCCCCCCCATTTCCCCTGCCTTGGTATGCTGGTTGACTGGCTGAGAGATGTCTCAAACCTCACGCTTGCATGCTTGATTGCTGTGAGGAATCCGTCATGATTCTTTCCATTCCAGAAACGGACCTGGGACACTTCTCATGTGTCCAGGGAAAGGCAGACCCTTCCTGATCCCGACCCTGGGGGTGGTGTACTGTGTGAGGATCAAATAAGGGGGTGGGGGGAATGTAGGCCAGGAAGACTGGGAATCCTCCCCATCTTAACTTTCCCCGTGCCCCCCCTGTCCCCCCTCACTTTTGATGACTGTTTGCCAAACAGCAGAAGCTAAAATAACTAACTTTGTTGTTGGGGACTACTAATACCATGAGTACTGGGACGAGGAAGAGGACTGTGGACATAGGCTGTAGTAGTTGGGCAATTAAGCCAAACAGCCCACGCATGAAGTCTGGGAGGCATTAAAGCCCCTCTCCGGTGCAGACAATGAGAAGGAGCTGGAACTGTGACTGCACTAATCGGAGACTATTCTGTCTACAAATATTTCCTTGATACTTTCTTTTGTTGACTTTTGGCATAGGTTTCACTTTGAATACTGGGGGTTGGAGTGCACCCAGCGTATTGAGAGGCTATCAAGAAACAGAATAGTGTTGATGTTACTTTGAATTGCTATATACGTTTTCTTTGTATTTGATGTTTAGTGTGAGGGCCAGACCTGCTGTGTTAATGTTTCCCTTTTAGTTTTGGTTAGGCAGGGAAAATCTCAGCAGAGTATGGCTAGTGAGACATTTAATATCATGTATACTTTAATAAAATGGCATATTTTGAAAAGCCCTCAAACAGTTGTCCGCCTCGCATTGCTGACCCTTCACAGTGGCCTGCTGGGAATTCTGCTAGCCAAGGTCGGGCCAGTCATGTGTAGGACAAAAAGTTAGGCAGTCGGAATCTTTTCACGTTCCTCCTAGGGGTTTGCCCTGCTGTCTCCTACAAGCCCCAAAACTCTTCTCATAGAGTCCAAAAAGACATTCCTACCACCGTACCAGGCTTTGAGGCGGCAGTATGACTTATGCATGATGCTGCAGCCCTGCAGGGTTTCCCACAAGGATATAAGCAGAAAGTCTAGCGGTGCGACAGCTTCAGGAAGGTGAAGAGCAGCATGATGGCCATGATTGAAGTGGGTTTGAAGGTGGGGAGGTGGCAGATAGGATGGACATTTCACAAATATTGCCCTCTCGAGTTTTCAGTCTCTGGCACCTTGCTAGGTAAGGATCTCCCGCCGATGTCACTGCAAGGCTTTTTGCCACGGGTAAATGATCCTGTAAAAAGCATAAGTGCCTTGAAAAGGCCTCCTCCTATATGCAACACGTTTGGCATATAAGCTTTGTTCATATTCTTATTAGGTTTTCAAATACGTGACCGATTTGGACACCATTCCTCACGGAGAAGGGCAACGCTACAAGAAGACAGAATTTGGTTTTGTTGTTAGTTGGGATATTCAGCAAGGAGAAAGCTAGTTTTATTAGTCTGACAGGATTTGATGCAGTTTAAAATGCCCTGAAAATCCACTATTTATCATACTTGGTGCACAAAATTTAGATTTCCTCAAGATTATTTCTGGAATGGTTTACGTATTTCTTTTCTAGCTAAAACGCACAACAATGACCAAAATGGTTATCACCCAAATCCTGCAAGCAGGCAAAGAGGAAAGCTGGGTGCACCTCGTTAGATTTGGGATCCTTTCCACTCCAATCATAAGATCTACTTTGAAATCGTTTAGTCTTGTCTAGGCGATCTTTGGCTGCGTCATTACTCCTCCAAGAGATGATTCTGTTAAATGGCTTGCTTAAGGATGTCGGGTATAGTTACGCATGCTTGCTAATGGGCAGGAGCAATGTTGGGGCTAAGGCTGTTGAGGCGAAGTTATCACTGTTTCCAAGAAGGCATTCAAATTCTTATTTGTGCTTGCTTTTTTATTTTATAATCAGAAGTCCTGTGAGTAGATGCAAAAAAGATATATTGGTCAGTGAGCGCCTTTTAGCTTCTGTACAATCGATTGCTTGCTCACTGATGAGAAGCAGCTGATGGAAGGAAGAGGTTGGGGGGTGGGTGAATTAAAGCAATTAAAGAAAGCATTGAAGTGAGTGAAATGCAGAAACTGAACTAATTGATGGGCACGAGCGTCAGTCATGAGCAACAAAATCATTGCTTCCAGTGAAACAAATCGGTTATGTTGTACATTCCATCACCACATGACTTGGTCTAATCCTGGTTGCTGGAAAGTATGGAAAGAAAGGTAGAATTGAGCAACTAGTTGTCCTTTAGAAACTCCTACCCAAAAGCATTTTTTTTCCTGAATGGTTTTTGTGCGCAACCCCTTCAATCGAAAAGAAATACATGTGAAAGATTCAATTGAAACAACCTGTCTACACAAGTCTCTTCAGTAGGGAAGTTGTAAAACATTGAACTATCTTCCGATGGTTAACTCACTATACTAATGCTTCTGTATCCCTTCTTTTGTTACTAGCTTGGCTCATTTAAACGGGACGTTAAGTAAGGTGGGGTTGTTACTCACTGGTTACATACATGATCAAAACAGTAAAACATGAAGTGTATGGATGTTGGTGCTTTCGGCTTTTAAAAAAAAAAATCTACTTTTGAATGAATTTCATAAGTTTAAGATGAATGAACAGGGATTGCAAAGAAAATAGCTATTGCTGAAGGATAACCAGAGTTTGTGTGGCAGTGCTGATCTGAACTCGACTTTGTTGAAAAGGGGACTCGGATGTTTTAGGCTACTGCTAAACATTGCTAATCGGTTGCAGAGGCTCCAAGTTTAAAGAAAGGAAACTGAGATTCCATGCAGTGCTGGGTAGATTGTCACTTCTACATAGTGTGTTTAAGTCTTCACCTTTTATTATTTCAGAATGACTAGTTGCATTTTAGCTCTTAAATTGATTTCACACCAAAGATCTTCAAATTAATTTGATTCACCTGGGCTTTATCGGTCATCACTAGTTTTTATAATGCTGCATTGTGATGTTCAGAGTTGTGAGTATGGAATGGGGATTTTCATTTTGAGCTTATTTAGAGATATTTCGTATTTTGCCATCATACCATGTGTAGTGTCCAGGCAGCCAGCCTGACCAGAACCCCCACACAGCCCCTTGCCTGCGTGGCCATACAAAAGAGGCAGACACCAGAGTAAATGCAGAACACCTCTTTAGTCTTGCTCTCCAACTGCAAACTGCCCTTTCCCACCGCCCACCCCTCCCCTTCCCGTTGCTCCATTCCCTTGCCATGTGATGTGCGAGTCAGCTTCAGAGTGAGGTCACCCCCCGCCCCACGATACTAAACACATACAAGAACTTTAGTTCATTTCCTCAATCGGTCTGAGGTCAATTTCGAGCTGTGTGCGGCCTGGTGGGCACTGTCTGAGCCTGCTTTTTCTCATGACTCTCAGAGCCCAACAAGACCCTTTCTTCACACAAGTCCTCACCATCCCCGTCGTAGGATGTGTCCCATGCGGATGTCGTGTAGTCACTGATGGGTGATCAGGAAGATGCTGGAGGGATGGGGGGGTCATACCTCCCAGAAGTGAGAAGAGTTCCGTGTGATACTCCTGCCTTCGCCTTTGGCTGAGACAAGAGAACCTTTCACTCTGGTCACTGTTGGCGCCTCTTCATTGAAAGCAGCCATGCTCTTTCTGCTTTGCGGTTGTCGCAATACAACATCATCTCCAGGTTCCAAGTCATTTTCTCTAACCCTTCTATCGTCATCGGCTCGGATGTTCATGATTTCATTAGGTCTGGCATCATGTTCGCTCATTTCAGCATCTACGGAGTATCTTTCTGATGGGCTGACTTCATGAGGTAGTCTGGTCCTTATGTTCCAGCCAAACATGATTTCCAACAGGGCCTTTTCAGTGGTGCTGTGAGGGGTATTGCGGTAGTCCTGCAGTAGCTGACACAATACCTTCTCGACGGATTCCACTGTTAGTCAGGCAATTTGTACACTTAGCTTCATGTTGCTCATGAAGCGTTCAACAGTACCATTGGCTTGTGGCCACAGTGGTGTTATTCTGCGATATGTGAACCCCACATATTCCACAAATGTTTTGAAGTCTTGTCCCGTGAAAGGGGGTCCATTGTCTGATTTTACGACTTTGGGGATGCCGTATGTGGCAAACATCCTGTCGAGTGCTGGTATGGTGTGGAATGCAGATGTGGATGGCACGAGCTGTAGGTCTGGGAAACGGAATTATTCAGCCACTGCGGCTATGTGCTCACCTCCTTCCACTGGCCCAAAGAAGTCTACAGCGATTTCCTCCCAGGCGTTCTCGGGGAGATCTGACCTGCATAGTGGTTGTGGTCTTGTGTGGATTGATGACCGCGCATGTGGGACATTGTTTGAGCAGGCTTTCCACATCCGAATTAAGATGGGGGGAAACCATCCCTTTTGCCGAAGCATTCTCTTTGTGGATACTATTCCCCTGTGGCCTTCACGTGCTAGTTCCAACACCTTGGGAGGTAGTGTCAGAGGGATCACTAGTTTTGTTCCCTCAAGTAGCAGTCCACCTTCAGTTTTGGTCAGTTCTTCCTTAACAGCTATTAGGCAGATGATCTTCTTCATTTCTTCACTGGTGTTCTCCACCGTCTGCTTTGCATGCTTCCAGTGTCCCTTTTCTAGGCATCTCATGATCACTTGTAAGCCTTGATCATTTTCAGTCTCCTATGCCATTTGAAGTGGGTTTAGACCTTTCAGCGTGTTCTCGTGCACAATATAATGAATGTATTGATCAGCGATGGAGACGGTCGGCTGAGGCCCTTTGCAGGGATGATGCAATAGAAAGTCTGCCGGGTTATGCTCCTTGCCCGGACGATGAATTATCTTCAAACTGTAGTCTTGGTGCCCACCTGGTGATTCTTGGTGCCATCTTTGCTTGCGGATTGCTGTAAATGAATAGCAGTGCCTGGTGGTCAGTGACCACTGTGAATGGTTTTCCATAAAGGAAGAGGTGGAAGTGCTCACAGGCCCACACCACCGCTAGTCCTTCCTTCCCAGCTTGCGAGTAGGCCTGTTCCATCTTTGAAAGGCTCCTGCTGGCAAATGAGACATGTCTGGTATCTTCATCTTTCACGTCAATTTGTGGAAGAATGGCGCCTAGACCCACTATGAGTTCTGTATGTCTCTTGTAATTGAAGTATGCCATGTTTTTGGTGTCTGGTATACGTTGTTTCATCGACTGGAACGCTTGCTGACACTCAGTGGTTCACTCGAAATCTGTGTTTTGTTTCGTTAACACCCTGAGTGGTTCGCTGACAGACGCAAAATCTTTAATATAGCGGGTACAGTAGCTAGTGAGTCCAAGAAATGAGCGCACATCTGAGATGCTCTGGGGTATTGGGGGAGGTTCAGCATCCATGAGCACTGCAACCTTCTCTGGATCAAGGTGAGTCGGGCCTCTTCTAGAGCCATGCAGACTCGCGTGAGTGTGTTGTTGTGCTCCTCTTGGTCTTGTCGGAAAACTAAGATGTTGTTGCTGTAATTCAAGCAATTTGGTATGTGTTTGATGACCTTGTGTATTTCAGACTGAAATATTTCCGCCGCTGATGAGACTCCAAACTGAGGCGCTTGTATCTGAATAATCCTAGATTTTGTTTTGTTTGTTTTTGGTTAATTATATAGCGCTACGAACCCTCAGGCATCTGAGCGCTGCTTATTTCCCACAGTGTGTGGTGCTCATTTATCGACCTCGGAAGGATTAAAGGCTGAGTTTGGCCTTGCTGGGATTCGAACCTGCGCCAGCAGGCTCTGCACTGATGTCAAAGCGAGCGCTCTACTCGCTGTGCTATCTGACCGGTTGTTGTGTGACAAAGGTGGTGATGTATCTGGAACTTTTGCACAGTTCTAGTTGATGGTATCCCTTGTTGAGGTCCAGATTTGAGAACACAGTGGCGCCGTTCAGCAGGTATACCATTGGGGTGCTTGGTCGCATTCTCATAGTATGGCTTTGTTGGGCCTACGCATGTCTACACAGATGGGAGTGGCGCTGGAATCCTTCTTGGGTACAGGGACTATAGGGGACAAACACGGGGTGGGCCCTCATGCGGGCTCGATGATGTCCACTTCAAGGAGTTTGTGAAGTTCTTCCTCTTTCTGTAAATTGATTGGTATTCCTTGGTAGTGTTGCGCTACAGGGGGCACCGGTGGGTCTATGTGGAGTTAGATTTTGACTCCCTTTTAGCTTTCCAGGCCCCTTAAATGGCATCAGGAATAGTTGCTCAATCTTTGCGGTCGGGTCAAAGTTTTTGTGGGTGATGTCTGTATAGTACATGGATGAGGCCCATGTCGATGGCGGATTCAGGACGTGCATTTGGATCTTTTTTTTGCTTGCCCTTTGTACGAGTATGTTGCCATAAAAAATCCTTTGCATGGCAATGGTGTTTTCAACCCGTATGTTGACTTCCGCTGGTCTGAGACGAGGAGCTTGTGGTAGATTGTCATACACTTCCTCGCTGACGTTTACAGTCGCTCTCATGTCCACTAGAAACTCTGCCGCCATTTTGTTTACCTGAATTAGAAGGATAGGGCTATGTTCTTTCATGCCCGGGTTGCCTAGGGCATATAGATACCTTCGCTTCCTTGGTTCTTCTCGACGTTTCTCCCTTGTCCTGGTGTCGTCTTCCGATGATTCGCTCAATCGGCTGTCCGACTGGGAGTGTTCAACCAGGCACCATATGTATCTTCTGGGCCTTCTCCTTGATGACATTGACTTGTTATCACGCCAGTCTCCTGGTGTTCTTTCTTGTGGTTTGTTTCTGCATTCTTTCTTCATTTCTTCGTTGAGGTGTCTCATATGGGTGGTTTGATGTCCTGACAGGGCTTTGTGCGTGTCTCTTTTCCTTGGTGTGGCCTTCCTCACGTTCCTTCCCCCTCTCATTTGACTCCTGCACATGTGACATACCCCTTTTGAAGTGATTGCCCCTCCTCCCCCCCACGGGCTGAGCATTGTTGTCCAATTGCGGGACAGGGACCGTCGTGCAGGAATTCGTATCCGCATTGGTAACAGAATGGTTCACCATTTCCTTTGGTCGCTAGGTCTAGCTTGTTGATGCTTTCACCTTTTCCGTTTGAGGTTTTGATGTCACCTAGCCTTTCAACCTGCGATGCTAGTGCTGCGTCGGAGCGAGTAAGACGCAGGATTTCCTCTAATGTGCGCAGCTTCTGTAAAAGTATTTTCCTAAAATTGCCGCACTCTGAACCGGCAATGATTTGCGATCTTAGTGCTTCCTCATTGGTGTAGTTGTTGAAATTGTAATGTTTAATTTTTAACCGCAGCCGCATGACAAACTTGTCCATGGACTCTCCTTTGACCTGTTTCGTTGTGTGAAATGTGTGTCTCAAAAACCTACGTTTGTATGCGGGGTGAAGTAGTCCGTCAGCGTGGCTTTGAGGTTGGTATATGTGTTGGTCGTGCCTCGTGGGAGTTCGTCCACTATGTCCCTGACATTGGGGCCTATGGACAATGTGAGGTGGCTGTGTTTTCTTTTCTTCAATGGCCTTGATGCAAACTTCAAAGTCTCTAACCCACCTCTTCCAGCGGGAACCCAGGCTGCTGGTTTCTGTCCGATCGAAATGGGAGGGCAGCTGGGTGATGAGGCTGTCTTGCATTCTGGAAGGTAGGGTTTGAGCTGGGGTGAGGGGCACTGTGAGCGTATCATCCCCCGACATGTTGCCTATATGTCAAGCTCTTTGGCACTTTCCTTGTGGTTTGTCCCCTTTTATTTGGAATGGGTGATTGACTGACCTCTGTTTGCGCCAAATGCTGCCATGTACAGTTGTCTGTGCTGGTTGAATGTGTTTCTGGTCACCTCCTTGTTCAGTGGACGTTAATGCGCTCCTGCTAGGGTTGGGGGGGGGTGTGTGTGTGTGTTTTTTCCAGGAGCTTTTATGGGCGGGCTTCGTTGGATCAAACTCCGGTAAAGCCAGGAAGGTTGCAGGGAACTCCCTCCCTTCCTTCTGTGCAATTATGCTTTCTCCAGGCGGAGGCAGCACTCCACGGGCTTCCGCTGCCCTGGGCGCCTCACACGCCTTCTTCCTGGAGAGGGCTGACCCCTCAACTCTCCTGCAGTGTTACGTACCTCTCCCTCACTGACTCGTTGTTCCGCAAGGAGGGACGCCGGTACTGTAGGCTCTTGCCTACCTCGTTTCCAGAGGTAGTGTCCAGGCGCCCAGCCTGAACAGAACCCCCACATGGCCCCTTGCCTGCGCGTCAATACAAAAGAGGCGGACACCAGAGTAAATGCATAGCACCTCTTTATTCTTACTCTCGCGAACCGCCTTTCCTGCCGCCCGTCCCTCCCCTTCCTCCCATTCTCTTGCCACGTGATGTGCGAATCAGCTTCAGAGTGACGTCACACTGCTGTTCCAGAGAGCTTTACAACACTAAATATAAAATGCTATTGCAGAATACAGTGCCTACAATCAGTGGCACGGACTGAGTGGGCATTTTACATCGGGAAGAGGGTGGGACCATAGTGTTCTTGAATGCCATCCACAATGTGCATATATCCAAAGAATGTCATTACGGGAACAGCAACCTAGCGCAATTTACCGATCCTTATTGTAACCCAACGTGCTGCCTCTGCTCCAATGTTGACTGCACTTGACATACCTGATTTTTATATCTGCTTCTTCACCATGCACCGCTTAAGCAATAATTTATGAGAAGGGGGCATTACTGACTTGTAATGCCCTGGCACCTCTGCCCCCACTTAACGAGAGATCAGGCACTGTTCCCACCTTCGGAGGGGGATATTGCTATTACCACCCAGGCATGCTATCCAGAGTGCCAATGGCTTATGATGTGAAATGGTGCGACATCCATTGTAGAGGGACTGGGTTACCAGTCATTTGGTCGGAAACCAAAGGATCGAATGCCATTTGATCGACAGTCAAATTGTCGAAATAAATGGTAGTTTTTTTTAAAAAAATTTTTAAATGGGGGGGGGGTTCCCCCCAACCCCCTGTTTTCTTTCTTAAAAATATTTTTTAACCAACCAAAACTAAAAATATATATAATATATAAAATTCGACATTTTCTTTTTCGACCATTTGACTGTCGATCAAATGGTCATTCGATCTTTTATTTTTGACCATTTGACTGGACACCGGGGGACTGGGGATGTGGGTGAGCCAGCCATGAGAGGAAGAGGAGGAGATAAGTGGAGAATGAGCAGGAAGGGGCTGCGGGTGAATGAGGCAGGGGTAATTGGTGACTGCTGTTCAGAGCTTGTGAGGCAAGGTGGCAGCTTCTGCCTGCTCAGGGAACACAGAAAAGAGACTGTTTTCATGAGGTAAGGTTGGCTAGCAGGGATCCTCCTCCGCATCACATCCCTGGCGCTAACCCATACAATATATTCTTATTTTTCTTATAAGGATCTTAAGATCTTACAGGAATCCTACTTCGTTTGCCCTATAAGTTTTTTCTTTTTATTTTTTTAAGTTCATATTCTTGCTACGAACATCCCACTCGTTACTCACAATTTCGTATGTTTTTTTTAATGAGAATTTCAAGTGTATTGTTTTCTCACACTGATCCTTTTAGCACCTATCTTTTGATCTGTGCCAAAGCAAGACACATTTAAAAGTCATCTTACTTCTTTTTTTTATTGGCATTTTTAAAGAAACAAACGCACAACACACCCTCCTCCCCCCCAAAACATTGATTCACCCCAATGTGGATTCAAACCTCCATGTCCACCATGACCATGATAATTTACGTGTCATACAGTAGAGCCAAATCGTATACAGCATTGTATGGTTGTTACCAAGCAGATATTATGTACTCGCGCTACTTTATTGCAATAGTTAAGCATATTCTTCAACTGGTCAAGCCCCACCCTCGTATGTGGGCGATACCGCCTCTGTAGCGTTGGGTTGTCGAATCAAAGTGAGTGTATGCATCCCTCATGTTGCTGGCGTTACACCGGCTTTGTCAGCGACTCCCACCCGTTCTCCCTGTCTATATAGTACAATATGTTGGCCCGCCACTGGGATATTGTAGGACCCCATTTCCCTCCCCGTGTCAGAGATACCTGCCTTTTGGCCAGTATAAGAAGCAGGCCCACCAGTTTCCTGGTGCATTTATTCTTCCTTCTTTACTGCTCCCCGGTGCCCCAACGCAAATGAGCACTTTGCATACAAGGAGCCACTTGCTTAATGACCCTTGTCCTCACTGGGACTATGTCCTCTAATAGGTCCCATGAAACGAGGTACCGTGGCTTGTTCCCCCAACTCCTTTCGAGTGATGAGTGTTTGTTGGGGCTTGTCTCTTGTTCTTTGGCTCCTCCCCAGACCGTAGGCCTTTCACATTGCAAGTTCCGCCCCTCTTCTCCCAGGAGAGCAGACCGGTTTGCAAGTGACACTTGATCATAGCAGATGGGAGAAATAACAGTAAGTTTATTTTACAGGTTATACAGGTTAAGTGGCAGTTACTCTCTGTTTATATGCATTCATACAAGGGCTGTACATGTACTGTGCAGAAAATATTCATACCTGTAGTTTGTGTTCATGCATGTGGGTGTGATGAATCTGCAAGAAGAATTCTTGGAGTTTTATAGTAGTTGTTGCTGTAGGTCCTTTGCAGTCACAGCCCAATTCTACTGAGAGTGATGAATAGTAAATCTGTGGAGCACACAATTTTAATTTTCATTCCCCACGCTCAGATTTTTCAAATAGTCCGCGGACATCGCGTATTACATGCAGGTATTTTGGGTTTGAGAGACATGCAAATGAGACTTAGCAGAGCAAGGGATTGGTCAATAAGGTTTTCTGGGTGTGATGTGGAAGGAGAGACTTTGTCAGAAAGTCTTTTTTCTGAGAGGAGAGCAGATAGCTATGGCTGTGTTTCAGAAAGCAGATTGTGTGGATTCTGGGAGACTCATGGATAAATTGGTTGGAGGTGCATGCAGATCGCTGTGGAGTGGCTGCAAATCTTGGATTCTCTCACGTGGAAGTGCACTGGCATGGAGTGCGTGGAATGAAGTGGCTGGATTTGGTACCTCTTTGTGTTACTTTGGTGACGCAGTGTCATCCAGACATTATTATTATTCATTGTCGAGGGAACAGCTTAGGACATGTCTGGAATTTCTTTGCAATTTGCAATGAAAGAAGGACTTGGGGGAAACTCATGGACATGTTTCCAAATTCCCAGGTAATTTTTTCTCGTATTGCGCAGAGGCAAATGTGGCTATGTTCTTCTTCATTTGGTCCACAAATGTGGAAAGCGAGGCGCAATGTCAAGAAGGCTGTTTGTGCCTTTTTGAGAGATGTTGGCATGTCCTCTTTTCACAATGATAATAATATTATTATGTTTCGTAGCACACACATTTTTCGCAGAGATGCAGTACATCTTACTTATGCTGGCAATCAGATTTTTCTGCAAAATATACAAAAAGCATTGCAACCCTTTTTGGAATTACAGCAATCCATTTTGCAGTAGGTGTTGACCATTTAAAGTTTTAGAAACACAAAAAAGCACCACAAAAAGTCTCTTTTCAGAGCCACCAATTCCCCCTAGAGAAAAGTGCTATGGTTCTGATAGGGCAGCACCCCAAAAGTTTAGATGTCCGCGGACATCAAAATCAAATGCCCACGGCCCTGCACCATTTATTTGCCACTTCTATTTTTAGACTGTGAAAGGTAGCTCTGAAAAGAGCCTTTATTTTAGTTTTTTTTTTAAAACACGACACAAGGAAAGGAGGGTAAGGAAGGGGCAGGTGGAGAGAGGAAGATGTAGGGTGGGCCTTATTCAGGTAGGTAGTAGTCCTTCTCATGCTCCTTGACCGCAGCCTCGAAAGCACTTCGAAGGGTCTCCCCCCTGCAGAGTACTGCGTTGCAGTACATGCACAATACTGTGACCCTCGAAAGGTAAGGGTCAACAGTATCACTTATGGCCTGCGAGGCAGTTGTAGGGATGGGCTGCCCCACAGGAGTGTCTCTTGTGGTGGCAGGAGCAGAAACGGAGGATGTTGCATGGGAACTAAACCTACTATGTTTATCGCAAGGTACAACCTTACGAATAGCCGCACCGTGGAACGACCTTAGGTGTTGCTTCATTGATGTAGTACCATAGCTATACGAACCAGGCTTGCCACGACTCGGCACCATCTTGCACTGAGTGCAATGCACCTTGTACGCACATGCTTTTGGTATTCCATCAAGAGTGGTAAATGACGTCCACACCCAAGATTCACGATGAGTGCTAGTAGGAGGGACTTCCACTACCTCATCCTCTTCATTACTCTCCGTGGTGGAGGGATGGGGGTGGTGCTGAGGCAGAAGAAGCACCAGCAGGAGCAGCACCAGCCATGGTTGCCATTTTCAATGGCGTCAGGAACCACCAGAATGCGAGAAAAGACAGGAAAGAGCAATCCTATTAAAAAAATGCAATATGGAGCAGTCTCTGTCCTGGAAGCCCAAAAACAGAATAAGAAGCAGCTCTTATAGGGGTGCAGGGCTGCGCTCCGTGGGCAGCAGCATGGTCTTCGAACACCAGGAAAGGGCTCAAAGTTCCAAAAAGTATGTGGATCGCCAGGTACATTGTCTTTGACATGTGCAATGATGAACTTTTACTGGAAAATACCCTGGATTGCTCAACAAAAATCACTTTTTAAATGTTCGGGGGCCCGGAGAGTGTCCCGAACAAGGATTCACGCTCAGCGTGGGTGCGGTCACATGACGTTGCGGACACGTTCGTGAATGGGACGGCTGTCCATAGAATACCAAATGCACGGGTTGGTTGTGCGCATGCATGCGAGTGTTCTACGGACAGTTTTTGGGTCCCCGAACCAATTAAAAGTGCGACAAACGTCTTGCGGACAGTTATGGACAGGCGCGATGTTGGTAGGACCCAAGGGTGCGATATGCATGCGCGCGGGTGCCCTACGAACTGTGTTCACGTCCCCAAACACAATAAAGTGCGTCACTAATTTGCGGACGTAGTGTGTTCTACGGACATATTGATTCTGGTTGCGAACAATGTGAACAGAGGAGGTTGTTCGTAGGACACCTTAATTTGCATAGTTCCGGACGGCTTTGGTGTTCTGCGGACACCCCCATTTTGAATACGGACAGTTCGAACAAGTATAGTATCTTTGGTGCACCCCCATTTTAGTTGCGGACATTCCGGCTATCTGAATCCTCCATCTTAATTGCAGACAGTGCGAACATTTATGGTGTCCTAAGGACACCCCCATTTTGGAGAATTACGGACATCCCGAACACCCACGCTGTCTGCGCTAACTGCCTTTTTAAAATAAATAAGACACAGGGGCATATAGTAACAACACACAACATTTTATTATTGTATAACAGTATAAAAATTACGAAAGAGAGGGGGGAAGCAGAAACTGAAACAAATATAGGGGACTTGGGGGTTTGGGCTTTATGGCTGGGATGGGAGGGGAGGAAGGGATGGAAGTCTCACTGTAACATTTTTCTTGCTGGGGAGGGTTTGGGGATAGTTGACTGGGACATGGAGACGGGGGAACGGGTACATGGGGCGGGGGGGGGGCAGTGATATTTAATGTGGTCCTCCACAAAGTGTTTTAAGAGTGACATTTTTCATTAACATATCAATTTGTAGTTCCATTAGCTGCAGAGGATTTACTAATGTCTCTCTTGGTATATTATGTTTAGTGTCTGTATGGTCTGTTAAAAAAAATGTGTTAAGTACACATAAAGTAATGGTTATTAATTGGCTCATATATAGAAATGTTATATTAGTATCACTTTCTTCACTCATTTCATACCGTAGGAAATTTACTTCCAGCCATTCCAAAGTACTGGACATTTCTGTGTAAAAAAAAATAGTCTAATACAGAAAGTTTATAAATATATAAAATAACTGTAGTGTACTTACTAGTTTCTTGGTAGGTTTTTCTGTTACTGCTGTGTAGGTCTGCTGTTGCTTTTTGCTGTGCAGTTTCTGTGAGATAAATATGTTGGAGGCATATTTATTTTGTTTTGGTATATTCCATTCTGGTGCATATGCTATTTAAATGGACGGTTGATGTCTAACATATACAGTTTCCACTTCTTATTTATTATTAAATGTAATGTGTTTATGTGCTGCTTTTTGAACTTGTTCAGCCTTTCTGTTGCATGATGCAACAATGTAAGATACCCCCTGAGTTTTTGGATAGTATTGATGTTGACCGCTGACATCAAAATCACTAGCAAGGAGGGGCGGCGGAGGGTATATATAAACTAAGGCAATCCTAGTAAACGCCTATCAAATATTCAGTGAAAAAACTTTGTTAAAGGGAGGTTATGGTTCCAAGTAAAACCGAAAAACCCCTGGAATTTTATGCTAAGCTAAGCAACCATAACTCGCGCCACCACCGTGCACTGCTAAAACTAACACCCAGGACATCAAAGATGACATCACAAATGTCATTGTGACATCACTGATCACATCACATGTCTGGCTCCCTTCTTTTTCCTTTACTGACATATCTAGGCCAGTAACAGTCAGGATCTAAAAATTCAATAAGTACTATATTAATAGAATTATAGTTCAAATATGTTCTTACAGTAATTTACTTGTGTTCCACTCAAAGCATATGACACATATACATAGGGGAAAAAACAGACTTCAAAGATGGCAATGCTTTCCGTATATGAAGATTATCAGTAAGGTTATCAACCCTTTCTTATTCTGCTGTTTTGTTTATTTGTGTACTTTCTCTGGATATGCTCATATTTGTACTCTCACTATTTTCCTTAGGGTCCAGTCACCTCCTGTGATAGTTATACATAGAGAAGTCGTAGCTTTGAAGCAGAGCAATCATTTCTGTGCATGAAGATAATCAGTTAGGTTATGAAGATTGTATGGTAGTAATATTGCAGTTTTTTTGTTTACTTCACTTTCCCTGTATATGTTAATATTTGTATATGTTGTCTGTTTGTGATTTGTTTGCAATAATGCTATTAAGTTTTAAGTGGGTTTTATTGGGTACTTATTAATTGCTTACAGTATGCAAAACTCTAAGAATTTATAATTTTAGTATTTAACATGGGAAGATTATTAATATTGCACCTCCATTCTTTCTGCTACACACAATGCCTATGTTTCTACATGTGTACCTTAGTATATTGGAAAAAAATCATAATAGAATGCTGTTTGTATCAATGCATTGCTTAATGCACTACGTACCTCATGATATTTATTCCAACGATCCTTGATACTTTTTTTTATCAACATTACAATATGAATCGCTTGTACAGACTTTTCATGAAAAGTAAATGCACATATGATGTCATCAATGACATTTGTGATGTCATCTTTGTGTGTGTGTGTGTACTGTTGATAGTGAAATTTGACCACCTCCACCCATTCGCCCTGTACAGGGCGGGGTCAGGCCAGGTGCTATCGGTATAGGCAATTTCGGGAGATTGCTGGTTTTTGTGATTTTTCAAAAAACTAGGAAGTTATGACACACAACATACACAAGGCTGTAGCAGACCCCCCCCACGTGCATGTCTGCTACAGACCCGGGCAATGCCGGGTGATACTGCTAGTTGTTCACATAAGTATAAAGACTACACGGGGCGTGGCCAGCTAGCCATGCAGTAGGACGTGTCTCACTGAGCTGCTCCCGGTGATCCGAGATTGATCCGCAGAAAAACACGCTTAATACAAGTCACGGCATCCATAAACAGAAGCAGGGACGTCGGAACGTGTGCTCTACACCAGCTGTAAATTACGAACGAATCGGAGGTTTGAAAGACAAAAAAGCATTGTTCGAAGGTGGCTGCACCAAAAGGCTGGGGCACAAGATAGCGGCTAACAAAGGACTTGATGACCCGAGCGGTGAACTGTGAAGGCTGGGGGAGAGGATCGTGCTGTGCGAGGCCGGCTGCAGGGAGAAACACGCTTGCACTGCAGAGCCCGTTGCCGCACTGGGAATGAATGTGCATGGCACCATGGACACAATGTTTGCGGTGCGGCGGGGTCTGAGAGCAGCGGCGGCGGGCATCGAATAAGGAAGAAAGTGTTATATGCGGCTACAATTGTAGCAACGATGGAGCCGTCCAGGGCTCCGTGAGGCTTAGGCGAACCCAGCGCGGATCGCGTGGAGCACCTCTGCTGCGTGCGATCAGCAGCCGGTGGAGGGGATACATTGTCATAAAAACACAGGACCCGTTCTACGTTGGGAAACCAGCACGGTCCTACTGCGGCCAGCTATTTGAAACTGCCGGGCTGGAGCGGGCGCGGCAGAGACATTGTTGCATTCCCGGATGCGAGGCTTGGGAGGCGAGCACGTTGCCCACACGAACAAAGGGCAGAGAGAGAACTGGAGCGAGATGCGCAATATGGTTTTACAGCACCTAAAGGTATAAACTAATATAATCATGTGCTCCCCTTCCCTGTCATAATAACAGAAAGGATTATTGCCCTGCATGCACAACTAGCTGGAGAACAGTGCCTTATTGATCAGTTCAAGGGCACAGACTGGAGCAAAGGTGCTGGCCTTTGATATTATTTGTGGAAAATGGAGTGCATGTGCTGCAGACGGAGGAGGGGGTAAAAAGGAACAAGCAAATGGCCCCGAGGAGTGAATGAGCTGGACACTGGGGGCTATAACTGGAGAGCATGGCACACATGGCTGAGTTAGGCTATTGATGACACTGTAGCAACCTCAGTGAATGCAGGCAGTGGAGCGCAGAGTACTGTGAGCCCGAGAAACGGTTGGTCCTGCTGTTAGCCAGAAGCAGCTTACAAGCTGCAGTAAGGACAATTGGAACTGTGAGAGGACATAACCCATAGCCTAATGCACAAACATATACAAGGGCTCATCAAGGACAATGGCTCCAGGCCAGAAGTGACTCACTGGTACCACAGTAAGACGAAGAAGCAAAAGCAGAATTGCCACACCACGGTTGGGTAACCTCAAACACATAACTAACATAGCACGATGACGGGGAGAGGAGCCAAGTGCAAAAGCAAGCACTACACGATGGAAACATTTGCTAAGACACAGCAGTCTCCTGCAGTGAAGATGCACAGTAGCGCGACCGAGCACGCGGAGAGTACCCTGGTTACTGAAAACCGCCAAATACTAACGGCTATAACGGAGTTGAGAGACTCATGGGGGCTAGCAATGACGGACTTGCAGACTTCCTTGGAGGCTAAAATAGATGCCGCAGCAGGATAACTTCTATGCCCACTGCAAGATGTCAGGGCGCTGGCAGACAGAACGAGTAGCCTGGAGAGTGCGGTGAAAACCAACACAGATACCAGCACCAATAATGCAAAGGAGGTTCACATACTAAAGCAGGAGGTAGCTAACCTGGAGAACCGTCCGGAGGAAGCTGAAGGGAGTGCGAGAAGGAATAACATCCATGTGGTCGGCCTGCCGGAGGGGGAAGAAGGCCAAGACCCTAAAGACTATGTGGAGAACATTATCCTACAAGAAATGGGGGCCGACAAACTCTCACAAGGGTTTACAGTGGAATGCGCACATGATATTATATGGCATTTATAACGCGCCTATACACAAGTGTTTCAAGGCGTGACGAGGCGGGGGGGGAAACAAGGGGAGACAGACAAACGATCTTACTAGGCCAGGTGTCAGATCGCGCAAGTGCAGGGTGTGGGGGAAGGGAAAAGTGCAAGGGGGAAATGGAGAAGAGAGGTGCAGTACAGGTTTAGTAGAACAAGATAAATAATAAGGGCCAGCTGGTGGCAAGCGCAAGGTAAGTGCAGACAAGTGCTGGGAAGAGGGGCTGTAGGGATACAGAGACAGTCGCACAGTGCAGGGGTTGCCAGGTAGGCAGTGCAGGGGAGAGTGGGAGGGCCATGGACCGGGGTAGGCGAGTGGCCCCGTTGCAGATTCAGTAATATTAACAGGGGAGAGGGAGAGAGAAAGCGGAGGCAAAGAGGAAGGTTTTGAGGTGCTTCCGGATCCAGAGATGGTTCTCTTCAAGTTTCAGGGAGGCAGGAAGGCTGTTCCAGAGGGGGGCCCCTGCAGCGGAGAGAGAGCTACCCCCAACTCGTTGCTTGGAGAAGCGGCTGACCCTGAGGGAGTTGGAGGTGGATGAGCGAAGAGCTCGAGAAGGAAGATATTTAGGAAGAGAGAGTTGAAGGTATTTTGGCCCCAGACCCCAGAAGGCCTTGTGGACAATGCAGAGGGTTTTGAACTTAATCCTCGCAGCCACTGGGAGCCAGTGTAGCGATTTAAGTCCTGGAGAGATGCGGTCCCTGGGCTTGAGGCCAAGGAC
Source organism: Ambystoma mexicanum (assembly GCF_040938575.1). NCBI lineage: Eukaryota > Metazoa > Chordata > Amphibia > Caudata > Ambystomatidae > Ambystoma > Ambystoma mexicanum. The sequence goes on from NC_090932.1 coordinate 772,962,470, forward strand.
CAGTCTCGCAGTCCTGATCTGGATGAGTTGCAAAGGGCGGAGAGTAGAGGCAGGCAGATTCAGATAGAGGCTGTTACAGTAGTCCAGCTTTGAGAGAACCAGGGCTCTAGAGAAGGTGAGCTTCTGGGGGAAGGAGAGGAAAGGAAGGATACCTCTGAGGAGGTGAAGCGGGTAGTGTGACTTCTTAGAGACATCCGATATGTGATGAGAGAAAGAGAGTGTGGAGTCAAAGATGACACCAAGGTTTTTAGCCTTGCAGGAAGAGGGCCAAGAGAGGCCGGCCAGAGAGCTGCAGGGAAGGAGGGAGTGGGTGTGCCGATGAGTAGAATCTCAGTCTTACTGGCATTAAGGCAGAAGTCATTGGCGGCACACCATTCCTGTATAGCAGAAAGACAGTCGGAGATGAGGGAAGGAGAAGAGGAGGCCGAGGGTAGCCTGAAAATGAGCTGGGAATCATCTGCATAGCACTGAAAATTGGGGCAGAGAGTGGCGATGCGGTGGGCAAGAAGTGCCAAGTACTGGTTGAACAGCCAGGGAGAGAGGTTAGATTCCTGGGGGGCACCACAGGTAGAGAAAAAGATGTCAGAGGAAGGATCCCAGTTGGACCTGGGAGGGTCGATTGGAGAGGAAAGAGGACAGCCACGCCAGAGCCTGACCAGTGATACCCAGGTTATCACGGAGACGGTTGAGCAGGATGGTATGGTTGACAGTATCAAAGGCAGAGGAGAGATTAAGCAAAATGAGAACACAAGGAGTGTTTGAGTCAAGGTTCAAGAGCAGGTCCTCACGGATGTTCAGGAGAGCAGTTTCTGTGCTTCTGGCAGCTCTGAAGCCAGACTGATGGTCGTGAAGACTACCAACAGATTCAGCATGGAGTTTAAGCTGGGAGATGGCCAGTTTCTCCAGGAGCTTGCCCAGGAAGGGAGTGATCGAAATTGGGCGATAGTTAGTCAGGAGGGCTCAGAGGAGGGTTTCTTAAGAAGGGGGTGCACAAGGGAGTGTTTGAGGGGGGATGGGAAGACTCCAGAGGCGAAGGAGTGATTGCAGAAGTCAGCCAGGGCAGGAGCCAAGGAGTCGATGTGGTCCTTAATGGTTTTGGAGGAGCATGGGTGGACCTGTTTTGACGAGACTTTCATAGATCGTACTTGTCTCGAAACCTCGTCAGCAGAAAAAAGGGGGAAAGGCAGAGCAGGAGGGCCAGAGGAAGAGCAGGGAATAGAGGGGGGGGGGGAGGTGATATGTTGAGAGTGAGGACAGGATGTCCTGAGTTTTTGAAATGAAGTGAGAGGCCAGTGCCGTGCAGAGGGCCTGGGAGGAGACGGGAGCGGTAGAGACTGCAGCAGGGTTGGCCAGGTCCTTGCAGATTTTAAAGAGTTTGGCCGAATTATTAGATGCCGCAGAGATGCAGGCTTGGATAAGGGTTCTCTTCTTGTTGAAAACGAGAGCCGGTATTGCCTTTCGAGTAGATGGCAGGCCAGTTTGTCAGAGGATGCACATAAAGCACGCCATTTCCTCTTTGCCACCCTGCACTTGCGTTTAAGGGTGACAAGATCCGAGTCATACCAGGAGTTACATTTGGCTTTGGGCTTCAGGCAGATTCTCATGACAGGGGCTAGTATATGAAGAGTATCAGCTATAGCAGAGTGAAGGTGGAGAGGGCTGTGTCAGGGTGGGAGTCAGCCGAAGCGGGAGGGGGGGGCGAGAAGGTGGCAGCAAAAGCCTCAACTGACACGCGCTTCATTGGTCGGATGACCGAGAAGGAGGGTGGCAGTGATGAGGGTGGCATTGCCTGTGGGGGAGGGAAGGTGAGGTGGGAATATAGGAGAAAGTGATCACTCCAGGAGAGAGGAGTGGAGAGAGGGACAGAGAGAATGTGTCGGCCCAGACGGGAGAATAGAGAGTGAGAGAGCGTCGCAGAGGTCGCGAAAGAGTACAGAGGGGGGACCGGAGGCATCCAGGTGGATGTTGAAGTCTCCAAGAAAGAGGAGTTGAGTGGTTGAGGACAGGAGTGAGGAGGAGAAGTCCGCCCACTCAGAGGAAGGAGGAAATTTGACCAGGTGGTCGATAGATAGTAGCCACGGTAAGGGACTGGCTAGGAGAGAGAGAGTCGGCAGACAAGGCGTTCAAAGGAGGAGTAGGTCTGCGTAGGAGTGACAGTGGCAGGAATCCACTCGGAGAAGATGAGGGCCACACCCCCCCCAGCACGGTTGGGCCTGGGCACGGAGAGGATCTAGTAGCCGTCAGGTAGGAGTGTGTCAAAGCTGGTGACAGAGCTGGCTGTGAACCATGTCTCGGTGAGACCGAGGACGTCAAGGTCCAGTTCCTCAAGAAGGCGACAGATGTCAGAGGAATGTTTGATGGCAGAGCAAGAGTTAAGAGTGGCAATGTGGAGAAGATTGCCAGCCTTGAAGGATTTCCGGGGATGGGTACACATCAGAGGTATGCCCTGCGTAGGTGAAGGAGCACAAGCAGGGGCGCGAGGGAGGGAGGGTGGAGACAAGGTAGCCGATGACAGAGGAGGGGGGGGGATAGCAGGAGAGGAAAGGAAGTTGATGAGGCGCGGGAAGCGTCTATCAAAGAGGTGAAGGATGGCCTGAGGGCCTTGGACCAAGGGGGTCCCATTAGCGTAGACATTAATGATGGCCTTAGAAGAGTAGAAGGAGGCCAAGAGGACATCCCAGCGGGTGCCACCATTAATGGGAGAAGAGGAGAAAGGAGAGAGCACAGAGACCATATGAAGGGTCCATAGGTCAGGCGAAGGCACAAAAAAAGAGTATGTCGGTGAGCGTTTCCTTGGAGGAGGTACTGGTGTAGGTGTCAGCGATAGGAAGGCCTGGGTTGGAGACCAGGATGTCCTTTTTTAAACTTTTTCCTGCCAGATTTAGTGAGGAGAGCAGGATAGTCAATTGAGAAGCAGTTGGAGAAGATAGGCTAGATAGAGAGCACCATGGAATAGGAGGGAGGGGGGGAATAGACGAGAGCAAGCGGAAAGGAAGTGAGCGGCAAGCCCCAGTTTACCACATATCAGAACACCATAACACAGTAATGCGTATTTGGTACCCAGTGGAGAGGCCACCTAACTTTGAGAATCCTGCGAGGGGGGGGGGGGAGCCCTAGTTTACCACAAGTTTCACTACACAGTGGATTGTGGACACCAACCAAAAAAGAAAGTGAACATGTGTAGGTGGGGTGGGCCGGCGAGCAGGTGGAGCTGACATAGAGCCCTCATGAGGAAACCGAAGCCTGGGGCCCCTCCTTGCGCAATAATTGCAAAGATACTCAACTACAAAGACCGCGAGAAGATTTTGGAGTACTTTCGTAAAGGGGGAACGATCAAGAGCTTCAGCCACTATCACGGTGTATCCTGACTACACAATGTTAGTCCAGAGGCAACAGTACAGTTATGTGGCAGTCAAAAGGAGACTACGCATGGCTGGCATCAAATACATGCTTCTGTACCCCGCAAAATTGAAAGTGTTGCACAAAAGCAGAATGTTCTTTTTTGACACCCCAGAGGAAGCAGCGACATGGCTGGACTTGCAGTGCTGCCCGGAACGAGATGCGGAGCAGGCCCAGGAGGAGCACGATAAGTGAAGGCGATATTATATGCATACTCAAATGACATAGAGCAGGGTATCCCGGTAGAGACTATTATAGAGAGGATGATGGAGGGGCATTGACGGATAATGTTGAAACTAGGCTGTGATATCCTTGATTTTGTTGAACTTAATGAACTGGAATATAGAATGTTGAGCACATAAGTAAATTGAGTAGCAATGCGTGGTCGAATAGAAGCAAATCGGAGCAGCAGGATGGAGGCAACCTGCCCCCGAGTAGTAGTAGTAGGACGGGCACTAGGGCGACCTCACCCTGCTGAGCTGCGAGTACAGGCAATCGCCAGAAAGAGCTAGATGCAGGGGTGCCTGAGATCCAGGGATGGAGCTGGGCAACAGTTGGGAGGGGGAGGGAAAGGGGCGGGGGTGATATTGGGGAGGGGAAGGGAGGTGGGAGGGAGGGAGAGTGGGGAGTTTGGTGTGTTTTTTAGTTAAGGGAAGTTTAAATTGGGAACCGAGCCTATATAGATTGAGATGGAACTTAGATCTGGACTGCACCGGTGGGGGGCGGGGTGGAACTCTAATAGGCCATGGGGGACCTTAAAATAATTACTTGGAATGTCAGGGGGCTTGTTAGGAAGAATTCTCTGTTTAGGCTGAATTTCCTAACCTAGTGAGTCCCCCAGCAGCTTTGCTGGATTTTTTGGGGTTTATTTTTTCTCCTGCCAAGAGTGAGACTCTTTTACCCTCACTCTCGGACATGACTTGAGTGTTTTCTGTGACTTGCTATGTGCTTATGGGCTGGGGGGTAATTTTCCCCATAGGCCATCATTGGTTTTTGAATGTGTGTTACACAGCACCCTCAGTGCAGTAGCACAGGGGTGTCCTAGAGACCCCCAAACATAGACTCCACACCCTGGGACTGACTACTGTCTCCCTGGGTCAGTAAAGTTACCATTGACTTTACTAGTCTTAACTTAGGAACTTAACCAGTACAAACCATCTTACTGTGGAAGTACTGGTAGGGGCAATTAGATTGCCCCTGGGTCTGTTGTCGAGGGGGTTCTGTCCCGTCCCCCCTCGCCGAGTTCTGGCTGGTGGCAGTGGATACCACGGAAATATTCCACCGGAATATTTCCCAATGGGATTTCCCATTGTTTTTGATGCACCACTTTTTGGTGCAATGTTAAAGATACCGCCGGTTTATTTATTTAATATAAATTCACCGGTTGGGATTTTTTGCCGGAACTCGCCGCCAAAATGGTGTCTAGGTTCCCTTCAGTAACCCTGAACCCGAGTCGAGCCTTTGTTCCACTTTTGGCGGGCTTCTGCACAGAAGCCCTCCAAAGTGGTGCCATTCTGTCTGGGTACCACAGGGGGTGTGGGAGGGGGTTTTAGGCACCCTGGACTGAGTTGCCTTGCCAACTCATGTCGCACTCTAGTGTGATTGGCCCAAGTGGTGAGCCACCCCGCTCACCACTTAGCATGTTTGAGTGACAGCTAGGCTGTATGAATGGGGGTTTGCTGCATAAAAGCAGGGTTTTTGGGACTGGTTCTTCGGAAGTCGCCACAGGACCTAAGAAGCCGAAGAGGGAGAAGCCGAGCCGACCTGCCAAGACGACACCACCGGTGAAGCCCTGCGGAACCGTCTCACCACTTTTCCCGACGACAGAGGAGATCTCCCGCCGGAGAGTCTTCTTCCCTTAACTGGTGGGGACAACCAGTTGCTGCCTTCTTTTCGCCATCCCGAAGCATCTCGTGGCCGCCTTGCCTGTGCCAAGCACCCCGGCAACCGGGATACCACTTTTTACCTCAACCGCGAAAGAGGGGTAAAAATCCTTTGTGACCGGAAAACTCCACGGCTGGCCTCATCCCTGGTAGTGCAACGACCTGCAGCTTTCCTCCACGTCGAGATCACCTCTTCCTCGGGACGCCGCCGCGGCTTGCACCCACTACCAGGAACGACTACCACCGCTGGAGGAATCTTTCCACTTTTAAAGGTACTGCGTTCCGCCCGGCCTCCCTTGCCACCGATTGTACGGGGTAGATTTAGCCCTCGGCTCTCAAACCTGGGTAGGTCTGGGACACCCTAACTAAACTTTTCAGAACCGTAGTAAAACCTTTTTTACTCACCTGCAAAGACTTGACATTGTGTGATCTTGGGCACATTTTTGCCTGGCTCCCTCTAAAGCGGGCCCCGAACTAATTCTCCTTGTTCCACCATTGACTGTCTTTGCTAACCTTATGTGAAAAGTGTTTTACCTTACAGCTCTCTTTATTTCTGCCTTTTCCCTCCCTTTTGGTAACACTTGTTGGAGTACCATCTAACGTTAAGCGCTCACCTCTGGTTGGAAATAAGTGGTGTTAACTTAGAATTGTCCAACAAATGATTAGGGATGTACATATGAGTAATAGTAACTGTGTTTGACTTTCTTACCTTTTCTATTGTGCTAGTGTAATTTATGAGTGTACCTTTAATAAATAAGTTTATACTTTTACACCTAGCTCTGGTCAGTGTTTGCTTGTGCTACTGTGCCTCTGTACCTATTGTGTATCCTCTGTATACTGCCTAACTTTTCTTGAGGGAAGTCTGACTGCTCAGCCACAGCTACCACAGTGAATCTGTGCGGTGCAGACTGCTACCAAGTGGGTTTACTGCCAACACCTGTAGTCTTAAATCTTTTGCAGTGGTCCCAGAGGGAACTGCACAGGTTTCTGCCTAACAGGGCTAAATAACTACTTAAAGAGAAACAAGGTCATGTTGTACCTGCGAAGGCAAAAGATAGACATTGCACTGCTGCAGGAGACCCATCGGACACGAGATAAGATGGAGATGATTGCTAAGAAATGGAAGGGAGTTAAGGTGGGCACATCATATTTTCCTATACTAGGGGAGTGCTCATCTGGGTGGCGCTGCATGTCCCGTTTCAGCTGTTGCAGGAGATCGCTGAGAAGGACGGGAGGATGGTCGTACTGAGGGGATTGGTGGAAAACGGGGAGATAAGCATTGTAAATACATATGCCCCAAATCAGAATACAGCAGCACATTTTAGAACAATGTGTACAAATCCCAGCATGTGTATGGGGAGTGGGGTAATCTGGGGAGGGGACTTTAACTGTGTACTAAACCCTAGGGTGGATAGATCGGATGGGAAGATGGATAGACCTGCCCCAGCCGCTAAGGCGCTGCAGACATTGCTGGATGACTTTGGTCTGGGAGATGTATGGAGGATGAAACGCCCCCAGGAAAGGCAATACTTGCATTATTCCGCCCTGCAGCAGTTGCACACTAGGTTGGTTTATGTCTTTGCTACATCAGAGGTAATAACAGAATGTACACAAGTAGAATATAAAGCAAGGGTCCTTTCGGACCACTCCCCCCTGATTCTCGGATGGCAATACCGCCCCTTGAGAGCAAGGGTTCCGACATGGCGCCTCCGGGCAGAGGCACTGAAAGACCCCTTTTTTAGGGAGGAAATGAGGGAGGAGATTATAAACTATTTTGAAACTAATACGGGTAGTGTGGACTCGGCGAGTATACTGTGGGAAGCCTTTAAAGTTGTGATGAGAGGGGTAACCATAGCAAAAGCTAAAGGTCTGCAAGGGGTATCCTGGCTGACCTACGGGAGACAGAAGGGGAACTGGAAAAGGCGTTGAGGGGAGGAAGTGATGCTAAGGCAGAAATGGAATTGATACTTGGGCTGCAGCAGAAATGCGTGGGTCACTGGGAAAGACTGTGTAACCTCAATTATAAGAAATATATAGAGAGACAGCATGCGGGAGGAGATGCACAAGGAAGGCTTTTGGCGTGGTTATATGAGAGCGAAACCCCCAGGCCCCCGATTAGAACAATAACAAGGGAAGACGGTAGTGTGGCTGACACCCAAGGGGGAGTGAATCAGGAGTTTGTAGACTATTATAGGCTACTATATGGAGATGGTGGGGCGAGTGATTGCGAGACGATAACAGAAACACTGGAGGATACAGGATTGCCCAAGATAAGTGCGGAGGAAAGAGAGGAGCTGGACGCACCGATTACCCTCGAGGAGCTAGAGGAGGTGGTGAGACAGTTGCCCACTAGTAAGACTCCGGGGACTGATGGACTCCCAAGTGAATTTTATAAAGTATATAAAGAGGAAGTGCTTCCCCCATCTGTTGGAAATGTTGAACGAAGCGTTTGATTTGGGAAGATTGCCAGAGTCACTGAGAGAAGCGATCATAATACCGCTACCCAAAGCGAACAAGCCCGGGCATAGCTGCGGCTCCTATAGACCATGTCGATGTTGAACCAGGACAGCAAGGTATTGACGGCTGTCCTGGCAAATAGACTGAAGAGGGTTATTGCTAAACTAATACACCCTCATCAGACGGGCTATGTCCCGAATAGGAACATAGCCAATAGTCATAGATGACTCCAACGAGTTATTGAGTTTGGGAGCGAGGGTGAAATGGCAATTGTTTCTGGACGCGATAAAGGCCTTTGATCAGGTCAAGTGGCCATGGCTGCTGGTGGCCCTGGCGGACTATGCGATGGAACCAGGATACATACAGTGGGCGAAAATGCTCTATAGTCAACTGCTAGCCAGAGTTAAAACGGGAGCAGTGATATTGGAAAGATGGCGGCTTAGCAGAGGTACACGACAAGGATGTCCATGGTCTCCAATGCTTTACATATTGGCCCTGGAACTACTAGCGATATACTTGAGACAACAATATGACATCATAGGCATAGCTGTGGGAGGGGAAAGACATCTGATCTCCCTGTATACGGATGGCATGTTGCTGTATCTGCGGCACCCGGAAGAAAATCTTATATACATTCTAGAAGTGATGGAGAGATATGCGAGTATGTATGGTATAGCAGTGAACCCTCAGAAATCTACCATGTTCCCACTGGGTGTGTATAGGGGGATTCCAATGGAACGGTTACCGGTGTTACAGATACCATGGGCAGTTAGTACATTTCGTTATTTAGGGATAGATGTATACCACACAGTGGAAGAGGAGCATAGGCACAACTCGGAGGTAGCCATTAAAAGAATTGAAAGTAGCATGAGATTTTGGGTGAAGCTGCCCTTAGCAATGATGGGACAAGGGGCAATGCTAAAGATGGTGGTCCTACCTAGGCTCCTGCACTACTTTGGGAATATACCATACCTGATTCCCAAGAAGTTCTTCATTAAACTGTATAGTGTGTGTAGGGATTTCCTGTTGCATGGCACGCGAAACAGGGTGGCACCATGGAAGCTAGAGAATTTTTTTATGAGAAGGGGGATAAAACTGCCTAATTATGAGGTCTATTATGTAGCAAGCCAATTGAAATATGTTGCCAACTGGCTCTCAGATGATGTGACCTCCGAATCCAGGTTGTTTGGCCAAGATTGTACCCCATTTTACTTGACAGAGATGATGTGGTTGCCCAAGACAGAAATGGAAGGGCGTCCCAAGATGATGATGCTAGGTAGGAAGTTGTGGCGCAGGGCATGCCAGATGATGGAGAACCCATCCCCATGTTCCCCGCAGGTACCATTAGTTGCACTGACAGGGGGAGAGAAGCAGCTCAGGATGATAATCGGGAACCACTGGGAACTGGTCGGGCTAGCAACAATGGGGGGGATATCTGGCGTGAGGGGTCTATTATAGAGTTTGAGGTGCTGGGTGAGGAGACTGGGTTACACACAGGCCAGTATATTACGTGCCACAGAATGGTGCAAAGAATTAAAAGAACATGGCCCGAAACGGTACTGGAGGAAGAACCGGATGCTACCATGGATATAATAATTGATATAACTGAGGGGGGGACATGAAATATCTAGAATATATGAGATGATGTCTAAAGTTGGGAAGGAGGCAACACAATTGAGGCAAGGCTGGGAAGCGGAAGTAGGAGCCCCGATGGAGGACGGGATGTGGGAACGAGCCCAGGGTACCATAAGAAGGTGTCGAGGAATGCAAGGTAAAAGCAGATACAGCTGTATGTCACGCATAGGGTGTATGACACCCCAGAGGATATCTAGGTTTGAAAATGCAGGACGGCAGGCATGCCCAAAATGTGATGAGGTGAAGGCGGGTATGGTACATATGTTTTGGTCATGCCCGGTTATTGTGCGATTCTGGAGTGAGGTTGCACGAAAACTAGCAGAGAAGGGGGTCAAGATTGTGGTGGACACGGTGGGGGCCTGCTTGTTGGGGAGGGGAGGGAAGGGGGGGTCCCACAGACCACAGAAACTTAAGCATGTGGGCAAATTAAAAGATCTAGCTTATGTGCTTGCAAAGAGGAGGATTGCAATGGGGTGGAAGACCTGCCACAAACCACGAGTAGAGGTGTGGTGGAAAGATATGCAGAAATGGGTGGAGGCAGAAACCATGGTATGGCAAGAAGCGAGCAGTGCTGGGCGGGAGGAGGAGACGGAGACCCTGATGGCATGGAAAGCATTAATAGCAGAGTTGTTTGGGTCAATCCAAGACCCGACAGAACCCATGGAAGGGGAGATCCCACCACAAGATGCAATAACGGAAAGGGGGCAGTAATAGGCTCAGAATGGGGTGTGGGATAAGGTAAGCAGTACTCGGAAAGAAGTAATGTGCAATTGATCTATTGATATATGCACTGCATGTTTGGTTTGTATTGTTTGTTTGTAAAACTAATAAAATTGTTTAAAAAAATAAAAATAAGGACTACACATTATAAGGGGCATGTCCCTCTCCCACCTCCCTCTCACACCTTCTGATTGAGCATAGAAAAACGCACAACCCGCAAGAGGTTCAGTGTGATATGTTGGTTCAGCTGCAAAGCCAAAAGAGCACTCTCAAATAGTTAAGTAGTTAATGTCTCATATAAGTTGCATTACATTCTTAATATGGCGACTAGCCTTCGCCAACAAACCAACAAAACGGATTAAAATGCAAACATTTTGAGAGAGCTCCTTCACAAACAGTAGCATGAACACTGTTCAACAAATTGCATTCATCCTCATTTAAGATGCTTTACCTTCTTAACTGTCTGTGTCCATTTTCCAACTAAAGGAGTCAACTTGGTGCCAGTTTGCTTTCTCCTGTGGCGATATTGGTTGATGGGTCACCAACTTGACCCTGAAAACTCCACATTTCTTCGACACAGTCCACAGTAACTTTACAAGTGGACTTTAATTCAAGTGGATGGCGTCATTTATATGAACCTCCTTCTTTTTGCAGGCAGGGGCTGATCCCAAGTCTCTTCTTCGTATTGCATGATTGGCGCCAGGTGTTGAAAAACCCTGACACTCCTTGAAACGCAACATTCCCTTTTGTGCTTAGTTTGTGACTGAATTGCTGCTTTTGTCTTGACGAAATGAGCTGGCAGCAGCTTGTCTGGAGTCCAGCCTTTCTTCTGAATAACTCAGTAGACAAGATTGTTCCTATCCAGTTCAAACTCTGCTACAGTTGGACTCCAGGAGCTCCTGCAAGAGGTCATTTATGTGCTGCTGCACCTGATCATTCATCAAGTTAAGGAATTTCTCTGATAAAAACCTTGTTCCTTCTTTCTCTGTTCATCCAAGTGCTCTTGTTTTTCTCAAACCTATGCCTATTGAGACTCTACCACCTCCATCCTAGTCATTATTTTGGCTTGGTTATTTGGTTAATGATTGGTGGCTTCACATTAGCCATTCTCCCTTCTAATGCTAAATTATTCCGACCAATCATTTTCCTCCCATTATGATGGCAGGGCTACCAGTTCTTGAGTACTTGAAAGAGCCAGAGTATGCCTTTGTTTTTTTTTTATAAATCTTTTTTTATTGGTTTATTGAACAAAGAACAAGAGAAAAAAGAGACGGTAGCACATTCAACGTGAGTACACAAAAGACATTAGGAGATCCAACATTGAGGTCATATTAGATAGCAGTGCATAACATAACTCTAGTCACCACTCTGTGTGGTACCGCAGGGAGGGTGGGGTGGGGGTCGAGAATCTGGACCGCCCGCCCAGTGGCCACGTGAGGCGTCGCCGCTGGCCCTTGTTATGGCCTTAACTTTTATGTTCCCCATTTTCCCCATATTTTCTGAAATTTACGGGGGGAACCCCTTGCATTGTAAATTCGCCTCTCCAGGGAGGTGCATCTGTCCATTTCATTGGACCATCTGTCAATGGTTATCCTGTCCCCCGAGCCCCATGTGGCTGCCGTGAGTCTCTTTCCCGCACCAAGTGCCACTCCTAGAAATATTCTTTCGTGTTTATTGAGGTCCGTTTCGCCTCCTATACTTAGCAGGATAAGTTTAGGGTCTCTCGGGATTGTGGTGCCCAGTATTCCGGAGAGGCGGAGTAAACACGTGGTCCAGAACTCCTGTAGCACCCCGCATTCCCACAACATGTGGTAGAAGGTACCCTCTGTTCTTTTGCATCGGGTACATTCTGCGTTGTCGTCCCTCCCCCAAGTGGCCATTTGCGTTCTGGAATAGTAAGACCTGTGTAGGATTCGGAGCTGGATCAGCCGGAGTTTGGCGTCGATCCCAATTTCCCGTGGGGACATCAGGGCTTCCACCCACTCTTCTGTCTCCAGTCGCCCTAGGTCCTGTTCCCATTTATCCCTGAGGTTGAAGAGCTCCCCGGATCCAAAGGAGTTAATTGCCTGATAGAGGGTAGAGGTTACCTTGTGTGGGATACTTTGTGGGAGTATGTTTGTTTCCAAGGGAGAGCAGGCAGGTATATCGGCCAGGTTCGGGAATTGGGTATTTATGGCGTGCGTAAGTTGGAGGTATCTAAAGCGGTCCATGGGTAACGGCCCGTGTCTCGTCTGTAGGGTTTCAAAGTCGATCAGTCGCCCCTCCTGGACAATATCCACCAGTGTGGAAATTCCTTTTCTCTCCCAGGATTCAAAATGGCCCATTTTTTGTATTTCGGGGAGATGTGCATTACGCCAGAGGGGTTGGATCAGGGTTGGTCTGTCTTCCCAGCCTAAGTATCTATGTATCTCCCTCCAGACTCGCTTTATGTGACGGGACCCGGTCGGTGCCTCTTTTAGGTTCCTAGGGCTATCGTATAGGATATGCAGAGGGGAGGGAGGGCCGGTGTCTCGTGTCTCTAATCGGATGTGTGGTAGCAGCGGGTCTCCGTGTAGCCATTCATTCGCCACCCCCGCTTGTGCCGCCCAGTAGTATGTGCGGATGTTGGGCAGTCCTATACCCCCTTCCCACACAGAGCGGTAGAGCGTTTTTAGGGCAATGCGTGGCTGTTTCCCTCCCCAGAGAAGTGTGCGGAGGGTCCGGTTGATATCTGCGAATATTGTGGCCGGGATAGGGAGCGGAGCGTTTTGGAGGATGTACAGAAATCTCGGGAGTGCCATCATCTTGAAAAGTGCTGCCCTCCCGAGTAATGAAAGTGGGAGGGAGTGCCAGTGGGCGACATCGTTCTCTAGTTTTTCCATTATCGGGTGCAGGTTCAGTTTGGGGAAGTCCTCCTGTGTCCTACTAATTCTTATGCCTAGGTAGGTGAAGCCCAGAATGGAAACGGAGTAAGGACAGGGGTCTGGGATCGCGTCCTCTCCTCCCTGTACCGGGAAGTAGATTGTTTTCTGTGTGTTGACCCGGAGCCCCATGAAGTGCTGGTATTCCTCCAGGGTTCTGGTCACTATTGGGCAGGAGATTATTGGGTTACTCAAATATATCAAAAGGTCATCCGCATATAGCGAGACCCGTTCCTCCCCGCCCCGTGGCCAGGCGAACCCTGTCCAATGTGTATCGTTTCTCAGCCGGATTGCCAAAGGCTCAATGGCGAGGATAAACAGCAGGGGGGAGAAGGGGCATCCCTGCCTGGTCCCCCTACTCAGCGGGAATGTGGCGGATGATTTCCCATTGACTCTTACAGAGGCCTCGGGAAGGGAGTAAAGGAGCTTAACCCAGGACATAAAGTATTGTCCAAAGCCCATGCGTTCCATTATGGCCCATAGGGCTTCCCATCCCACCGTGTCGAAAGCCTTCTCAAAGTCCACCGCCAGGAGGGCCAGTGGGGACGGGATCTCGTCCGCCCGATCAAGAGCAATCTGGACCCTGCGGAGATTCATTTGTGTGGACTTACCGGGCATAAATCCACACTGGTCCGGGTGGATTAGAGACCCCATCACCCCCAGCAGTCTGCCGGCAAGGACTCTGGCTAGTATTTTGGCCTCCCCATTTATTAAAGAGATAGGCCTGTAGGAGGCGCAGTGCTCCGGAGGTTTTCCTGCTTTGGGGATCACCACTATTGTCGTTTTTCGGAGGTCGGGGGGGAGGGTGCCCTGTTCTCTACTCTGGAGGAACATGGTGTGCATATGTTTCGTTGTGGTTACACTCAGCTTTTTCCACAGTTCTACCGGGAACCCGTTGGGGCCGGGGGTCTTCCCGGTTTGTAGTTGAGAGAGGGCTTCCCCTACCTCGTCTTCGGTGATGGCTGTGTCTAACTGTTCTATCTGGGATTCAGAGAGGCGGGGGATCGTGATCGCGTCCAGAAAGTTTGGGATGTTTAATGGGGGTTCTCGTATTTGCGGGGAGTATAGTTCTCTGTAGTAGTTTGCAAATTCCCCGGCAATCTCCGCGTCCCCCATTAGTAAGTCCCCGTCCGGGGTTTGGATGGCCCGTACTTGTCCTTTACTCTGCTCTCTACGCTCCAGCCAGGCTAATGTTTTGGTGGCTTTGTCTCCCCTCTCGTATATCTGGCTCCGGACCAACCAGTGGGCGGTTTGGGCGTTGTCTAAGGCCCTGTCCTTCAGGATTGTTTGGGCTGTCACCAACGCCTCATGTGCCTCCTGGGTTCCCTCTTCGAGGAGTTGCTCCTCTCGCCTAGTTACCTGGGCCTCCGCTTCGGAGATTGCCTCAGTGTGCTGTTTGCGGTGAGCTGCCACCAAGGAAATTGCTTCCCCCCTTAGGACGGTCTTGTATGCTTCCCACCTTATTATTGGGCAGTCCACCGCCTCCTCATTCAGGTCGAAGTATTCCGATGTTTTATTTGCAAGCCCCTCTAGTATTTCGGGTATCCCTAAATAGTAGGTGTTCAGGCGCCAGGTGGGTTCCTGTTTTGTTGTCAGACCCTTGAGCTTCACCAACAGAGGAGAGTGGTCAGAAATCCCTCTCGCCAGGAGTTCTGCAGATAATAGTCGGTGGGCCATGTTCATGGGGGTGAGGATATAATCGAGTCTGGATAGGGACCGGTGTGCGTTGGAATAGAACGAGTAGCCCCGATCCGTGGGGTGGGCTGCCCTCCATGTGTCAGATAGCCCCATAGCTTCCGCAAAGGTGCGGAGTTTGGTCGGGGTTTCTACTGCTCTGCTGCCCACGTGTGTTCTGTCCCAGGCTGTCTCCATGACCTCATTGAAATCTCCCCCTATTGCCCATGAGTCCGCCCGCTCTTCTAGTATCATATCTTGGAGCTCAGCAAGGAGTTCCGCTGTAAGCGTGGGAGGTGCATACACTGCCACGAGGCCCCACGTCTCCCCCCGTAGTTCCCCCAGTACCATCACAAACCTGCTCCGAGGGTCTGCTTTGACTTTCTTTGTAATAAACGGGAATCTTTTATGTATGAGGATCATGACTCCCCTAGAACCTCTGGAAAACCCGGCGAGGTATGTGTGTGGGTAGTTTGTTTTTCTAAAGAGCCCGCTGTTGGTACCGATCAGGTGGGTTTCTGTTATGAATGCAATGTCTGGGGAATGGCGGTTAAGGTATTGAAGTACCAGTCTACGCTTTATGCCCGACCCCAAGCCGTTCACGTTCCAGGTCAACAGAGATATTTGTCTCTTATGTGTTATATCGGCGTGGGTCTTGGTTCGGGGTTATATGGAAGGATGCAGTGCGTTTCTTGTGTTTCTATTTTGTCGGCTGTTTTGAGGCATGACTGACATCCGAGCCCTCCTTCCGTTCTCATTTGATGATCAATTTTGTGTACTACATGTGCAAATCCTGAAACCCTAACCAGTGAATCGTAGGCCATGTCCGTGTAGATGGGTGTATGCTGGTCAGTGGGGGGGACGTTTCGGTCCCTCTCATATCTTATGCAAGGATTTCTCTGAGTTTCTGTTTTGCTGACCATTACTGCTGGTATTTGTGACAAAAGGCCTTTCCCTTCCTTCACCAAGAAAACCCCCAAACTCCCCCCACCCTGCACTTCCCCCCAACCAGAAGTACCTGTTCCCCTAACCATTCAAACTGCTAAGGGGGCAAGGGCCCCAACTCGGCGGCGGGGGGAGGGGTCAGAAGGACCCTACCCCGCAACTCGTGTGGTTCAAGGTGACCACTGAACGTAACGTAGAACTAACAGTGAAGAGTCCCCCGCGGGGGGCGTAGAGGTGTTAGTTGTCCACTTCCCCCACAGCCCTTCCAGGGCCGCCGGCTGTGGGGCTCTCATTCCGCTTCCTTAGTCCTGCCAGTGAGTAGTTGCACAATTTCAGGTGTGTCCCATGTTGATCGGAGATCCGGGTTTTCCGGCTACTTCATGTGGTGGGGTGACCTGTCCAGCGGGGTGGTCGTTGTCACCGTCGTGCCTGCGGGGTGTGCCTCCACCCGGTCTATTCGGGCTTGGTGTGGAGAGGATCTGTGTTTCTAACCACTCCCAGGCCTCACGGGGGGTGCAGAACACATGAACCTTGCCGTTGTGGTATACCTTGAATGTTGCCGGAAAGAAGAGTGCGTATTTAATGCCCAGGGGTGACAGTTTCTTTTTGACGGAGTCGTAGGATTGTCGCGACTTCTGGACCTCTCTCGTGTAGTCGGGGAAGAACCCGATTCGGTTACCATTGTAAGTGATGGGGCCGGTCGCCCTTGCCATGTGCAGCAGTGTGTCTCGGTCCCTGTAGTTCATGAGTTTTGCGATTATCGTTCGTGGGGGGGCCCCCGGGACTGGTCTGCCCGTCGGAACTCTGTGTGCTCTTTCTATTGAGAAAAATTTAGAGAGTTGCTTGGGGGCCATCAAGTCTGCCAGCCAGTCTTCCAGAAAGAGCTCCATAGAGGGCCCCTCCTCTTTCTCGGGAAGGCCGAGTATGCGGAGATTATTCCGGCGGGACCTGCCTTCGCTGTCTTCAGCTCTATTTTCTAGCGTGGTGATTTTCCGTTCCATTTGTTCGAGGCGGTCTCCCAGGTTTTTAACTGTGTCTTCGGTGTCGGATATTCGTTGTTCTGCTTCCCCGACCCTAGTGGTTAGGTTCCTTAAGTCTTGCCTCACAAAGGACACCTCGGAGGCCAAGCCATCTATTTTGGTCTCTACCGAGGCTCTGGAGTCGTTGATTGCTGCCATGATGTCGGTGAGAGACAGCGTTTGGGCCGCGTCCCCCTTCGTAGACTCGTTATCCGCCCTACTAGGTGGGTCCTGGAGGGCCGCCGGGGTGTTCGTCGTGTATTTATCTATTCTGTTTTGGGTCGCTCCCCTACGGGGCTGATCCTTCCCCATTCTGATCCTATGGGGGTGGCACTGGATGCGGTCCTGTTGGATCGGAGGTTCCCACCTGGGGGGTCCTTAGGCCTTCGATCCGGTTTTGTGGCCTCCGGTGGATGGTCGACTAGTGGCCTTATCCCTGGTTCCCAGCGTGTTGCTTTGCCCCGTATCGGGCCTTGGCCTGCGCGGTCTGGCCTTATGTCCAATATGACCCACCCCTGGGTTTGTTTTATCGTGTAGTTCAGGGGTGATTATGCAGGCGGTGAGGGTGGCACCAGCCGGATGTGTCGGCGTGCTTACTCCGGCCGAGGTGGCAAGTTTGGGTCCAGGCGTCCGGAGGCGAGTCCTTGGCCTCTCACCCAGTGCGTGGCAGGTGCTTTTTCCCCCTGATATTTGGGGTGGGCCCCTCCACTCTTCCAGTTATGCTGCACTTCCTCTTAGGAGGGAACCCCTAGTTACGGTGCGAGGAGTCAGGAGCAGTCCCCCAACGGGTCCGCTCCGACCCGCTGGTGTTCAGTCTTCATCGCCGGCCCCCCCCCTCTTCCAGCCGCCGCGAGTACCTCCCTCGATGTTTCTTCTCCACAGGCGGCCCCCAACCCAGGCGACCGGCCCGCGGCGGGGCCGGGGAGGGAGAGCACAGGGGGGGGGGGAGCCAGGAGGAGGCGGCCCCGGGTCCAGTCGGGCGCCCCTCCGAGATCTGGATCAGGCGGTGGCTGTGGCGGCAGCGGCTGGAGTGGAGGCCCGGGGGGGGGGGGTAGGGCAAGTCCTCACCTCTCAGCCCGCAGGGCGGCGACACCGGTTCTGCGGCAGCTGTCTCGGAAGCCTCGGGGGATTGATTGGCGAGCGCGGCGTAGTTCAGGCGGGGCTCTGATGGGCGCTGCCGATGACGGCGCTTCCTTCCCGCCGACTCTGTCACCGGCGGGACTTTCACACGGAGTAGGAGGCTCAGGCGGGCCCGATTTTCGCCGGGATTTTTCGGAGGGGATGCTGGTATATTCCCCTGCAGTAGTATGCAGTGCAAGTCGGCAGAAGGACCGAGGAAGCGGCAGGATTTTTAAGGATTTAGGCAGCCCTGGCGGAGCGACGCGGAGTTAGGTCCTCATCCGGCGCCCCCTGGTGGCCGACCTCGAGTATGCCTTTGTTGATGGAGCAATTCAGGTCCATCAGTAGACCTAAATTGATCCATCAACAAAGAGCCCAACTCTTTTCTAGTAGGTTTTGGTGCTGGATCCTTGTCTGTTGCCTGTTCTTAGTTTTGCAGCATGTTCTTGAAGGTAGAGCCATCAAAAGAACCTCTGAATAACCCCACCTCTGCTGGTACTCTGAGACAAGCATGTGAAAACCCAGTTGGTAGGTCACCCCTGTCCACTGCATATACTATGAAACAACAGGGTGGGGAGGTTGACTGTCACCAGTAGGTAATGAAGATTAAGTGGTCTATGATAATACGTGTAAAGTGAATGCAATAATGAAACAAGCACATGTGATGGCGTGCGTTTTGTGTGTGTTTGCATTTAAGCTGCAGGTCATTCCTGATATAGTCTTCATCACATGGCATATAGTGATGGTACCGCCGCCAGAAGTGCAAATAAAAATAAAACGGGCTATCTGTCACAGACCCCTGTGGAAGCAGAAACACAGCCAGTTAGCCTTGATCTATCGGGAAAACAGTAGAGCACTCCAGCCTCTGATCAAGCAGCTTCAGCTAAAAAGTGCAATACAAAATAAGATGTCACCCAGTGGCTTTATATCTTGCCTCCCATGAGCATTTTACTAAAAACAATGTTGAGGAATGAGGAGCAGCCATAGGCAACATGAATAGGTTATGTGACTCCCATCAAGAGGGGTGAAATCTTGAGGGGGAGAGGCACACCAGAGGAAAAGCTATAGAGACCTAGAAGCTTTTGGGCGACACCTGTTGAATCTGGAGTATCGCTGTACCGGAATTCTGTGAGCAGCAGGTGCTCTGCATTTCATTGTGCTGGAACACAAGTGGATGTCTTATGGTGAGTGACTGGTGCTCACTATCCTTTTTATGGAGGAATGTTAGCTTATTATACAGCCACTCTCAACTCAGGGAGTTGCCCCCCCCCCTCCTCCCAAACCCCCAAGCAAGGTGGTGCACATCAAAATGCTTTACAGATTCAATTTTAGTGAGGCCTCCACTTCTATCCTACCCTATGTCAAAATACCTTTGAATGGATTGTGTCCTCCCACGTATTTCTTATGTTTTGATATTTCCAATATCCAGCTTAGCTGCTTCTAAAAAAAAAATTCAGCAGGGGATGCTGTGCAGCGATGCCTGTTGCCTTGATGTCCCGTGGAGGCCTCCGTCTCAATGTCGATGTCCCCGAAGGTATAAGTAGCACGTGCAGCACCCGTTGGCTTCGGTTCTGTTTTTCCGCGCTAACGCTTCGGATATGGTACGTTTTGATCATTGTGAAAAATCGTTGAAAATCTTCGAGTAAAATTCGAAAGAATGGCTGCATCATCGGCATCTTCCACTCCCAAGTCGGGTTTCAAGAAATGGTGTTCGAAGATGTCTGTTATGGACCACCATAGGATATGCTTGTGGTGTCTGGGATCCACTCATCCTTCATCGGAGTGTGAGGACTCCATGTCCATGACGTCGAAACCGCAGAGGGAAGCTTGCTGCAGGTAGGACCCATAAATACCCTTCGACTCCGTCGAAGAAAAAAAAAGAACTTTGGACAAGTTGAGAACTGTTTCTCCTCACCGTAAGAAGAATAAACGGTCCTGATCGCGTAGTGGTTCACACCACTCGTCATTGTCTAGACATGGAAAGAAACAGCGCCATAGATCGCTGTCTTCCAGTTCTTCTCCGGAACAGATTGTTAGATGACTAAATCTGCCCCACCAGCCTAGTGGGAAGAGTTTAGGCTTAAAATGTTGAAGGTGTTTGAGTATACAGCCTTGTTCCCCTCGACTACACCCAAAGCCAAGCTCTGGTCAAAAGACGACATAAGCATAAAAGCCCTGCGTCTTCGGACCCGGAAGACAAAACTCCTCGAGCGGTCGAAGGATCCCTCGAGTTGAGGAAAAGTCCCTTCGAGAACTGAGTCATCAACGTCCTTGACGCCAAACGACTTGACATCATCTGGGTCGAAAGAGGTGTCATCCACGCCATAGGTGCCAAAAAAAGTATGAAAAGCCATCGATTCGTCGAGCTCCTCAACGCCACAGGTGTCGCAGCCGTCAACAGTCAACGATTTCTGTTCCTTTGTGGACAAATATGACAACCATCGAGTACAATGGAGAAGACATATACCCCTTTTGCCTACAGCTGAATATTTCAATTCACTCTCCCCTTTTTGAGGATGCACAGCCATCTTCAGATGAAGCTAGGCCTTTTGGCCTCCAGTATGGTACATCCTTGGTCCCTGTAGCATTAATTTATGAAGAGTCCAGAATAAAATATCTACAAGAGTGCCTGCACGATGCCAGTGGGTTAGATACCTCACCAAGGTAGAGTTCTGCAGGGCAGACCCCAGTGATCGTTACAGACAGTTGATGTCAAGAGTAATGGAATATATGGGTTGGTCTAGACCGGCTCCAGTCTTTGAACAAGATGACTTGACCAACATTTTGGACAGGGGACCTCAAGAAGACCCAATTGTACCATTCCATGCAGCTTTGCAAAGCTGTGTAATACCAACTGAGAGACGCCTGAACTCCATCCGGCTGTCAACAAAAAGTTAACCTTGAAATACAGGGTGTCAAGCACTGACCCATTTTACCTATCGAAACACTCAACACCAGAAAGCCTTGTGGCCAAAGCTGCCACCTCAACCAATAGACATAATGCCTACCCTACATTCCCTCCCGGTAGGGATGAGTGTTACGATGCCCTAGCCATTTTTTCAGCTGCAAGTATGGCCCTGAAATCGGCTAATGGAACATGCACATTGGCAAGGTTCACTCGCACCCTTTGGGAGTGTATATCCATGGCGGCTGATCATATCCCCGATGGGGAAGAACGAGACAGGTTTCTAAGCATAGTCAAGGACGGGAAAGATGCGATGTGCAAATACCTCTAGACTGGTCTCGACTTTGCTGACAGTATCGGCAGAGCTATGGCGTTGAGCACAGTTATGTGCAGGTTTGCCTGGTTGAGAGAGTCCGGATTTGCTCCAGACGTACAATCCAGACTGCTCAACATGCCCTTTGATGGCACTCATTTGTTTGGAAGCAAGGCTGATGAAAGTTTGGAGAAACTGCAAACTTAAAAGGCAGCAGCCAAATCACTATGTGCTGCTATAGACAACCTTCAACCTGCCCCTCAACCCGCCCCACAGGTACACCCTGGAGGGGTAGGTTCTTTTGTCACTATTCCAAATTTTGAAGGGGCAGAGGACAGCCAGCTCAAAGAGGCCAAAGATGATTCACCCATGGTGGACGGGGAAGAAGTACTAAGACTGCAGCGGCTACTTTACCATCAGCCACTGCGTCAGCCGCCCCAAAACCTCTTTGAGGACTTTGTTCACAAGACTGTAGTGGGAGGCAGACTCGCAGCATCTGACAGAATGGCAAGCTATGACTTCAGATGCATGGTCATTGGAGACAGTTGCCCAAGGGTACTGCCCTCCCCTTCTAAAAAAAAAACAAAAAAAAAGCCTCAGTCATCCATCAGGGATCGGCTCTTACAAAGTTCCAGATCCGCTCCTTATGCAGGGGATACTAACCCTGCTAGAGAAAGGTGCTATAGAACCAGTACCTGTAGCGGAGAGGAACATGGGTTGGTACTCCCTGTACTTTCTAATACCAAAGAAGGATGGAGGATTGAGACCCATTTTGCACTTAAGAGACTTGAACAAGTTCCTCGGGAAGGACAAGATCAAGATGGTAACTTTCTCAGATCCTTCAGACCCTCCAGCTTCAGGATTGGATGGTATTATTGGACCTTCAGGATGCTTACTTTCATGTGCCAATCCATCACAAGCACAGACATTACCTTAGGTTCGCCGTTGGCCGTTATCATTTTCGGGTTCTGCTATTTGGGTTGACCTCTGCCCTGAGGGTTTTCACCAAGTTAATGGTGGTTGTGGCAGCGGGTCTCGGGTGAGGGTTGAATTCACTTTTCCCCCTACCTGGACGATTGGCTGATCGGGGCCTGTTCCCCCGAACAGCTGCTGGAACATCTCTGCTATGCCTGTCACTCCCTTCACAGGTTGGCCTTCTACCTCAACTTCAAAAAGTCCCACATGATATCATCTCAAAGACTCCAATTCATTGGAGCAATCCTGGATGCATCCCTGGGAAAAGCCTTGCCACCAGAGTTAAGGGCTCAAGACATTCTGCAGATAGTGACCAAATTCCAAAATGCCCAGCATCTACTGGCCTTCGCTTTTCCGAGGTTGCTCAGCCTCATGGCATCCTGCATGTTTCTGGTGCCAGAGGCTCGCCTGAGGATGAGATCTCGTCAATGGGCTCTCTGGGCTCAGTGGTCCCAATTCTCAGGAGGGATGTCAGATTTCCTGCAAATCCTGAGCAGAGTCTCACAAGACCTTCGGTGGTGGGCCTGCCAAGAGAACATTTTGAAAGGGGAACGTTTTTGGCAACCATGGCCGGAGATAACGGTAGTGACAGATGCCTCACTCATGGGGTGGGGGAGCCCATGCCAACGATCTCCATCAGAGTCTAAACTACACATCAATCTTTTAGTGCTAAGGGCAATCCGGCTAGTGCTGAAGACCTTTCTACCATCTGTATGGGGAAAGAATGTCCTAATATTGATGGACAACACAGTGGCCATGTACTACCTCAACACAAGAGGAGGTGTAGGGTCACTACCTCTTTGCAGAGAAGCAATGCAGCTCTGGTACTGGGCAATACAAGAAGGAATATCCTCATTGGCAGTTCACTTAGCCGGAGTGGAGAACACAGCAGTGGACGCTTTTGAGCAGGCAGAGCACAGTCTCCCACGAGTGGGAACAAGCATAGGAAGTCCTTCAAGGGATCTTCAACCTTTGGGGAAGCCCTAAAGTGGATCTGTTTGTGACCAGTGTCAACCGGAAGTGCAAGCTGTACTGCTCATGGGAATTTCTCCCAAGAGGAGCTCTAGGAGATGCATTCGTAGTGGACTGGGATTTTCCACTCCTGTACGCGTTTCTCCCAGTCCCCGTCATTCCTCATGTGATCAGGAGGTTGAAACAGTTCAGGAAATCCATAATTCTAGTTGCTGCGGATTGGGCCAGGAGGATGTGGTACCCAGATCTTCTGGACATGTCCATCTGTCCTCCAATAAGTCTTCCACGAAGAGAGGACCTTCTCTGGCGAGAGGAGAGGGTCAGGTTCTCCATCCGGATATCGGGACGCTCAGCCTTCACGCATGATTTCTGAGAGACTGAGATGCAAGCGTTGGGACCCTCGCGGGCGAGACAATGAAGATTTTGCTTTCGGCCAGAAGGCCAACAACTAAGTCTTGGTACCGCTGCCGTTGGAACAAATTCTGCAGCTGGCGTAGAGATAAGAATGTTGATCCATTTACATGTAATACAGCAATGGTGTTATCCTTTTTGTTAGACCTAGCTAATCTGGGGCTCCAGATTGGTACCATTAAGGGATATCTGGCTTTGCTTTCTTTATTTAAGAACACTTCAGAAGAAGTTGGTAACTTTAAAATACAAGGATAATGGCGCTGGATTTCATTCACATCCTTGGTTGTGGATTTGTTCGTAAGAAGGGCAGTAGACCTTAATGTTGTCGCCAATTTGTTTTTTTTATTGTGCACAGAAGTGCCAGTGGTTATCATGGCACGTATAGTGCAGGTCACATGTGAAAGTATTTGTCAAGGCGTGGGAAAATAAGTTGTGGAAGTCCTGTAAAGGAGAGGTAAGCCTCTGGGTAGTGGGCTGGTGGTTTTACAGTGACGAGTTTAAAGGACTTTCAGTTGCTATAAGACACAATTTACATCAGATTTATTGCAAATTAACCAATAGGAAAAATACAAAACACCCATTGATTGCTTAGTTTGGCACAATGCTCCTTTCTCCCAGCAACCCCTGCCCTTCTGTCATCGATTAGATAAGACCCCTCTGATCTGAAGGCAAGGTACAGGGAGTGGGAACACGATGGAAAATCATTTTGGGCTTTTAATTTAGGTAAAATGCAATGTTTTGGAATTCTGATTTGGGATGCAAGGGAATAAATGGGGAATTTCGTTTTGCACTACTCCTACAATGAATATTCAAGGCTTTGGGATTCTGGTTTGGCCTGAAAGGGAAAATTCGTTTTGCACTATTAGTTTTCAAAGGGAATGCAAGGTGTTGGGATTTTCGTTTTGGGGACACGAGCATATTCAATTGAACAGCAGGGTTACCCAATTACATTACAGACCAGAGTCATTTAGAGTGAACTGGGATAATCCTTTGTCAATTTTCGTATTTTGACAAAAACATCACCCCGTGATAAATGACCCTAGGGGAATTCATTAAATTAGGTTATTAGTTAATTGTGCTAAGGTATACACACTTTCACCTCTCCTCCTAACCCCCTCCTATTAACGAAGAGCACCCATCAATGCAAAGGTAAGGGTTAAACGGACTGATTCCAACACAATTCAATGTAACTGGATAGAGTGTTCTATAAAGAATTCCTCGAGTTAACCTTTTAGTTCAATATGGACAGGGTCTACCCAGTTTTACCCCTTCCCCCTTCACCCACTAAGGAAAGGTATTCAGGCTGGTAACTCCCCAAACAATTTATAGCTTTGGGATATATCTACTTACATGGGAGATCTCTAATCTTAGCTCAGGAGGGCCCGCCAGATCTTAGGACCCTTGTTCATGCAGGCAGCTCAAGCCTCTATCCACCAGCCAGGTCGCTCCAGCCATACGCCTCTCTCCGATAGGGCTCTCCGGTTTCCAAGCAAAGTCCCTGTGTCTCCTCCCTCCCCTCACCCTCCTTCTGGGTAGGCCTTGGTTTAGCTTTGTTCACCTAGCAAGGAGGTGCCCTGGTGGATTAGACAGCTCTCCTGGTCTCTCTCCCTAGTTGTTATCTTACAGGTCTCCTGTTAGATTTTAAATTGCCAAGCTATAGTGCTGATGACACCTACATACTATCATAATTCACACAATATGGGTTGGCTAGCTCTCTCCCTTCACCTCCCACCAAGACTCCACTGGCTGCTGATAGGACCAGAAGTTGGGAGGTATGCATTATGGAAGCTGAGGGAGGAGGAAAAATGCATCATTTCAAAATGACAGGTAGTTTTACACTTTTGGGTTCTGAAAATCTGCCAATGTGGCAACTACCTTAATCTTTCAAATGACTACAGGCACATATATATTTTTAAGTTCTATATATTATTGCAAGTCGGAAAATACTTTATTTTGGCATGCCCTTCCCAGGAGGAGCTACTGTTTTTATCGATTTACTCTGGGGCTGAAATGGTCACAAATCTGCCCCTTCCTGATTCAAACCTTACTTCCATAACCTATCATCACAACCACTTTCTATTCCCTCTGAATTATGACAAGGCTGGAATCCTACTTTTTCTCATAACTCAAGTTGTAGCCATCATACAAAATTCACTTCTATATGGCCCCGACAGACTTTTTGTGCTCTATAATCTGAGTACGGGCTTTGCTCACTGCGACATAGGATTCTCTTTTAATTAAAGAAAAGGTGGCCCAATGTTGATAATGGGAAGGCATCGCATGTTTCACATAGCCCCACCAATTCTTAGGTTTCATTTCTCGTCTATGATCTAATAGGGACATCTCGCTGGCCCATGGGATCATGCCCTTCCCTCCTGGGCTTCAAAGGTTTTTGTTCGAAGTGAATGCACAGTTAAGGGGGAGACCTGACCTTGTTCTGCTGGCTGTGTTATCTGAAAATCCCACAATTCTGATCTAATTCTCTGTATCTCTTAGCATTTAAATTGAAAACCAAACCTCCTCCCTCACCCAAAGGTCTTGAAGTCAAAGTTTCAGAGGCACAGACCTTCCAATTCAATGGGGGAAAACAAGCTACATACACAACTCTAAAAGAATAGCATTTTACATTGACACAGAATGTTTAACATGTAATGTTTTCTATTACACCTAGGCCTGCTGTTCATAAATACAATATTTTCTACTATATTAGAACAGAGGTAGATTCATTATTAATCCTATGCACACAGTTATGCCACAGTGAACATAGGAAACCAGTGTTCACTTCTACCAAATGAAATGGGCCTTTCTCAACAGGCTGGCATTTTATATGATGATAAAGTAAGTCTCAAACGCAATCTGTCACATGACTTTATTTCTTAAATGTCAGGCATCATTCTTTAAAATGCGCAGTATTTCAAAAGTATCTTTCTTTCCACATGCACTGCTGCAGTTTTACATCTGTCAAAGGTGCCTTTTCCCAGTTTACACAGTCAGCAGCTACAGCACTATGTGTTTCTTTTTGTTTGCCTCCATTGGACACAGTTACAATAATACAGTTCTAAAGCACGCTGTCCTTCAACTCTGTCTCTTTGTATTTTATTTAAAGTGGAAATAGGCCAATTTTTGTTAATTCACTAGGCATTATTTTCAAAAACAATGTTTTGAACTGGCCTGTATGTTCCAATGGGTGTTAACTCAAGCCAGCTACACTCATAGTAGGGGCCCAGAATGGCCTCTCAATCCCTGTCACTCTGGGGCTGTCTTTTCATGCCACGGGAAACAAGAGTCTATGGTAACTGGTGTTGCTGTTTGGTGTGTGCCCAGTAGGATGGAAGGAGCAGGATTACATAGGTTCTCATCATCCCTGGAGATTCTGTAGCTGCCTACTTATGCAAACAACCTTACCAGAGAAGAGGTATAAAGAGAACTGCAAATCCCAGCTACCCTTTGGGACTTGTAGCCATATGGCTCAGGCAAGTGGCCCAGATTTAGCAAGCCAGCATAGGAACCTGAAATAGAATAAGAGTCTGAGATCAACCAGACAAGCACCAGAGGCTTTCTTATCCTGCAAACCGTGCCAAAAGAGGCGTTCATCTGCACTTTTCCTTTACTGCAGAGCCATCACGGGCGTCTGAATAAAACCCAGGTGATATTCAATGCTGCAAGCCATTTTAAATTACAGGCCTCTGCTTATCTAACTATCTTTCCGGATAGGGTCCAAAAGAGATAACTCATTGGCAAAGGGAGTATTCTCTGCTGGATGCACCACATTAATAGCCATCAATGCAGCTTGTGCTCTGGCAAAACACTCATACACATTATTTAATGTTATTAGGCTGCAAAAAACCTTCTCGAAGGGGAGATGAAATGGAATCAATCTCATCAATGATGGTAAGGAGGCCTCTAGTCAGTCACTTCAGTTTGGCCTCGAAGTGTCAGACTGTGTCGGCCAGTGAATGGGCTCTAGTGCAGTGATGAGAAGAATTTTTGGTTAAAGTATGGGTTTTCCCACAATGTCCAATCAAGGCTCCTGGACATGCTCTTTGATCGGTCCAACATTTCTGGACCAAAGGCAGCCGACCGCCTAGAAAAAGCTACGAGCTTCAAAGGCAGCAGCGAAATCATTCGGGGCAGCCACTCGTCAACTGCAACAATACCCCCCTATGCAGGCTTGGAGAGGGCATTCCTTTCATTACTACTCCTCTTTTGGCCAAAGGGGAAGAAGTCAAACTACCCAGACAGGACAATGGAGGTTTACACTTGCTCATAGAGGCTGTGGAGGAAAAACTGGGCAGCCATCTCTTCACTGCCCTCTGGCACAGCCCCAAAACCTCTGAGCACTTTGCTAACAGGACCCTGGTGGGAAGCAGGTTGACCCAGCATCTGCAAGAATGGCATCTCATTACTTCATATGCATGGGCACTAAATACAGTGGGCCAAGGGTACTGTCTCCCATTTCTATAATGACCCCCAAATTGTTTCCCCAAGCCAGCAATCTCTTTGGGAACCAGATGCGCTTCTTCTACAAGAGATTTCCCTGCAGGAGAAGGTGCCGTGGAAAGAGTACCTGTAGCGGAACAATACCAGGGTAGTACTCCACCTAGTTCCTGGTACCAAGAGGACTGCCACCTATCCTGTACCCGAGGCGCTTGAACAAGTTCCTATGGAAAGACATAATCAAGATGGCCACTGTTTCACAGATCCTTCAGCTCCAAGACTGGATGGCATCACTCAATCTTCAGGATGTTTACTTTCATGTGTCTATGCATCCCAAGCACAGATCTCCAAATCGCATTCGAGTTCTGCCTTTCGGGCTCACCTCCACCCTGAGGGTCTTCACCAAGTTGATGGCAGTAGTGGAAGCAAATCTAAAGAGGGCAGGGATTCACATCTTCCCCTACCTAGACGATTGCCTGATCAGAGCTCATTCTCCTGAACAGATTCTGGAACATAACACCACTTGACGCTCCCTCCACAAACTGGGCTTCTCCCTTAATTTAAAGAAATCTCAGGTGGCACCTTCTCAAAAGCAGCAATTCAATGAAGAGGTCCTTGACTCTTCCTCGGAAGAAGGCTTCGCCTCCAGAGTTGAGTGCTCAACACATCTTGCAGATCGTAACGTGATTTCAAAACGCCCAATATCTACTGGCATTTGACTTTCTGAGGTTGCTGGGCTTCATGGCATCCTCCATGTTCCTGGTGCCAGAAGCCCGCCTAACGAAGTCCCTCAGATCCCAATGGTCACAATTCTCAGGTAGGATAACTGACCTTCTTCAGGTCCTGAGCAAGGTCGCACAGGATTTCCAGTGGTGGGCCTGCGAGAATATGTGATGCTATGGAAACCTTTTTGGCAACCATGGCCTGAGATAACTGTAGTCACGGATGCTTCCCTCACAGGATGGGTAGCTCATATGAGCGATCTGACCATTGGCGGACTTTGCTCCCCTGCAGAATCAAGAGTACACATAAACCTGTCGGAGCCGAGGATGATCAGACTGGCACTGATGGCCTTTTTGCATACCAACAGGGGAAGAATGTCCTGATAATGACTGGCTACTCGGTGGGGGGGAGTGTAGGGGGGGGTTGCATTACCTCAAGAGTGTAGGGTGCATGGAGGCAATGCAGCTCTGTGTTGGGCACCCCAAAACGTGATCTCTGTCGGCTGTTCACCTAGTCAGAGAAGGGAATACGATGGCAGGCGCTCTGAGCATGCAAAGCACGATCTCCCACGAGTGGGAATTGGCTCAGGAAGTCCTTTTAGAGATCTTCGGTCTTTGGTGAACCCCTCAAGTGGTTCTGTTAATGCCCAGTATAAACAGGAAGTGCAACCTGTTCTGCTCAAGGGAATGTCCTTCGAGAGGAGTTCTGGGGATGCATTCGTAGTGGACTGAGGATTTCCATTTCTGTACGCATTCCCACCAGTCCCTGTCATTCATCAAGAGATTAAGGAAGTTGGGAAATCCATGATCCTGATTGCTCCGGATTGGGGCATGAGGACGTGTTGCCCAGATGTTCTAGACATGTGCATCTGTATTCCGATCTGTATTCCTCAGAGTGGACCTACTCTCCCAAGAGGAAAGCCATCGTCTGCACCCAGAACTCTGAACCTTAACGCCTGGTTTCTGAGAGGTTAAGATATAAAGATTGGGACCACCCGCAAGACATGATGGAGGTTTTGCTTTCAGCTAGAAGACCAGCACCAAAAGCACTAGACCGCTACTGTTGGAACAGGTTTTGCAGCTGGTGTAGAGCTAAAGATATACATCCTTTCTCTTGCAGTACACCTACAATGCTTTCTTTTGAAATGCACCTTGCCCACCAGGGGCTGCAGGTGGCTACCGTTAAGGGATAATTGGCGGTGTTATCTGTTTTTTAAATGCGTGCTAGAACCAGGCTCATATTTTAAGATGCCTATTGTCATTCAATTCTTAAAAGGACTGTCTGGTTCCGTCCTGGAATTTGAAGCTGGTACTGACTTTTTTAATGGGAGCTCCATTTGAACCTCTCCATTCTTGCCCTCTCAAGTTATTAAACTTGAAAACTATCTTTTTAGTAGCCATCACTTCTGCTCGCTGAATGAGTGAGGTACAAGACGTGTAATGCAACCCACCATTTACTATATTCTTTAAGAAGGTAGTTTTGAGTTCTTATGTGATAAACCAGGAACGAGACGCGGACGCAGAGAACTCATGGTGATGACTTTCATTTAAATCCTAAAAGGTTGGGAAAGTGCCTTGCTGTGCCTGCTCTAAGAGGCATTTCCCTACCTCAACCAAAACTAAGGGTCTGTCCTCTGTCAAGATGTCTAAAGCAAAATGTCTTGTGTCTGGAATCCTATCCCGGCACTCACATTCTAAAAGTAACTCTGAGGTGCTAAGGGTAAAGTCTCTGGCTTAAAAAGAGCACACGTGTTCAAGTTCAACAAAAGGGATAACTCCAACATAAAGGCTTCCACTTAGACATTGTTCAGTTTCTGGGAATGTCTTCTTTACCCAGGTTTATTTTCGGCAAAACAAAGTTCAACAAAAATAACTGATTGTTGTACAGCTCAAAAATATTACTCCCTCTTGATGTTTGCAATCACACTTGTCTTCACGTGGTATACTCTCCTGCCAGGACTTTATACAGATTACACAATTCACAATCCCAAGGGCATGGATCTTCCTTGGGATACTTTCACACACTTGGCTTTGCCCGGTATACTTCCTTGCCAGGAATTTGTAGTACGGTTCACTTCACAATACCTAAAGGGCATGGGTCTTCCTTAGATTCTTTTGCCCGCTTGGGTGTCCCTGGTATACTCCCATGCTGGGTCTTTATGGTATAGTTCACATAATTCACAATCCTTAAGGACATTGGTCTTCCTTGGAATTCTACAGTACAAAGGTTCACAAGTCTTTCTATGGCTCTTAATTTTAGGTGCAGGTCTCAAACTCGCTGGATTGCAGGTTTCAGTTTTGCCTTGCTTTTCTGCCTTTTATGGATCAGCGACTCACTCTTTCACTTCCACTGGACTTTCTGCACTCTCCCACGTTACGCAGCACTTGCCGTGAAGCGCCACGGTGCCCCCACCTTCACCAACGAGGCTCACCGGTCATATGCTTCAGGGTCCCTCGTGTTCTTCGGTTGTTGTATTCGATCGGGAGGTTGGAAAAGCGTCCTGTCCTTCCTTCGCTCTTCACCTGCCCTCCACAATCTAGAAGCAGCCTCCCTCCGATACTGCTCATGTTCCGCGAGGGCTTCGGTTCACCTGCTTCACTTCCTTGGCGGGACCGACAGACCTTCTGTGTCGCGCAGTACTCAGTGTGCTCCTCTCTCCTCTGCAGACTTTGCAGGTAACTGGGCTCTCACCGAGCCATTTCCTTCAGCCATGGGACCAGCTTTGCTCCCCGATTCCTCAACTGTTGGGCGATTTAAAGCTCCTGCCACGGCGCTCTAGTGATCTACATAACTCTGTGCCTCGTCTCAGTATCTTCAAAGGCTTCTTATACATGGGATTGAAAAACAGTTCTTGTCATTATGTTTACAGGATATTGGTAAATATCATCAGTAGGTCTTGTGGTCTGAAAAATCTATTCACCACAGTATGCCATTGTCATGAGGAATGGAGGACACTTCCCTATAAGGGAAAGGGAGATGGCATGTCTCGTCCGATGATGAAATTCCCCCCCCCTTGTGATTCTCCCCTCGCCCCCCCCCCCCAGGGTCAGGATCAGGTAGCAGCTGCCGTCGCCTGGGCACAAGATGAGGAGAGGTTACCTCTGTGAAGGGAGTGATGACATGAGATTCATTGTCCCTCCTTCCTTCCCAAGGTGGTGTCTGAATTCCATCTGACACTGGAAAATAAGTCTACAAGCTTTTTATCCACCTCCTCACCCTACTAAGGATGAATAGAGGTTCGACAAGCTTGATCCAAAAAGGGCTCTTAGCTTCTACATTTCTAGGATGGCAAATCAGACAAGATGATCAACTATTATTTGGTTATACCGGTCACAGGTTAGGGCAAGCCCATAACAAACAAACTGGATCATTCTATGAATTTCGGAACTCTACCCCATTCCGGGTAAAGTATGTCCTTGTGAACCAACAGCCCATTCCACCAGAGGAGTGGCAACCACTTTGGCTCTCCAAAAAGGTGTTCCATTGCAGGACATTTGTAATGCCGCAACTTGGCCCCTACTCCACATTTTTTTAAAAGCATTACTGTATACAACGTCGGGCCAGGACGCTCGATTTAGAAGAGCAGTCCTGCACAATATCAATCAATAATACAAAATTATACTCAAATCCACTTCTCCCACCTCATCTACAAAACTGCTATGGCAGTCTATCTAAGATGAGGATTCCGTGCGAGGACACAATTCATTAGAAGAACAAATTACTTCACCCTGGTAATGTTCTTTCTGGTGGATGTTCCTCCCATGATTATGCACCACCCTCCCATTCTATCCCTCCCACTGTGGGTGTATTTTTTAATAATTCTCTTTCAACGCCCATGCCGGTTATCTATTCCTGAAGACGGCTGAGCAGAAATGGGTGCAATGCATGCCATTTATACGGTAATAAATGTCTCGTCCGGATGTGGGAATGGTAACCATCTAGGTTCATCGACTCGATGTCGCACAGCACCCTCTGCTGTCAAAAATATTTCTGAGACTGCAAAGCAGGATATACATATATCTAAGATGAGGAATCCGTGGGAGGAATATCCATCAGAAAGAACATTACCAGAGATAGTTAATGTATTCTTCTTGACATTATGAACCAGCACTAATTTGAAAACAAACGTATCCTAATGATACCCATGCTAAATCGATCATGTCAACTTAACAATTTGTAGAATTGGCCATTATGGGGAAGCAGTAAATGCATGCGAATGTTTCTTTCACACAAAGGCCACAGGGGGTCTCGGAATACAGAAGGAAGTTAACATTGATTTAAATCGCCTCTAACTTGTGTTCAAATGTGTTTTAATGACTGTTCCATCTTTAGATCATTCTACAGAGCGAGATCGTCTAATAGACTGTTCTGGGAGTACAGAAATTCATCCCAAATATTGTAAAGTGTTTCCCTTTTAGTAATTTGTCCTATGTCGCTCTTTGCAGTGGCCCATTTATCCAGTTCCATTTGCCGTTTCTGAAAAGTCTGGCTCACTTTTAACTATTAACATGTAGCTATTAGTCTTTTAGCAAATGGCATCCTTAGCAAGGTAACCTTCACTTTACGTTATGCTACCGGTAAGCACATTTTAACATTAAATGACTATTTTTCATATGCACTATTTACACCTTGTTACATAGTTGTAAATATGTCTTTGGGTAGAGTAACATTATGCCTGGTTATTATTTTCTAAATTCATTGCATTTCATGGATTTAACTAAGATTCTTATACTTGGAAAATGTTGTAGCTGGAGACTGCTGGAGGGGACTTAAAGGACGGCCAACATCGTTATGAGGGGGCAGTTGTGATACTTGATGCTGGAGCTCAGTATGGAAAAGTCATAGATCGACGAATCCGAGAATTCTTTGTACAGTCCGAGATATATCCTTTGGAAACACCAGCATTTGCAATCAAAGAACAAGGCTTCCGGTAAGCTGTTCTAGTATCTTTCAATGTGCATTTATGTGTGTCATATTAAGCAAATGTGCATGATCTGGATTTGTCTGCTGTGGGGTATTCCTGCACTGTCTAGCGAAATGAGAACATGTTCCTGCAGGGACGTTGGAAGCCAGGAGTGATCTCTGGGTAAAATGCCCTTCACTAACACCCCAACCCCCCACCCTGAAGCTTCCAAACCGAAATGATAAAAAGCTAATTGTTATGGCTGAGCCCTTGACTGGGCCTTGCAACGACCTTGGATTGAGGAAGGGGGGCAAGCAGGGCCCAGGGAAGGCTCACCTCAAATCAGCTCTGTATACCTATTCCAAAATGGTGGCACCCCTCAATGTATGTTTTAAATTGCCACTTGTTTACTGATTGTTCGAGTAGTGAGATGTTGCCTTTATAGATTTTGTTTGTGCTGCACATCTTTGAAATAACTGATGTTCGGCAAAAATTAACTTGCGGTTAATGAGTGAATTTGCCACTTTGATCCCTGCCCCTTCTCCAGACTGCAGCTTGTTGCTTTATTGAGATGTGCTTTAATTTGAGAACATTGTTTGCTTGTTTTACATTTTTTTTGCTAGCATGTTTAAATTGTTTGCTTGTTTTACTTTGTTTTTGCTAGCATGTTTAAAAGAGGCTTACAAGCTATCTTCTCCTTGATGTGGCTTGTTAAGTCACTTATGGGAGGTGAATGACTAGGAGTCTCAGCCTGCACTTTTATAAAAGGTCATTCCACTGCCCCATTCCATTTCCTCCATTCTGTTGGGACGCATGTCCACAGAACCAGAGTTAAAATGTCACAATGGTACCCTGTTTCTTTTGTTTTTTCTATCCCAAAGTAACCATGTACATCCCCTAACCACGTTCTTGCATGCCTTGCCCCCTTTAACAGCCTTTCTGTCCCTTTCTCCTCACTTGTCAGGACTGGAAGTCATAACAGCAGCAGCTTCGTTCTGTTGTATTCGTGCGATTTGCCCCGTTTGGTAAATTCTTCTGATTTTTCTTCATGCCAGTTCTCTAGAGCTTTATTCCACTTGCCTGTGCCCCGCACATCGCTATCATTTTGCAGGTCCTGTGACGCACCTTTTGCTGCATCCGACGCCCCCTGTGCTTTCTTAAGTGCCTATGGTTGGATAATTAATGGGCCTTTTGTACAACAGTCTTTTGGCCCGCTTATTTGGGGAAAGACAGTGCCACTGGGCAGGCGTTTCGTCAATTTCTTCAGGCCTTCAAGGACTTAAGTTACGTTTTTCTTTTTCCCATAATCGTATACCTTCGAAGGGAACTTTGGGGTCTTCCAATTACTCATTTTAACATTCCTCGATCTGACTATCTCCTTTTCAGAGGTGGTCAGCCATGGGAACATGGTCTGCGGTTGCCCCGTTATGGGGTAAGTTATCAGAAGTCTGTGTCGGCGGCCTAGGACTTAATCCAAAAGTGCTGTGACTGGGCTGATTCTCCCTGAGGGCCACTGGCCTTCCACCAAACTTTCCCAAAGCTCCCTTTTGCGCTTTCGTTTCATCTTCAGTGAAAATGTCTGCTGGAAAATATCCTGAGTTTCATTTATACCCTCCTTCGCTCTTTGGTCCACATACATTTTCCATAAAATCAGTGACTGAAGATTGTCCCCTGGGGTTTCCACTGATGACAGTCAAGGTCATACTTCACTGCTGACAACATCACTGCTAGATTGTATGTAGGCTTTCCACTCCCTATGGCAAGTTTTCTCTTGCATAGAGTCCCCTCCCCCTTTCTTTGAGGGAAAGCTAATCCGTTGTCGCTCCCCACCAAGGATGCCAACTGCACCTTGCAACTTTCTGCTGCGCAGTTGCATGCCTTTGAGTGGCCGTTCCTTCTATCATTCTCTAGGCGGCCTTCCTCCATCACCAACTTGCAAAGACCGGTTCTCCATGCCAATTGCACAGATGGTTTATATAAGGTACATGCTCTTTTTCTCCTACATCTTGCCCCCTTCCTCCATATTCTTAGGACTTCATGACCACAGTGGACAGGGTGGCAGCTGCTTTCTAGAGGAAAACGTTCTGGAGGGAATTTAGCGCCTAACTTGCGTATCCTCACATGGGGCCTTGCAACTCGGGTGCTGCACCACTCTCGTTTTACCGTCTTTTGTCTGCCCTAGAATAACAGGAGCCTATCGCGCAGTGCACTTTGTTTTTTTTCTCCTTTTTTTTTTCCCTACTATGCAAAACTATTGATTCTTCTTTTCTTTTCCCCTCCCCCTTCGGTTTCAGTTCACCCGCCTACGCTGGGTAAGACCTTTTTCGTTGCATGTGCAGGCTGCAACAGACTGATCCTTTATTCAGACCAACGCCTCTCAGACCCATCATCTCCTCATTTGGTATCTCTCACCAGTTCTACGCTGATGATACCCAGCTTTTCCTCTCCTTCTCCTCCTTCTCTCC
Organism: Ambystoma mexicanum; assembly: GCF_040938575.1. NCBI lineage: Eukaryota > Metazoa > Chordata > Amphibia > Caudata > Ambystomatidae > Ambystoma > Ambystoma mexicanum. The sequence goes on from NC_090932.1 coordinate 772,998,325, forward strand.
CGACATTCACGATAAATTCTCTTCTTGCCTTTCTGCTATTAATCCTGGATGTCCTCTCACATCCTTACTCTTTTTTTAAAAGAAAATATTTTTATTGGCATTTCTTTAAACATAAACATGGGGACTCCACGGTGTCCCGTATCAACCCCCATCCCTCCCCCTGCACCGGCCGCATCGTTCTTCGGTGTCCCACTGAGTCTCTGTTCCCGCTTCAGATTTATCCTGTGAACAAGTCCAGTATTCAGAGTTTATGTGGACACCATTGGAGCATGTAGTCGCTTTGTAAATACTCTATCTCATCCCCCCAGTCTGCTGCACATCTCCGTCTGTCTCCTTGTATATTGTATGCGATTCTTTCCATTGCCACATATGTCCATATCCTGTGTAGCCATTCTTGACTGCTTGGAGGTGATTTTCGTTTCAGGTTTTAGGCTATCGCTAGCCATGCTGCTATGAGAAATCCCATCACATCTTTACTCTTAATGCTGACAAAACTGAACTAGTTTTCTTCCCTGCCAACACTCTTCCTCTCCCCTCCCCCCTTAATTCTCTTTTCCCCTCCCAACTATCCTTCTCTCCCCATGCCCGTAACCGTGGTCTTCATATTGACCCTCGCCTCTCTGTATCTTACCACATTTCTCCTACTGCCAAGTCTTGTCGCTTTCACCTTTTAGAACATTTGTCAAATACGAACCCTCCTAACATTTCAAGCTACTAAACTCTTAATTACCTCCCTCATCTTCTCCAGACTTTTCTACTGTTCCTCACTTTTCTTTGGACTCCCCTTCTCTCACCTCTCCCCACTCCAATCAGTCTACCACTCTGTCATCCGCTCCCTCTGCCTTCTCTCACCTCTTAACTCCATCTTCTCTTCTCTCAACTCTCTAGGATGGCTCCCTTTTCACTCCCAGCTCAAATTCAAGTTCCTCTGTCTTATTTTCAAATCCCTCTATGGTTTTGCCCCCCCTACCTTTCCCCCCTTCTTACCTTCTATACCCCTTCTCGTTCTCTCCGCTCTGCTAATCTTTTCCTAATCTCTTCTCCTCCACCACCCTGCACCCCTCCCATTTCCGCTCTTTCCAACTCCTCGCTCCCTTCCACATCCGCTCTTCTCCATCCTACCCTTCCTTTCGCTCTTCTCTAAATTTATATTTTCCATTCCCCTCCCTAACACCTTTCGCCTCCTTCCCTACTCCCACCGCCTCATGCTTCACCTCTTACTCCTGCACTTCCTTACCCTCTCCATCCTCTACTCCCTTCTACCCTACCTTCGGCTCTTATCTAGTCTTATTCTTTCCTCTCTTCTTCCTCACACATTCTCGCCTTCCCTCTTACTTCTGCTACTACCTCTACTCATACCTCCCATTCCCTCTCACGCCTCTGTCCCTCTCCACTCCCTCCTCACCTCAGCAATAATGTAAATTGTTCCTTGTACTGTTTTCGAGTTGTGATTCAATTTCCATCTTATGCTGCTTTTACTTTTTTCTAAAGCACTTTTGATTAAAGGGCTATATAAATTCAATAAAATACAAATACTCCATTTATCTGGAGTGCTTGGGCCCTGACCACAGTTGAGATCGGTTTTGAGCCTATGATGTGCTTTCTGTTTGGCCCTAAACCAGTCACCTCTGCCACTCTGAGGACACCTGTTTGGGAACCCTATCCTCGGGGACAATCGGCACTTTCAGGAATACCTGGAAGTAAAACCTAGCATCCGGTAAGGGACGGTTTAGGACAACTCAGCCAAAGCACTCTCTCCTGGTAGTTGCTTATTCCAATAGTTATCCTAGCAGTCCTCCAGCTTCTTCTGGGGCAAGCGCCCTGATGCCCGAGGGCTTGTGCGTGCTATATATAAATGCAAAAAATATATTAAATAAATGAGTCCCACAAGGTTCCCCAGTGTGAGGCTAAGAGCATGTGCATGGCCCAGGTTCAACTCCTCTGAGGTCTAAACAAACTAGATCTAGGTCTGAGGCTTCTAATGAGGACTGAAGCCGGACGGTCTTCCGACTACACCCTTCAGCTGACTAATTCCAGGTAACTAGTGAGGATCATTCTTCAGCAGCTAATACCAAGCTCCTGCTTGAGGTTCACCTGAAAAGAACTTTACAAAATCATGCCATAACATTCCGAACAAGGCGCCAAAAGAGTGGGAATCTTAGTATATCATTTCCTCAGCCTTGTAAACCTCTAAAATGGTGGACAGTCCTGTGAAGGAGCAGCTCTGTCAGAAGTTCCAGGACCTTCAGGTAGGAGTTTTCTGCCCCTTGAAGGCATCACGTTTTCCTCACTGCAATGGTTGGTACACATGAGGGTGTCCCTGCCGCCCACAATCGACCTGCTGTAGATTTCGTCCTCTGTTCTAGTCTGACCCTTTAGCTTAAAGAGGGTCCTCATGGGTTCTTTCTTCAGTGATTCTGTGGGCTCACGCACCTTTGCAGCCATCACAACTGCCTCAGACTCTGACTGAGGACTACTTTTTTCCCCTCCAATTTCCAGGTGATGCAGTCACCAGGGATGAGGGATACTTTTTGGGACCTCCTCTGAGATGCTCCCGTAACCTCCCACTCCAGGGAAAGGGAGGCAGGTAAACTCTACGCCCCAGCAAGGTGAGGGTATTGGAGGAACTGCACCTATAGGTGTTGTTCCAATGGTGCCTCGAGCGTCGGGAGCAGTAAAAACTTAATTGACTCCATCCCACCAGGTGGCACAGACAGTGTTGGCATTGCTGCTGTAAAAGAGAGGCTAAGCGGGCACCACTTCTGTTATCATTATTATAAAGCGTGAAGGCACCATAGGGCGTCCAAGCACTGAGTGGAAGGGGGCAGACTCAAAAAAATACTCTGATGCCAAATGCTGTAGCAGAGAGGAATAAAGAGATTGAACAGATGCGACTTCAGGGCTCTCCTGAAGGAAAGATAATAAGCCAAAGTTGTTAGGCCTACCAGAAGGGCATTCCAGCGGCTAGGCGCCAGGACTGAGAAGGAACGACTCCACCAGACGCTTCCGCCGAAATGTGGGAATCCCAAGGAGCTGATGAGAGTCCGACCGCAGACTTCTCATTAGACAGTATCTTTCCAGTTTATTTTTCAAGAAGTGCGGGCCCACATTGTGTGTATTGTCCATCGAGCTGTACACAATTTTTAACTTCATACGAGCCGCCACCGGTAGCCAGTGCAAATGATGTAGCAAAGCTAAAGGAGCCAACCGAGGCATCCTTCGCGCCAGTCGAGCTGCAACATTTTGAAGACCTTGCAGCCGCTGAATCTGGTACTTAGATTGTGCCAGATAGATGCTGTTGCAGTAGTCCTACAAACCAATTATGGTGGATGTCACCAATGTTGTCTGGTTTTAAGGGGGAAGAAACAGGAGAATTTTCCTTAAAGCCTTCAGTCTTCCAAACCCAGCGCTGCAAATGGCAGAAATCTGAGCCTCTCGTGACCCATTAGGTAGGAGTTTAACTCCAAGGCTTTTCACTGAGGCACAAGGGGAGGGGCAGGGACCAAGTGATCTGGCCAATATTGAGAGTTCCAAAGATGGACCCTCTCCGGAGCTCCAACCACCAGGACCTCTGTTTTGCTGCCATTTAATTGCAGCCAATTGTCTGCCATCCATCTTCCCACTTTTTTGTTGGTTCGGATAGTCCAAATTAATTTATAAGGTTCCTTACTAATTATAATCTTCGGAGTTGGGTGCAACCCACTAAATCACTCCTCTGTGCTTAGCGTGTGTAAAACTATTAGTGGAAAAAGACCTAGTCTAAATAGCCTTCATTCTGGGCTGCACACCCTAACTACCACTCGTGTGGTTAGTTTTGTTTGGTGTAGTTTGGCAGTTCAATGTTTCATCATAATTCCTTTTTGTTTAATAAATGTTTGATGCAAAAAATGATGATAAAACCCTATTTTCAATGTGTTCAACTGCAGTTAGTGGTTTATTTGCAGATGCAGTGAAGCTGCCAATGCATTACAGACTTGGAATTCCTTCATCAGGGCGTAATTGCTTCAGTTGATCAACACGAGCGATAGATCCACATGTGCATTAGTAATATTGTTTCATCAATCATTTCAACATGTCACATGACAGTTATTGTTGCGCAAAGCACATATAAAGTGTACCCATTAAATAATAGTGTACCGGCCACGTGACAATGGCATATGACAACACTGGACAAACATTTAAGAAAACGTATATGAGAAAAAGAAAACCATAGGGTGCGATAAGTGTCATTCATCACTTCATATTACAAATAGTTCATTGGTATAAACCACGTGTCCTCGCACTAACTGTGTCCTATGTTAGTGCTTGCATCTTTCCTTAGTAGCAGTCAATTACTCCCCATCTCCACTTGAAACAGTCAAAGTTCATCTAGCATACGATGTACCCCCAGTGTGCTGAATGCCATGACCATGCTAAATATAATAACCCCTGTGCCTGTGTCACACTAATATTCCCTATTCAACGGTACTGACCTTATAAAGATGCATCTGAATCCTGCTAGAGATTTACTCTGCAAAATGGTAAATGCCATGTGTCATTTTGTAAATGTGGTGCGATCGTCTGCTACGTTGAGATTAGAAACCCAAAATGCTAGAGAGCCATACGCTTACCTATTCTGAGTCTTCCGTTCATCTAACGGTCTGAGAAGATCATCCAATCCATTTCTTAAACTGTTTGAAAAGCTGCGGCTCGTGCGATGCGTGTCAAACAGTTGGCCGGCAGGGACCCGTGTGTTAAGCAGTGTGTCATGTTGTTATGGCAATTGTTCTCGACATGGATGATGTCTATCTGAGCTGAGGGTGAGAGAAGAGGTTGGCCATTTTGGACAATGGTATTCATCGTAACGAACCAGTGTTTGGGATTCTAATGGATTATAAGTTACCCCTTCCAATGCGTGGCTCCTTCCTTTAATGCCTACTTATACATCGAATTAATTAATGAAAAACATCCACCTTCATGATTTGGAAAAATAAATAAAAACTGATATCAAAGACTAGTTTATAAATGTTTCCTATCTCAACATGCATCACTAAATCTTAGTGCACCCCTTCTGCAACTATGCGGCAGTATTTAAATTGCACCCCAGGAATAAAACATTACCTTTACTTAACTGAAATGTATAGAACTGGATGGTGATGGGGTCTGATATTAGATTAACCATAATGTTTGTAAAAATAAACCAACCGATTTTATAGCAGAAACGCGATAAACTTGCATATAATGGGGTCCGACGTAGCACCAACCATTGCGTTAATGTGAAACTGCATACTCATGAGCTTCACAACTCATCAACCCAAAGAATACCTTTAGTTAACCATATGATACAATATGTTCATAATCGTAACACTGGGGATATTCTAGGTGGCGCCTCTCGTAATCGACTGGGTAGTGATATGGTCCAACCTAGGGTAAACCATAACATACATGTAATACAGCATGCTCATAGTGGATCTCGCAGCTTAACGACCCATGGATACTGACAATAAGTGATCTAACACTTTAGGATGCATTAAACTTGATAATGCATCTCGTGGTGTAAAGGTAGAGGCCGGTGAGTGACTGAAAGATCAATATTAAACTAAATCTAGTAAGCAGTTGAATAAAGTGTCAAACTACTACAAAAGAAGCAATTTAAATCCCATTGTTCGTTCATTCCTTTGGGACTCAGGGAATCTAAGCAGTCAATCCAAAAGGCTTCTTTTTGAGCTCTTAATCTTTTAAAGTCTTTCCTTTTGGCCTCTTGTGATCGTCTCTAACACCTGAAACATCAGTTGTGAGATGCTATGTCCTTGGCATCGCTGTCACCTTTGGTACCTCTGTCACCATTCAATGCAGAAGTTACTGACCAAGTGGACATTGAAGATGATCCTGACCGCTCAGAAGAATACCTACCCTCATCGAGCAGAGCCTTCAATGAGAGGGTCACTAAACTTAAGGAATTTCTAAACACCCCCCATATGCTAGGTAGGGGCATGCTGATTGACCTTGGCCTGAGATGCCAATCCTGACATGCAGGAAGAAAATCAAGACCCCCCGTTTGACTGGATAGACCTCTTTAACTCTGTGACAGCTGTTTGTGTGTGGTACATTTTCTTTGAATCCTCACAAAGTCCCTGGCATTGCTTACTAAGCCCCAGCAGAAGCCTTTCCTTCGAGGAGAAGCAGAGATTGTGCTCCTTCACCGGTTTCAATGGTTTTCAGAAGTGAAGATTATCATTATGAGGGGGTTCTTTCGTGCCGCCGCTGGAAATTACTGCGCTCCATGAAGTCCCTCTTGCAAAGCGAGTCTGGCTTCTTTTTCAGGCAGCAACACAGAGGTGATGGCTGGAAGGTTTAAAATGAATCTTAGCCTCCGGTATTGCTCTGGGCAAACATCCAGACAATCGTTCTTCACCTGCCAAGCTTGTTGCAGAATGGGCTTAGACCATATGCAAATCAGGCTTGGTCCCCCCTATAAAAGGGGCGGTACAGCCCGAACTGCTAGGTCACATCCCTATGAATGGATTGTGTCTTCCCACGTATCCCTCATCTTTTGATATATTTGTCTCCAGCTGCTTTGGAAAAGAAATTTGGCAGAGGGCTTCTTTTCTCGATGTCATCACTGGTGCATCTAGAATGCGTAGTGGCCGTTGGATTCAGCTCTGTTTTTCCGCAATAGCTAACACTTCAAGAATTATGGCGTGCTTCGGTTCCAGTTATAAACTGCAACATTCTCAAATGATGACCTTGTCATTGACACCATAAACCCATAGAGCAGGTTAAAAAAATGCCATGATTGTGGCGCCAAGATGTCGCTCACGGTCCTTCGAGTGTCTGTAGTGTCTTGGCGTGGAGCATGAGACAGCAAGCTGTTGATCCTGTCGAGCAATGACCAATAAGGCGTTGAAAGAGCATTGAAATTAGCGGCGTGTAGGCCTCCCACTAAATCTCCTTCTACGACTGTCGAAAAGGCGCTCATCCGATGAGTTGAGATGAGACTCTCCTCAAAGGAAAAAAGTCAAAGTGCTCTTGATCCAGGAGTGGGTCGCACCATTCTTCACCTTCTTTGAAGAAGATGAAGAAGGGACGCCATAGGTCACCTTCCACCGCTTCCTACGACACTTCTCTTGAGAGAAGAATATTTTGATCGACCAAATCATCAACTCCACCTGAATGGGAGGCATTCAGACAGGGAAAGTTAAACATTTTCGAGAAGGCGGCCCTGACCCCCTGGAAACAGAAGACCAAGAGTCATGCTCCTGTCATGCCGTTGAAAGCCGACAAGGAGAGGACTAAGCCATAATCCGGCGCGTCTTCGTGCCCGGGACACAGGCCAGAAACCCCACGAGAGAACCGGTCTCGACTCAACGAGAAATTGTCAAGACTCTATTGAGTCGGGATTCAAGCCCCGTGAGAACTTTGCTCTTCAAAAACATCGACGCCATTAGTGTCCAATGCATCAGCGCTATTAGCATCAACGCCATTGGGGTCGAAACCATCGACCTCTTTGCCCTCTAAACCTGCCATTGTCATTAAGGAGGTTGACATTTTTTTTTAAACCGTTACCTAGGAAGAATTTCTTCAAGTCTTTGTCTTCAATGTATGAAGAACATGAACCTTCAGACACAGATACCCCTCCTTTTGGTTAACAGTATGGTTCGCCAAACGTCTCAGAAGCCATGATCGTGGAAGAGTAGAGGCTAAAAGACTTGTAGGAAACCCTTCAGTCAGCCAGTGTGATTGACACTTTATCACTTCACCAGAATTTGAATTTGGTAAACCGGACCCGGCAGAACACACTGATGCCCCATACAGACATTTTATGGCTAGGGCAATAGGTTCTAGGATGGGGCAGGCCTGCACCCCCATTTGAGCAAGATGGCCTGACCGATTTCATTGATAAGGGTCCTCCGAAGGATCCGATGCTCCCTTTTCATATTACCCTGCAAAAAAGGGTAAAGGCAAACTGGGAGGCACCTGAGGCAAGCCCAGCAGTGAATTAAAACCTCACCAGAAAGTGCAGGCCATCCAGTAGCGATCTTGACTATTTGTCTATACATCCTGCACCAGAAAGCCTGATAGTTTAGGCTGTGACTTCTACCTCTAAACAAAGAGCTTATCCAACAATTCCCCCTGACAGGGATGATGAGCAATTTGATGCTTGAGCAAGAAAAGGGTTTTCTGCTGGGAACATGGCTATTAAATCTGCAAATGCCACTTGTGTCTTAGCTAAATGTACGTTCACCCTGTGAGACTGTATAGCCATGGCGGCTGAGCATATTCCCGAAGCGGAAGAAAGAGACTGCTTCCTGAATATTGTAAGAGAGGGAGTGGAGGCTATGTGTGAGTCTCTTCAGTCAAGACTGAGTTCTTCTGACGTAGAGTCATGGCGTCAAGCACAGTAATACACAGGTTTGCGTGTGTGAGGAAGTCGGGATTTGCACCCGACGTCCAGGCCAGGCTCCTCAACATGCCTTTTGACGGCACCCAGCTGTTTGGCTGCAAGGCTGATGAAGGCCTAGAGAAGCTGCAGACCTCAAAGGCGGCAGCCAAAACCCTTGGTGCCGCTATCGGACAGCCACAACCATCTCACCCCAGCAGATCTTGCAGGGGTAGGTCCTTTCGTTTCTACTCCTCAGTTGGAAGAGCGAGAGGACTGTCAAGTTAAAGGGCGAAAGAATATTCCCTCGTGGGTGAGGGAGAGGTGCAAAGCCCGCCCAGGCAACGGTTGCGTTGCCCTCAGCCGCTGCTTCAGCCGCCTCAAAACCTCTCTGATGCCTTAACCCAAAAGACCCCCGTGGGAGGCAGACTCTCTCAGCATCTGCTAGAATGTTGGAGTGTTACTTAAGATGCAGATGCGTGGGCGTTGGAAACAGCCATGTGTTACTGCCCCCCCTTTCTAAAAAGGCTTCTGCACATAAACTGGGGAGCCTCTCATTCAAAGTTCCAGATCCGTTCCTTTTGCAGGAAATTTTGAGCCCGCTAGAGAGGTTCTATAGAACCAGTTCCTGTAACTGAGAGGAACAAGGGGTGGTACTCTCCTTATTTTCTAATCCCCGAGAAGGACCGAGGATTGAGACCCATCTTGGACTTGAGATGCTTGAACAAGTTCTTCAGGAAGGGCGGGTTCAAGATGGTCACTTTCTCAGATCCTTCAGGCACTCTAGTTCCAGGATTAGATGGCGTCATTGGACCTTCAGGATGCTTACTTTCATTTGCCTATCCATCACAAGCACAGAAAGTACCTGAGGTTCGCCGTTGGTGGTTCTTATTATCAGTTTCAAGTTCTGCCATTCGGGCTGACCTCCGCCCGAGAGTTTTGACCAAGCTGCTGCTGATGATGATGATGGTGGTGGTGGTGGTGGTGGTGGTGGTGGCAGCGAGTCTCAGGAGAGGGGGGAATTCACGTCTACCCCTACCTGGATGATTGGCTGATCAGGGCGCGTTCTCCCGAACAAGCCCTGGAACATCTCTGCATCACCTGCCACTCTCTCCACATACAGGACTTCTCCCTCAGTTACAAGAAGTCCCACATGATACCATTTCAAAGACTCCAATTCATCAGAGCGATCTTGGATGCATCCTTAGGAAAAACCTTGCCACCCGAGGTGAGGGCTCAGAACATTATGCAGATGGTCAGCAAATTCCAGAGTTGCCAACGTCTTCTGGCCTTCGACTTTGTAAGGTGGCTCGGCCTCATGGCATCCTGCATTTCCCTGGTGGGGCAGGCTCGCCTGAGAATGAGATCCCTCCAATGGGCTCTCAGGACTCGGTGGTCTCCATTCTCAGGCAATATGTCAGACCACCTTTAGTTTCCGAGCAGAGTCGTGCAGGATCTCCTCTGGTGGGCCTGGAAGTACAACATTCTGAAGGGAGAACCTTTTTGGCAACCATGACCAGAGATGACAGTAGTGACGGATGCCTCACTCAAGGGGTGGGGAGTCCACACCAACAATCTGGCAATCAGCGTTCGTTGGTCTCCGTCAGAGTCCAAACTACACCTCAACCTTTTGGAGCTGAGGGCGATCAGTCTAGAGCTGATGGCTTTTCTGCCTTCTGTACAGGGAAATAATGTCCTGATAATGACGGACATCATCATGGCCATGTACTACCTCAACAAAAATGGAGGCGTAGGTTCACTACCACTGTGCAGAGAGGCGATGCAGCTCTGGTTCTGGGCAATTCAAGAAGGAATCTCCCAATCAGCGGTTCACCTGGCCGGAAAGGAGAACCCAGCGGCAGACGCTCTAAGCAGGCAGAGCACAATCTCCCATTAGTGGGACCTAGCTCAGGAAGTCCTTCAAGAGATCTTTACCTGTTGGGGAACCTCTCGAGTGGATCTGTTTGGGACCAGCGTCAATCAGAAGTGCGAACTGTTCTTCTCCAGGGCATTTCCCCAAGAGGAGCTCTAGGAGACACGTTCGTAGTGGACTGGGAGTTTCCATTCCTGTATGTGTTTCCTGCAGTCCCTGTAATTTTTCACGTGATCTGGAGGTTGAGAAAGTTCTGGAAATCCATGATTCTAATTGCCCCGGATTGGGCGAGGAGGACGTGGTACCCAGACCTTCTGGATATGTCCATCTGCCTGCCAATGCGTGTTCCGCAAAGGGAGGACCTTCTCTTGCGAGAAGAGGGTCGGTTTCTCCTTCCAGAGGTCGATACACTTAACCTTCACGCATGGTTTTCTATGAGGTTGAGATATAGGGATGACGTAATGGAGAATTTTGTGGACCCTTTTATGTGCAGTACACCTATGGTGTTATCCTGTTTTGTTATATTTGGCAAATCTGTGGCTCCAGATTGGGACCATTAAAGGATACTTGAAGCGCACGTTGGAGGTATCATGCTTCAAGATACCCTTAGTCACACAATTTCAAAAGGGACTTACTAACGTGTTCCCTTTTAGGTTCCAATTTGGGACCTTAATCTTGTTCCAAAATTCCTTATATGCTCTCCTTTTGAGCCACTCCATTTGTGTCCATTAAGATTGCTGACCTTCAAGACTATCGTTGCTTTAACATCAGCCTGCTGGGTGAGCGAACTTCAAGCCTTATCTTGTAAGTTTCCATATGATTACCTTCTTCAATGACAAGGTAGTTCTTAAAGTCAAACCAACTTTTCTGCCGAAAATTGTATTGGATTTTCATTTATCCCAGAAAATTGTTACAATCTTTTTATCCGCCTCCACACCCTGACAAGGATGAGGAAAGGCTGCATAGACTTGATCCAAGGTGAGCCCTTAGCTTTTACATCTCTAGGATGGTTAAGTTACGTGAAGATGACCAATTATTTGTTGGGTATACAGGTCATAAATTGGGACTTGCAGTCACTAAACAAACTTTGTCTGAGTGGATTATATTTAGGAATTACTGAATACTACAGAGTGGCTGAGAAAGATCCCCCCCAGAAGGCCTGGGGCATGGCAACGTCTTCTACTATACAAAAGGGGGGTGCCGATACATGAGATTTATGCAGCAGCCACATGCTCTTCCATTCACACTTTTACTAAACATTACTGTCTGGATTCATCCTCTGGCCAGGAAGGAGGTTTTGGGAAGGCAGTTTTACACTCTGTCCATGACAAATCTTAAGAGCAGTTAAACAATTCTTACTCTCTCCTCCACGTGGGAGGACACAATCCATTCGAAAACAAGTTACCTACCGCTGGTAACGTTCATCCGATTGGGTGTTCCTCCCATGTATTCCTCATCGCCCCTCCCAACCTACCCCACAATAGAATTTCCACAATAGAATTTCCGTGCATTACACTTTACACTATTTTAAAGTCTTACACTGCCATGGGCATACTAATACCGTTAATTCTGCCAGAAGAAAAGGGGCATAAAAACAGAACTGAAGCTAACTGGTGCTACTCGTGCTATACGTACCAGTGATGACATGGAGACGGGTGCCCTCAAGGGGCATCAATGCACAGTGCTCTCTGCCAAATTCTTTTTCCAGAAGCGGCTGGAGACAAAAATATCAAAAGATGATGAATACGTGGGTGGAACATCCAATCGAAATAACGTTACCAGGGGTAAGTAACTTGTTCTTCTGTGTGAGACCACACACAACCCCAGCCATCGGCCTCATTGGGTGTCATCAGTGAGGTGTAGCTTGATCTTTAGGCCCAGCAAGCACAGGACCAATGCCTGGGCATACACGTTCCATGTTGTCCATCTGCCCCTAACCCAACGAGGCTTGCCTGAGACAAATCCTGGACCTTTCCCATTTCAACATTTACAGTCCCGTAAAAGCTTCAACATCCCAATAGCGCAGATGCAGTTGCACCTTTGTCAGGGGGGCAGGCTCTGCATGGTGGATCCCCAGGATACTTATCTGCATGCACCCACATGACAGACCAATCAATGGTTCTTGTGTTTTTTTTCGCTTGTGGAGTGGGGGTGGGGTGGGGTGGGGAGAATTCAACATATGGTTGTGACTTTCAGGTTAAACTCTGCACCCAGACATTTTACAAAATGAGGGCATCTGTCACCTCCCACCTTAGTCTTGAGGGGTCCACATTTTGGACCATTGTTTGGTGAGGGCCGCTAGTCGGAAGACGGCTGTATCCTCAGAAGCTCTTCCTGGACCTGCTTTTCATCCTGTGTCTGTCAACCTTAAATCTTCCTTGATGGCTGGACACCGCTTAACCTTTTAAAGATTTCCTGTGGAATATGGCAAAGGACAGGATTCTTCGGACTCTGGAGAGCATCCATAATCTGGTTCACAGCAGCCCATTGTTTGTCAGCCACAAACAAGTGACAGCATAGCTATTCTAGAGGCTTCTGGGCTTCATCGACAAATGCATGCTCTCTGTACCTTAATGCCAGGATGAGGATGAGGCATATCTAGATCTATCTAGCCTTTGTCTGGCAGCAGTCGGCCACTCCCAGAAGGCCGCCCTTGCTATGCCAGACAGTCTGCAGGTGGACCACTCGTGGTGTAACAACCTGGTGACCCTCCTGGTTGGTGATACTTTTGCTCCCCCCCCCCGACCCCTGGACCCACTTCCCTCAATGATTATTCCAATCGACTATGGGTGAGGGGAAACGCTAACCGGGTTGGAGGTTCATGGCCTGTGGTTTCCGAAATAGTCGAAATGGCATAGCAATGGGCTGGAACTCGGGTGATGATCTGTGCTCTGAAGGCTCGCCTCTGTGATGAATCTGAGTATGTCGTCCCGTCTTCCCTAGGAGGAGACCTTTCCCAAGGGATCAGGGCAGTGCATCCATGGTACAATAGTCCCTCTGGTGGTTGTGCACCAAGGGAAGATAACATGGGGTACAACAATGTTCATAGAATGGGGTATGCCCCTGTGTTAGTACACCTAAATCCTTCTCCAATGTTCGGACCTCACCGACCTAGAGGGCCAATGTTTGTTTCTGCGAAATTAGTCAACCTAATATATTTGACACGGTTAAAACATCGGAGAAGGCAAACTATACTGCATATGGCTCTATTTCAAGTATTCGAAAACGTGATGTACTTGACAGGATTCAAGCATCACAGAATCCAAGGTAGCCTGCTTATGGCCCTACTATATATAATGGAGAAACTTAATTTGCTTCACAAGACTGAACTGTTAAATAATGTAAAGTATTTTACATCTGACTCTATGGCATGTCCTGAGAAGATGATGATCAGTAGTCCAAGGATCACTCTGGAGAAGGAGCGTGAACGCTCCTTGATTTGACCAAAGTAACTCCCTTTTCCAACAAAGGAGTTTAAACATCCCACAGCTGAGGTGCATCAGGAGAGCAATCCTCCAAGGGGCAAACTGGCGAATTCTGCAGTGGCGAAGGGGACGAAAGCCACCAGGAGGGAAGCGGAAAGTAGAGGAGAAGAATGCAAGCAAGGTCCCAGAAGCAAGGACTGCTCGTGTTGCTGCTGTGTGAAACCTCCGGGCTTCCAGAGCACTGGCGAAGCACAGAGGAGAAAGGTCGCCCTGCTAGGGAGAAATCTACATCCGGAATGCCGCTGCCAACGGGGGCGAAGCTCCGAACGTGACCAGAGACCCAGCAGCTGCTCTGGAAAATCTGGTACCTACCAGAAGGTAGCAAACGGGTACGCAGTTTACCCAAATAATGCTGAAGGTCCGGGGGAACAAAGGGTTGAAGGCGGAAGCTGGATTAACAGGGTCTGGAACCCTGGGAACAAAGTGAGTCTGGAACACACATCCATGAGAAACAGAAACAAAAGCCAATAGAAAATTGCGAGGCTGGGACTCGCACGCAAAAAGAGATGGTACACGTTGCGGACTTTTGCTTGGTATGAGAGTAAAGCAAGCAACTGTGAATACTACGAGTCTGGGACTCGCACCCAAAGAGGCACTGTCCATGAGAAGACGAAGACTTTGCAGGAGACAATACCAGTCCGGTTTGAATATTGCGAGTCTGGGACCCGCACCCAAAATAAATGAATATTGTGCAAACAAATCCTTCGCTTGGCCAAAAGGAGTGTGCCAAGTTGGTGTGATAAATGGAAGCATAAGAGTATATTCTTGTGAACTGCCTATTGACATTTTGTTAAGCAAGTGCAGGCCTGAGAGGCCCCAAAAGGAGAGCAATCCTATAAGGATTCTAGGGCAAAAGCTTGGAGTCTGACCGTTTTGAACATTTTCTTTATTTGTGCCACATGTGATCACCCAAGAGACTGGGAACCTTTCTGTTGGTTGGATCTACACTGAACACTTTACTTCAGGAAGTGATCATCCTTGTACAGTTGGTCTAGGTTATTTGTGTTGGTGATAAAAATAGGCTTTTTGAGACATTTCAGTGACACTTTATAATTTGGACATTCTGACATTGCCTTAATTTTCTTAGAGGCTAGGAAAACCCTCTTAGTGATAGGGACAGAGAGGAATTTGACCAACCCTTTCTCATATAATAAAGGTTTCTGCCCAAAAATATGCCACCATGCTGTCCGAGCCTACCCAGACACATTACGGATATTTAGTGCAGGTTTACATGGAGAGCACCACTGCAATGCATTATTTAAACGGGAAATGGGGCCACAAAATCACTGCTGTTGGCCCTTCTAGGAGTACATTTGTGAGTGGGCCATGTTGAAGGGGATCGCACCACTTGTGCTGCACCTGCCTGGGAAGAGCTATGAGGTGGCAGACACCGGTCAGGCTCATATTTTGGCAGTTGGGGCTTACAAGAGCTCACATGACTTGCTTCGCTTTATAAAAAACCTCTGATCAAAAACAGATCTGCAGGCGATAATGTGCGCAGAACCCTGAACCTATTGGACCTAGCCACACAAAACTCCCAGGGGCTGTTGCTGATGGCTCTTGACGCCACCAAAGCATTTCACAGGGTGGACTGGTCCTTCATGCATCTTACTTTGGAGGCCTTTGGATTTGGCCCGGCATTCCAGACAATGGTCTTGGCCAACTATAAAGCGCCAAAAACACTCCTCAGAATGAATGGTTCATTCTCTGCCCCGATCTCTGACCTGCGGGACCAGACAAGGCTGCCCCCTCTCTCCATTGCTGTTCGTGCTCATCATGGAACCGTTCGCCCAAAGGATCAGACAGAACAGCTTTATCAGGGGCCCTCACACCAATCTGTCACAGCATAAAATTCCCCTATACGCAGATGATGTGCGGCTCACGATCTCGGAACCCCGCACCTCATTACGAGCCCTATCCGAAATAACCAGCTATGGCGAGGTCCCTGGCTTCGCCATTAACTTTACCAAATTGGTGGCCCTGAGCATAGGTCTCTTCCCGAAGGAGCGGGAGGCCCTGATCCCAATGTGCCCAATTGTATGGAAGAGAAAGTGTATCCTCTACCTAGGGGTCCAGATTCCCGCACACCCGAGGGACACATTTCAAGCTAATTTCCCCAAGCTCTTCAAAGAATTGGAGGATGAACTGAAACGCTGGACATCTCAGGAAATTTCCCTGATGGGTCGAATAACAGCCTGTAAAATGAACCTTCTACCAAGATTCCTCTACACCTGCTCATACCTCCCGGTAGCAATCTCAACGCCCGACCTAAACGAGTTACAGAAGAAGATGCTCCGGTTCATCTGGAAGGGCAAAAAAGCTAGAATCCCCAGAAGACACTATTAGGGGACGCAAGACTCGAGGGGGGGGGGGGGGGGAGGTCTGGGGGTCCCGACCTGCAGGCTTACAGGGTAGCAGCACAACTAGCTCACGTCCGTGCCTGGCAAATGGCCTCTGACCGCCCAAGATGGGTGGAACTTGAGCAATCACGGCTCCCGCTCCCCCTCAGATTCCTTCCGCACATTCCACCCGCCCTCCGAGAACACGGGGAGGGTCTCCTGCTGGCAACTAAACACACGCTGGCCCCCTGGGACTGGGCGCTGAGGCATAAGGGCATCCCGAGGGGACTGAGCCCCTATCTCCAATTTTCCATAACCCAACCTTTTCACCCGGTACACATCCACAAAACTTAATTGGATTGCGGGAGGCCTCGAAACCCTGGACCAACTGTATGAGGGTGCCCTCCCCTGCACATTTGAGCAATGTAAGGAGCAATTCCAACTTCAGGAGAGGGACAGCTTCACATACTTTCAGCTACGCCACTGGTGTTCATACCCGCAAACCCTCCAAGCAGCCAAGCGCTCCCTCACAGCCCTCTATCTAACCCTCAAGGACCTCCCATCCCGAGGCATAATATCCACTCTATATAGACTATTTTTGGGGGACTTTCTGGCCACAAAGACCCGGGCTATGGCCCAATGGGAAGCAGACCTGGGACACCCGCTGGATGTCCAGACCTGGGTGGACATTTGGACACGAAATCACGCAGCAACCGCTTGCGTCACCAATAGAGAATGCGCGTATAAAATTTTACTGCACTGGTACTACTCCCCCCTCAGGCTCCATCACATGAACCATTCCCTCAACCCCCTTTGCTGGAGAGGATGTGGCCGGCCGGGCTCTTTCTTCCACATGTTATGGGCGTGCCCGAAGGTCCAACAGTTTTGGAAACTATGCCTAGCGGTCATCGAACAAATTACCTAGACTCCATTCCCCCTCAAGCTTGGGCCGGTTCTCTTGGGGACCCCGATCCCAGGGATCTACCCACGCTCTGGAAACAAAGCTAAACTACTAACCCAATGCCTCCTAACGGAGGGAAAATAGTGACCGTCTGCTTCTGGAAAAACAGGGAAGGCCCCTTGATGATCCAATGGTGGGGGAAACTATGGGACATCTTGATCGCCGAAAAGGTGACAGTGGCAAAAGCCGGAATCCTTCACCGCTTCCAGACCATCTGGGCTCCCATGCTGGAATATGACCAGACCCCGCTCTGACCCTCAATCCCACTAATGCCCGGCGAGTCCTGGGGGACCACAATGCCACCTGAAAAGGGAAGTATAATCAAGGTGGACATAGCAAAGCACAAACCTGTGGGAAAAACACCTGTATCAAGGGGAGGGTGATGGGTGGAGCGATGTGGTGGGGAATGAGTATGTGCCATGTTACATGTTTCACTTCTCACAAGCTTTGTTACTTTGCCTTGGTTTAAAATAAACATTAAAAAAAAAAACACTGGTCAAGAGACACTTTGGAGGAGTCACTTGGCTGCTGCCCCACTGTTGGAGCTCTGTATCCTGCATGGGACCTTAAAGTGGTTCTTGCGGCCTAGATTTGGAAGCCTGCTGATGATCACCTTGGCCTGTTGTGTAGGGGAGCTACCGGTTCTTTCATCTCTTGAACCACACACAGTCTTCCATAAGGCCAAGGTGGTCCTGTGGATACACCACACCTTTCTCCCAAAGTTTGTCTCCAATTTCCACCTTACTATGGTGATCTCCCTCGATACCCTTTTCCTTAACACTTCCACTGTGGCCGGAAAGGGCTCTTCATAGCTTGGCAGTAAGGGGTCCTTAGTTTTTAATCTTGATTAGACTAGAGACTTCAGCACTTACGGACGTCTTATTTGTTTTGTATCAGGGCAATTCCTACGGTCCATTGGCATTCAAGGCGACTATTGCTTGCTGGATAGTCTCCTGCATTTCCCCAAGCTACAAGCGCTAGGTGATCCCTCCTCCAAAGTACTTGCACACGCATATGTTGAGGGCAAAGGCCACTTCTGTAGCCTTTCAAAGGCAACTTTCATTGGATGTCATCGCTAAGGTGGCTACATGGGTCTCTCCCTCTGCGTTCTGCAGGTATTATTGCATGGATGCCTGCTCTTGGGCTGATGTATACTTTCGGTCAATCAGAGCATCAGAACTTGTTTGGCTTGATCAGGCAAAGTCCTCCACCTCACCACTGGTCTCCCAAGAGTCGAGTGGAGGGAGGCGGGCTTGGGAGGACAGGATGTTGGAATGAGTTACTCACCATGGTGACTACGTTACTCATAGTCTGTCTACATCCATATGCCTTCCCAGCGAGTTTGGTACAACCTGGTCAGATGGGAAGGGATTGGCGCAGAGTGGCGCACAAATCATGTGAGGACACTTTCTGCTGGTAAATTGCTCCGGTCCTGTCCCCCATTGATGGGACATCCCAAAAGTATGGAGGAAGAGGTAATATGGACTGTTAAGTAGTCCCTAAAGTGAGGGTTTTTCCACTTCCCAATGTTTGTTTCGCTTCACATCTGCCAGCCCGCTCATTAGATTTGGCAGCAGCCATAACCTGCCATAGAACCTTCAACATCTAGTGTTGCTTCTATCTTCTCTGCCGAATTGTGTCCTCTAAGCAAAGTCCAGATGGGCCTGGGTGGTGGTCCGTGTGGCGATCCCAGGATATCGTCCCTGCTTCCCTGGGGGAAGCTCCTTCCCATGAGGCAAGGGAGGTGAGGCCGCTACCCGATAGTCCCCCTTGGGGTGGTATTCGTGGTGGGGGATGGGGAGGGAGGATCGCATGGGAAGGGGATCCCTCCTATGGGACATGGGACGACTATCTCGGGAGAAAACAGTATTCAGATAACTCCCCCCTCTTCCTCTTCCTCCCTCTCCTTCACTCCCACCTGCTCCATCGTTCCCTCCTCTCCTATCTATTTCTGTACTGCCACAGAAGTAAGCGACTCTGAGATGAGGTGGAATAGGTAGGAGTTAAAGAACTCAATAAGAACAACCACTGGGACAAGGAAGAGGTGCGGAGCAATAAAGAACACCTTGCGGAACCAACATGAGCGGTCTAGACACTCTAAACCCAATACGAGCACAAGGATAAATAAAAGGGAAGGACGACTGACCAAAGAGAGAGATCCTCCCAGGAGTAGCCAAGGGCCAAGAAGTCATCCGGCCTGGTGTGTAGAAGAAGACTGCTTATCAGCTAATCGGGACGCAGAGACCCCTTCAGAGACCTCTCAATCTAGTCTGCAGTCGGCAGACCGAAGGAAGAGTTTTGATGAAGGCCAGGCGGAAGCAAGCCCTGAAACAGGCGGTCATGGAGAGACCATCCACCCACCCCACCTTCCTTGCTGTGGACCCGCAGCAGAAGGAACCAGCCCCGTGAGAGAGGGAGGATGTGGGAAAGAATCCAGAGTTTCTGGACCAGTCAAGACAAGAAGAGGGGAGCAGTCGTGGAGAAAGCCTCTAGCCGCATCACTGGCACCACTGCAGAGCTGCCACAGGGGGAGAGAGCACAGGAACCTGAACAGAGCTGTTGGAATGCTCTGTACAGAGGAGACCCAGCATTGAACTCGGAAGTTACTGGGTTGTTTGGGAAAATTGGGAAATCATGGAAAACCTTAGAAGCAGGCTCTGGGACCCATGTCCATACACAGAGACTGCATTAAGTATATTCAGCTAATAGAATACTTGGCAGGGTAGTCAACCAGGTGTACGAGTGAGGAAGAGAAGCACTCTCCCTCTTCGTCACAGTACCTGGAAGGGAAGCAAACCAGATCTGCCAACCAGGGTCTGGGAGCAGCACCTAAGACGAGAAGGCAGAGAAAGGCCAGGGGAAGGGAGACAGTTCCCCATCAGTTGAGACTGAACTGTACCTTCAAAGAACCTTCCAATTCGGAACTTTATACTTTGTTTTCTTTTTTTTTTTTTTAATTTGGTTTTATTAGGTTTTCATGCAAGACCGTTCTCTCGAAGACGAGAG
The DNA here is from genome assembly GCF_040938575.1 of Ambystoma mexicanum. Lineage (NCBI taxonomy): Eukaryota > Metazoa > Chordata > Amphibia > Caudata > Ambystomatidae > Ambystoma > Ambystoma mexicanum. The sequence goes on from NC_090932.1 coordinate 773,018,348, forward strand.
AGAAATAAACATACGTATATGCTTTGGTTATACATCAAAAAATGCAACTCCCAATGATTCAATAATATCATTTTACATCCAATTTAATTTGCTCTTTCAATTGTATTCAACAGTTCAAAAATCTTTTCACGCTACCATTTCTTCGAATCTTTTTTTTGTTTTCCCCTCGCTCCTCCCCCCTTGGGTTGGGCTTTTATTTCACAGGAGTAGTATGGTTTTATGTGCTTGTTTGTATTCTTGTGTGTCGGTGATTTCCTTTTCAACATTTTCGGTGTCTCCTTTGTTAGTGGGTACTTCTATATGTTTTTTCTTTATCTTTTGGAGTATCTGGAAGGCACTGTCAAGCGCTGGAGGGGGATGTCCGTATGATTGGGGGTTTTCGTGTTCAAGCACTCTGTGTTGCGTTCTCTTACTGTGTCGTCTCCGGCATGTATTTGTTTAAAATGTCTATCCACAGAATATCGCATTGTGTTGCTTTGCCATGTACGGATGCCGTTATTTTTTCCATGGTGCATATGTTCATTGACCCATTCTTTCTCAGTCAGGGTTGTGGTAGATTTCCACTTCATAGCTAGGAGAGCTTGGGCAGCGAGCAAGAGATGCAGAGCCAGGCCCTGGACTCTCCTCCATTCATCCTCCCATTTCTCAAAGCCAAACAGGACAAGGTGGGGATCTGCCAATCTCTGGATGCCATCTAGGTCCCTGATCCACCCCAGGACTTCATCCCAATAGACCTTGATTCGGGGGCAATCCCACCACATGTGCCAATAGTCTGCGGTTTCTCCACATTCACGCCAACACAAGGGGCTAGCCTACTGATACATTTTGGATAGTTTATATGGATCATACTGCCACCGGTGTAAGAGCTTGATAGTGTGGCGTTTATATTGGCAGATAATGGTTATCCATTGCAACCCACTGTGGTTCTTTCTGATTGCGCAGGTGAGGAATGAGTATTCGTAACTGGGCTGCTTTGTAGTATCTCTTGAGATCTGGAAGGCCTACCCCGCCCCTGTCCTTAGGCAATTTCAAGGTGTCACAGGCAATTCTAGCCTTTTTCCCCTGCCACAGGAATTTTAGAATCCCATTCTTGACTTCTAAGAAATGGTGTCCTGGTATTTTAATAGGGAGCATTTGGAAGGGGTGTAGAAACCCCAGGAGACAGACCATATTTATCGCGTTGAGGCATCCTAGCCAGGATATTGTCAGTTTGTTCCATCTAGCCAGTTCAGCGCAAACATTTTCAAGGAGTTTCGGGAAATTGGCTTCATATAGGGTTCCTATTTGTTTTGTGATTCGTATCTCCAAATATTGTAACATGTCCTGTTCAAGCGTTAGGCCAAGAAAAGAGTATTTGGTTTCATTTACTTCTGCGGACCCTTGTAGGGGGAATAAGATTGACTTGGTTCGATTAATTTTAAATCCAGATATCCTGCCATATTCCTCAAGGAGGAGCATAGCTCTAGGGATGGACGTTTCTGGATTGACCACGTGCATGAGTATGTCGTCGACATAGACTGCCACTTTGTACTCGGTCCGGCCGAGGTGCATTCCCTATACTTGGATGTCTGCTTTCATCTTCTGTGCCAATGGTTCCAGTGAGAGGGCAAACCGAATGGCTGACAGGGGGCATCCCTGCCTGGTACCTCGCTTTAGTTCGAACCACTTGGAGTATTCCCTGTTTACAAATACTGAGGCTTTAGGTGCCGTATAAACTGCCTTAATTCCTCTTCTGAATTTGGGCCCTATTCCGTTCTTGCGCAAGACACACGTCAGGAAATCTCAGTCAACCCTGTCAAAGGCTTTTTCTGCATCAATGGAGAGCAAGGCGGGGTCGTTTGTTAAAGTTTTGAGAGACGTGGACCAGATATAGGGTCTTGCGCATGGTGTCGGCTCCCTGTCGGCCTAATATAAAGCCCACTTGGTCAGGGTGGATAAGATGGGGCATAAATGATTCGATTCTAGCAGCCAGGACTCTTGTGTAGATTTTCGCATCTACGTTAAGTAGGGATATGGGACGATACGATCTGCATCTTTTGGGGTCTCTTCCCTCTTTTGGGATCACCATTATGAGGGCTCTGACAAAGGAGTCCGGGGGTTTTCCTGTTTTCAGGATCTCATTGAACAGTTCAACCAGAAAGGGGGTGAGCTGACTACTAAAGGATTTATAGAAACCAGCCGTATATCCATCTTCTCCTGGGGACTTGCCTAGGGCTAATCTTTTTCACATTCTGTATCTCTTCCCCTGTTATGGGAGTGTCCAGGTAGGCCGATTCGGTGCACGTTATTTTGGGCATATTGATGACAGCTAGATAGGACTCAATGTTAGGCAAGTCTGGGTCTATCTCTGGGGTATACAATGTTTCATAGAATTCTGCGAAGGCTTCGGGGATGGTGGTTTTGTTTCTCTGTATTGGGCCCCCCATCTGCTATCTCTTGGACGCTACGTTCTGCTCGCTGTTCCCTTTACCTAGCCGCAAGTAGTGCATCCGCTTTGTCTCCTTTCTCTTAAAATTTTTGTTTCAGTAGTAGAAGTTTCCAAACTATTTGATCGCGTTCTAGGAGGCAGAGTTCTTCCCTCTTTTTCTTTGCTTCACTAATTTTGGCGGGATCTAGCGTATCTCCTTATTTAGCCTCCTTATCTAGCCGACAGATTTCCTCCCGGATTCTGTTTTCGATCAGGGCTCTTTTTTTGCTGGTTCTCTCTCTCTTTCTCATAAGGATCCCCTTCCAAGTTGCCTTTCCCGCATCCCAGACCCCCTGTTTAGAGACCTCCCCGCTATCGTTCAATCTAAAGTATTCGGTGATTTTGGTTTCCATCTCGGTCTTGAAGACGGGGTCTTTACATAAAGTCTCATTACACCTCCATATCCTGCCTCTAACTGGCAAATGCTCCCATTGTATGTCGGCGATCACCATATCGTGATCGGACCATGTGATTGGGGTGATCTGTGTTGTATTAATCTTTAGAGAAGTAGATATAATCAATGCGAGTAAAGGTGTTGTGTGGGGTTGAAAAGGTGTAACCTCTTTCATTGGGATGCGTTTGTCTCCATACATCATTCATTCCATACAGATCCATCTCTGTGAAATTGGTATGTTCATCTCTGGTTCTGTCTCGTGTTTCGGGGTTACCAGCTTTTCGGTCTAGTGTGGGATCAGCCCATATATTGAAGTCCCCTCCTAGGATGACATGACCAGAGGATTCTAACATGATTTTGGGAATTGTCTTGGACAGGAATCTCGCTTGGCGTACATTGGGGGAATAGATTGTGGTGGACACATTCCCAATGGATCCTGACACTAGTACGGCTCAGCCTGCTATGTCTGACCACGTCTTGGTAATCTTAAAGTCTATCCCCTTCCTGATGAGGATTCCCACTCCTCCTTTTCTCAATGGGCCTGAACCCCAGAATTCTATTCCGCTCCGTTTCCCCAGTACTGACCTCTCATCACCCTTCGTATACTTAGTCTCTTGCAAGAGAAGAATGTCAAATTTTTGCTCTACGGAATTCTCTGAACACAAGCGATCTCTTGGTCGGTGAGTTAAGGCCCTTAACATTAAGCCCTTAACATGGAGCCCCTGCTGTAAGATTCAGCGGTCATCGTAATTATGGAATCTCAGGTTATACATGATATTCGACTGTTTCCACCAACCTGTCCTTCTTTCAATTGACCACATTACATTTGTTTTTTCCATATTCTTCACTAGCCCTTCCCTTAACGTTTTCCCTTGCCCCCATCTACTGCCCTCCCTCCCCCTATTTGGTGGCGTCCGATCGAGCCCAGTTGACAACACTGGCCCGGCATCGAACCACCAGTAGAGACTATTGCCTCTCGGTAAAATCAATATAATGAATGAGCCCCCATTGACCCCTTCCCCCCCCCTTTGGGATCACCATGTAGTTTCAAGTCAAACATCAGACTCTATAGCATTTCAATGATCAGTACCCGCGTCCATTGTTATCAAGAGACAATTAAATGTACCATGCTTGTCGGGGCTCAGGGGAGATGTTGCCTCTACGGTATTTCCTCAAACCCTTCACCTTTCTTCTCTTTGGGCCTTGAATATGCCATTCTCTTCCATCCTTCGTAGATTCATCTCGATCTTCCTCGTGTCCTTGTAAACCCAACAAGTCCGATATGCACGCTTTCATTTCTTTCTCTGAACTCAATCTGATCTTTGTGCCTTCATGTTCGAAGGAGAGGGAGAAGGGGTATCCCCATCTATAGCGGGTGTCCCGTGCTTTCAGCCATTACGTGAGGGGTCTACACATTCTCTTGAGGGCCAAAGTCAGGGAGGAGAGGTCTTGATATATCGTTATTTGTGCCCCCCCTAAGGTAATGGCGCCCCCATTCCTCGCTTTCTCCAACACTCTAGCTTTATCTTGGTACTGGTGAAACCGTGCAAGGACTGATGTTGGGCCTCCGGGTGGGCCACCGGCTCTATGGATGCATTCCGTTTTGGGTTCATTAATGGCTTCATCTGCAACGAGCAGTTTCATGATGTCGTGGAGTGTTGTTTTGAGATCATCCTTCGTCTCCCCTTCTTGTTCTAGAATCCCAAAAAAGCATTTTCTCCTTTCCCGATTTTCCAAATCTATCTTAAGTTTGAACTCCTCTTGTCTCTGCTCCAAGTCTGTTATTCTGTGGGCCAGCTGTGTTTCTAAGGTATCTATTGAAGCTTGATTGTTCTCAACTCCTTCGACCCTGTCCTCTATATTATCTAGCTGTTACGCGAGTTTGTCAATTTTCCCGCCTATATTGGCCCCCATGTTTTTTATTTCTGTCAATAAAGCGGCAATATCTCCTTTCGTGGCGGCAGTCTCTGCACTCGGGCTTGGTGTTGATGCCATCCTGGGGCCGGCGGAGTGAAGAGTTGTTGGGTCGTAGATGGCGAGCTTCTGCTGCATGTTCATACCCTTCAGTGTTCCCTTCAGTGTTTTGGGTGGTAGAGATTTTGCGGTCAATGCTACCATCGAGGAGGCACAGCACACGCCCCTTTAATTTTTTTTTTATTTTTTTACCCGTGGGCCCAACTTTCGGTGTAGTAGGTTATGTCTTTGGTTTTGATTAGAGTTCGGTTGGATTTGGTAGCACGCAACCTCTGTGGACGATCAAGTGGGCGGGGTTGCCTGGGGCTCTTTAAGCGCCTTGTGGTGGTTCACCTGAGGAGGAACACGCCCCTGTTATGGGGGTCCAACCCTCAGTCTTGATGGCCTTTGCTGGCTTCTTTGCTCCGAAGTGGAGTCCACTATCTCTCGCTGGGTGGTGGTGTCTTGTGGGAGGCGTTTTAATGGGTGTTATACGGGTTCCTTGAGGCGACTTTGCACTCTTTGATATGAGTACTATGCGGGTCACCTTATTGTACTTTCGCTCCATATTGTGGGGGGGGCTTGTGGCTTGTAGCGCTTCTTGGTCTTTCTTTATTTAGGTCCTCTGTCTTTAATACTGCTTTGGTGTGTACCCCGCACTTGTGAGTACTGTTCTCTGGAGTACGGGGAGTTGCCTCACGTTGTTTCCTCTTTAAAAAAAAAAATAGATTGTGTGTTTTGGAGTGGAACGTGGTATGCTCCTCTACCCTCCGTGTGTTGGTTTTTGTATTCATTATGGTTATTCTTATTATTTTCGTTCTGTTATTTTGGGGGGTGCTCCTCCTGTTGTGTTTCTGTTGCCTTCACAGGTTCGCCCGCATCCGTGAGGCCTCTGCGTGGTCCCTTCCCCCAGTGGCCACCGAGAGAGCACAGGCTCTGCCAGCCGCGCTAGTTGGTGGGCCCCACGCTGGAAATGCCACGCTGCAGCCTTCCGGATCAGTGGTGCAGCGACGGGGGCCTGCCCGCTGGGTTCCGCGGGCCTCTTGGCCTGTTTTTACTGTCTGCGCAGCGGGGGGGGGGAGCCGGCGCAGCGCGTCTCTACCGGCGCTCTTCCTTAGCCTTGGGAGGCTTTATATCCCGCTGCGGCGACTTTGTCTCTTCGCTCCCGAGGGGGCAGGGGTCCCTTCGGGAATCCTTTGCCTGGTGCGTGGGTCAGGCTGGATGCCCTCCAGATCTTACTTTCGGGCACTACTCGGGCGCTTTCACTTGGCCCGCCGGCGTGTGCGTAGTTTCACGGGGCTTCTCCTGCCTCTGCTGGATCTCGTCATGGCCTTAACTCTGATCAGTGGTTTTATGGCTTTCCCGAATCCGATTTTCATCGGAATTTCTCCTGCTGGTGGGGGGGTGGGGGGGCACACACAGCCCCCGGTTTGTTGGAATTTCCGCAGGGGGGGGGGTCCTCTAAGCGGGGGCTCAACTCGCTTTAAGGACCTGCGGGTGCGGAGCTTGCACGGTGATGCTGTTCATCCGTGTGCCCCCTGGTGGCCAACCTATACTTTGTTTTCTAAAGGCACTTGCAAATTGGGGATAAGGAAACATCCCCTTTAGGGTCCCGTCCCATGTATGGGAACATGTCATTATCCAGCGGAAGGGAGCCATTCCTCTGAACCAAGGAGACGCACCTTTCTTTAGTTTAATTTGAAGTGTAAGGGACAGAGATAGGACTGTTGACTTCATTTGGATATCCTGACAGGGTCCGTAGTATTTTTAGTTGAGGCAGGGAAACCCCTCTTAGAGTTGGGGCAAGAGGTTTTTTTCTTTACATTTTCATTCATAAATAAGTCTCTACCAACCCCCATGCCCCCTAGTGTGACACTCTTTCTTCTGCACCCTTACATCTGTCAGAAATCCTTTCTACTTCTAAGACTGGTGTGGAGCCCCAGAAGGACTATGACTCGACAAAGACATTTTGGTGATCTTTATTTCTTAAAAAGAAAAAATCCTATCTGACCCCAACACTATGGGGATGTTCCCTTTCTAACCATACTAACTAGGGTGCTAGTTTATAGTCAAAAGACCACAAAATATGTCCTTCGTCCAATAAGCCATTCCTGTCAGGCCAACCACTAAATGTGTAACGAACTCTGGTATCTTACCTTTAGCCGTATTTCTCCAGACTCTGTGTTAGGGTTTTTCCAAAGTGTAAAGTTCTGTTATCCACAAAGTAAGTCAATATACAATATTTCTTCTTATTGCTGTTCTCAGAAATGAGCCTCTGCAGCTCTTGATATGTGGTGGAGGCTTTCGTCTCTGTACATCTGATAATTTTCCCTTTTGTTCGCCCACTTCTTTTTCTCTTCCCTTTTTCCTTTTATGTTTGAACACCAGTAATGCAGGGTATTTCACTCTCTTAATATTGGTTTCCTCTTTAGATATCCGAGGCCACTCTTCCTGGGACCATTCATTATATTTTCCTCTTAAGTGTCTCTGAATTTGATAAGGTAATCTCTGAATTAACTCCCTTGGTTTCTAAGTATTTTTTCATAGTCTGCCAATGTTTAGCAATAGTTATCCTTTCCGACCCTCCTGGATTCTCCACACATAAGGGTTCTTGCTTTCTCAACTTTTCATATTCAACGTGACAGTGAATATGATGGCGTTCATCTAATCTCTGTAGCCTCCCCCTTCTCAGTATCACTCTGGTACCTTGGTTCGTCGGCTGAACCAGGCTCACCTTTGGGATGTATCCGGTACGGCTTCTCGTCACTTCAGTCTCCCTACTTTCGCTGCGTGCCCAGACTCCGCGTCAGGCGCTCTCTGAACTCTTGGCACAGGCTTGCTGACCACAGGCTTTGTCACTCTCTTCCACTAAGGTTTTGTCATTCTCGCGTGGTCGCAAACCCGCCATGGCTGTCCCGTGGCGATGCCACCACCTACGAAGGTTAGTCTGCCTTCAGGCGTACAGTGGCTTCCCCACTGGTCTCTCTGCCAGGGTCCTGGTGTCTTCGCTCGGATTTTACTGTTGCGCGGGCTGTCCTCAGCTCCGCAGCTGCACTCTGCTCTGTCCCTCCAGGCCATGGATATGCCGAAGGATTTTTCTGGGATATTGCTTTCCCTTCTTTCATATCCGGTTTGTTCCTTTTACAGATTGCCTCGTGGGAAAAGGGGCATATTTCCATTTATGGTCTGTCTTCTGTCCAGCATTACCTAAAGCCAATAGATATGAATCCACATTAATTTTGTTTGTGGTCAGTACAATGTAAGCAGGTAGTCAGGCTGGTACAGGGAGATCCATGTGGGAATGGGAGTCTGTGTCCCCTGGAGGGGAGTTACTGTTTGTTGGTAGTAGGTTCATAGCAACAACATTCTTGTCCACATTCATACAGGCGGACACAGTGGTCTGGTCCTGAGGATCTTGTTCGGACCGGGAGTTTGAGGAGTCACTCCAGGTGAGGTGCCACCAGCTCAAACCGCTCTGGAGGGTCTCTGGGACTGGGCTCTCCTCCGCAGCCTCGCAGGGGGTGGATCCCCTTGGGGAGAAGGGATGAATTGATCAGATTCGTCACAGAACAATTAAGACAAACCTATGTATCCTGTAAATCTGAGCCCCTGGAAGCAGCTCTGCGATTTTAAGACTCATCTTTGAAGTTCAGCAACTTTAGGTCTGACCTGGCAGAGATTGCTAATATGATGGCAGCGAAAAGGGCAAAGAGAAGGGGATGGAATTCTAGGGAAGGTTTGAGGAGCACAGTTATGTTTGAAATCTTGTATACTGTTCCAAATCACCACCATAGTTTCAAGGTTCCAGGCTATTATGGAAGTTGGTATGGCGCCCCTCTCCCCAGAGTATCAAGACCATAGACTGTGGCGGAAGGGAAAAGGCAAAGAGTGCATTGGTGGGGGGAACGAACGAGAGTACAGGTAAAATAAGGTTCTGGGGATGCAACCTGAGGCGGGGCAGGTTCAAGGAACGATTGTGTTTGAAAGCTTGGGTGCATGTTGATCCAGCCAGAGTAGATTTTCGGCCAGGCTGTAGAATTTAGGAGTGTGCGTTGAAAGCTGGCTGAAGAAGGAACTATTTGCATGAGGGCAGTTTCAGAGAGATACATGGGTATTACTAAAAGGAATGTGTGGATGGATGGATGATGTATGACTGTGCTCAAGCAGTCCTTTGAAGTATGTCTCATTGCCAGAAAGTAGAGTTCATCTCTCTCAAATGCCAGAATAGTGATTTTGGGATGGCGAGGCCCAACGATTGTGAATAAAAAGCAAATACAAATTAGCAGGGAATTCACAAACCCTACTAGATTAGGGATACTCCACCCACCAGAGAGTTCTGATGTGCAAATCCCTTGTCTTCTGAACAATGTTATTGTAATTTATATGCGACCATTGTTACTTGGATAAGTAGAAGTAGCTAATTTCTCTGTTCTCGAACCTTTTTTGATAGGTAGTCGCAGTCGCCAGAGGATGCCCATTTTTACACACACAGCTCAGCTGCGCATAAGGGCTGTTTGTCTTTCTGACACAAAATGAAAGAATATTCTAGCTTTGTTATTTCATCTTTAGGAGTCTCGGGCAAACTGATTTGCCTCTAATTCTGCTCATTGTATTACGAGTTTGAGTTCCACATTTCAAAGCCAGCGGCAGAAATATTGTCTTGTGCTTATCATTAAAACGCATACATCCCTATGTCCTCTGCTGCTTTGCAGCGCCACGAAATAACACTAGTAAAACTAAAACAATGTAAGAAAGATATGATGACTGGTCCCATCACTTAAAATTGTTGAATATAAACGGCAAAGCAACATTGAGTATTTGCTGCGTCGAAGGTTGAAATGCACATTTCCGAATTCAAACTTGTTACTTTCAATTTTTACCAGCACCCAACTTTTTCAAATGCCACTCTACTGTAACCCACAATGCCCCACCCCAAAAAGTCTCATTGTACCTACTTTTTTTTTAAACACCTACTATACAAAACGGTGTACATATTAGCAGGAAAATAACCAACATAGCTTTTTAGTATATTGTTCTTTTTATCCCACTATTTTCCTTCCTGGGCATGACTAGCCTCGTTGCATTTTCCCTATGTCGATTTGTCCTCTGTTTATTTTCCTTGTCTTGCCATGTCTGACCTTTCATCCTGCTAAATGATTTATAGTCCATTTATCTGTTTGACCTGGAATTTGGATGCCAAGGTGTTCCACTGTTCCCATAAACGTGCTGCTGATAAATGTGGGACATTTGTTTGTGTAGCATTGAGTCAGACTAGCTCCATAATCCATCTTCAAATTTGGTTACCCTGGGTCCGTTTTACTGAACAATCCGAGGTCATTTTACAAAAAATGAAAAAGGCGTATCCTATGGACTTTAGCTCCCGTAGGTGGACCCCTATCACGTTTTACCTCCTGGCTTTACCGGAGGAAAATATCTAATTGCATATCAGTCAGATCATGTCCATAAGGGCATTCCAGACCTACATCCTGGGTTTGAACATTGATCTGCATATCTCCATTCAAGCTACTTGGCATCGAATGATATTGCTTTTTCAGAGATCTAGCTGGTTATAATTTGAAACGTGCGCCATGCATGTTGTATAGTAGAATTTTATTCTACAGCGACAACCGTGCGTGTGTATAATGGTATATAGCAAATGTGTACAAGTACATATGTACCATAGTTATGCTATTAGTGCCTTCTTTTATATGTTTCTGGCATTTATGGCTTACTAAATGTTGAGCAATCTGTGTGTGCTTTCGTCCCAATTGGCTGTGCATGCTGTCAATTTAATGAAATGAAATCAAGATGTCTTCGGTTTGAATTAACAGTTTGTTATGCTATACTTTTTGCTTTTAGGTGTGTGCTGGTTTTGTGTAGGGTACTTCTAATGACTTTATCACATGTAGTGGTGCACACTTTTTGTTGCTGATGACTTATTTGGTAATTTCAGGATGCATTTGACAGATGACTGCTAAAACCTATAGGATTTTCCAATGCTTGTTCTCTTTTGCCTTGACCTTCGATACACGAGCTACATTAATATATGGGCTTGTGAGATCTGGAGGATTTGCTACCATGCTCGAAACCCTTTGCGTGTATATTTCACTTCTGTAAGCGATGTCTGGTTTGTGACCGGTTCGATAAAGTTTTAATGCAAAATGCATTTCTTTGTGCTACCGAAGCCACCAGAGCCTTGCTTTTGAACAATGCATTCCTTCTTGGGTCCTATTTGAATGTTTTTCAGAAAAGCAGTATTTTTTTTTTCATTTTCTTTTTTTTCTCATTTGAAGTTGGTTATGTAATCAAATGCCTGTGAGCTTGTTCCTTCGTTCTCTTTTTTTTTTTTTTAATAAAAGAATGTATGCAATAACTTAATTTACAGAAGGACAGCATACTTAGTGTGTAAATCATTTACAGACGTTATCTCAGTTGAGCATCCTTTACTGAAAATCCTTTGTTCCTATGGATCCAAATGCCCATTTCAGACTCCTGTTCATATTCCCCAGTTTTTTAAATGTATTTTGCATTTACACTAAATATGTGATCATTTTGGTAAAATAGCCAGTGCATTGCAAGATCTGACAAAGTTAAAGCTGTAATGCTTAATTGCATTGGCGTGTTTGCTAAAGATTTCTTTAAATTCGCATTCTACTCTAACGTGCACAAACAATATTCCAGAATAGCCCATGTTTTGATACCACAAAACCTAGTCTAATGAATCCACTCGATTATTACCCCAATTAAATTAATTTGGCATTAATCATGCACTGTAATGATCTCAACAGATTTAGAAATAATCGAAACAAGGAGATGGACATTTGTGGTGTTTATTAAACAAGTAGATCTTCATTGAAAAGCTAAAATCAGACTGAGGTATTTTCCCAAACTAATTCAGGCTTCACCAATCAAGGTGTAGTAATGAACGATTTCAAAACTTTTCTCTGAGGCTATAACCTCGGCCTTAATTTAAAGGTATTAACAAAACAGTTGTAAACTAAGACATGTCCTGCTGTTGGGAACAATCGAAGTAGCAATTATAATACAGGGTTAGTGGAATTTAGAGCCTACACAAAACATGCATGGAACATAAGGCATTATGGGAAGAGTACAATTCTGCTAACAAACATGAACTCCCTCATGCACCGAGGCGTTTCTAGGGAGTGGGTTAGGGGGCTACAGCCCCACGTCTTTTGGTTGTACCCCCGGATAGAACCTCAGGAGCTGCAACTTACAGAGTAGCTAGCCCTGAGTCCCGACAGGCCCAACCTTAACATAGGCTGGTTCTTTTCCAGACCTAGCAACACCTCTGCTTATGCACCTACATATTAGAAGGAATAAATGGTATAAAATGAGTGACAAATCTGGAAAGCGATTTCCACTTCAAAGGAAGTAGTCATGAAGACTGGTGTCCGCAATTCAATCCATGAAACCGGCTAATGCACATGTGGTCAGCAGAGTGAGCATGGTCTTCAGTGTCTAAAGTGCAGAGGCATGACTGATATATAGCAAAAGTGAAATTGTGGAGGAGTTTGGGACTTTATATAGAGCCCTGTATTATGAATTGGAGTAGCAACGGGACAGAGAGGACATTCACAAATATTATGACAGGCTCAGTTTTGAAACGTTTGATGTGAGAGTTGTACAGTTTATATATGCTGCTTACCCTGAAGAATTAGTACACACAATCAAAGATCTGCTGAGTGGGAAAGCCCAGAGTGAGAATGGATGGGTTAACGGTTTGCTTCTACAAAACATTCAGTACATGTTAAGCGCCTTTCCTTGCTCATTCTCTTTTTTTCCATTGGCATTTTGAAGGGCCAAAACTTTTTCTGCTCAATGTAAAGAGTGTTCATCTGAGTGATCATGAAAGAAGCTAGGGGCCCTAGGATTCGTGAGTCTTGAAGTTCCATTTTCCTTTCTTGTAAACATGGATATTATGGTCTTGGTTAAGACATTGGTGAACAGGCTAGACGAAGCTTTATTGGCTTTGGTTGATGGGGAACTTGTAGGGTTCATCTAGAGAAGACTGGGCTGGACAGCCTTTGGATGCCGGTTGACTTAATAGATTGGGCACAGTGCACAGGTGAAGAAAATGCCCATTCGCTAACCACCGATAAAGCATTCAATCGTTTAGAATGGTCCTTCATGAAATTTGTCTTGGAAAGAGTGGGGATGGGCCAAAGGTCTAGAGGATGGGTCACTTTACTCTATGAATGGGCAACAGCAAGGGTACTGGTTAAGGGGTCATGTCTAAAGAATTTCATTTACCTTGTGGGAGTTACCAGGAGTGCCCGCTTTTACCCCTTTTTCAATAGTTGTAGAACCGCTGGCGGGCGTGGTCCCCTTGCACCCAGATGTGCAAGAGTCGCAATGTGAGGGAATAGACTTGCAGCAAATGGACACTTTCTCGCAAGAGAATCAAAATGATTTGGTCACTAGCAATTTGTGTACTTTACAAATCAAGATATCTGGGATGTGACCAGCAGAGGACGCAGCTGGATGATTCCTCAGTGAGCTCCTGAGCCCATACCGATCCCATGGGCCCAAAAAAACCCTAAAAGGGGCTAAATCCACCCCAAAGGCACAGATCCTGTAGGTTTGATGTGGCACTGATCCCGAACCATGGAAAACGAGCCGTGTGACGAGGCTTGAAGGGACCATTAAAATGGTGGACGCATCACAACCTGATGACTCTGCAAGACGTGCATTGACGGGAAGGAAGTTACCCACCCTCCGACACTGAGACAGGCAAGTAAGAATCAGACGGCGCTTTGACCCCCCTCTTGCATGGTGCTTCGGGTGGAGCGGCATGAGAGACAGATGGGGTGACCTCCGGGGATGCGCAAGATCCGGCGGACCCGACAGAAGAATGCGGCATGAACTTCTTCAGAGCTCCGGGGCAGGCGATGACCGGCCCTCTGCCGAGCAGAGTCGCGGACACACAAGAGACCTGCCCAGTACCAAGGCCCAGGCAGACCAGGCTGCGAGATCGCCCCATCTTCCTCTATCACCGTCGGAGGACATCTGCATGTAAACGGCGGTACTGGCAGCAGCGCTTTTCATGGAGCAGCAGCTGGAACAGCAATGATGCAGACGCTGAGGTGCAGTCAGCACCTACATTTAAGGAAGAAAAGCCTGATACCTGATACCTTGGAACAATGCAGCGCTCCACGGCATAGGGTTTTGTGGCCACGAAGTACAGATTGGCTATGCAACAAGAGGTCCTCCTACATATCCCAGCACACTGATGCCTCCCGGGGGAGGTCCCAGGACAAAAGCGACTGGGCATGGGGTTTAAGGCCCCATAAGGTGAGATGTTTTACTGCACCTGGCCGGTGGGGGACCAAGAGCGTCGTCTCTATGCTCTGCTGGTTACTGGCGGAGGGCTGGTGGTGGTTACTGGCAGAGGGCTGGTAGTGAAGTGAATGAGGAACCATGTGACAGAAATTCACAGCTGCTGTTAATTAAAAACGTGGGCCAGTTTAGAGTGTCTGATCCTGGGAGAGTGTGGAGACTTGCTCAGGCTTGTGACCATTTCAGGTGTCAAAGAGGGGTGTGTGGCGCAAGACATAGTTTTGGCAGGTGACGAGCTCGGTCGACCGGGCCCTGAAGTTTACGTTGTCCCGCTCACTGAAAATTCACAGGTTTGGGGACCACTGCCATGGGCTATATTTCACCCTAATTCGGAAAAGAGTGTCCAGGCTGGAACGAGCCTTCTGAGACTGGTGTGCGGCAGACAAAGCAGGCAAGGAGTGCAACGTGGTGGGTCAGCTGAATGGAGTACGCCCCCAGATGAAGAGACCCAAGTGAAAGAAAATGGCCAAAAACCAAGTAAGCAAAAAGGCCCCCTCTCTGGAGACATTAAAGCCATGATCCAGGGACAAGATACGGCACAGATTCACTCACCCCAAATCCGGATACACAGTTGGAGATAGACGCTCCAGCCACAAGGAGATCAGATCTCCATGAAATGCTGGCACAGATCAAAAAAGAAATAAATGGCTGTGCTGTCAACCTAACCTAACCAAATCAATCACTGATCTCAATAAACAAATGCTGGACGAGACGGAAACAACGCTGTGCGAGGACGGGTACGAATAGAGAGTTGGCCAAAAGAATGGAGTCTCTAGAACAACACATGTAATGGGTCGTAAGCAAACCAGAGGATGCCGAAAATGGATCCAGGAGAAAACGGACTGCGAGGGGTACTAGTGGCGGTCTCAGTTAAAGAACTGAAAGAATGTGCCAGCCTTGTTCCGGCACCTGTTAGATGACCCATCGAGCGATCATATCATACTGGACCGGACACATGGGGTCTATATCCCGTACCAACAGAAGATACATTTGATCCCGGACGTGCTCACAAGGGTTCACCTCTTCCAAAGTAAAGAATTCATCATGAAGGCAGCGAGGAGGCAAGAACCTGTCATATTCTGAGACTCCCCAATAATGTTATTTGAAGATGTGCCCCAGGCAACGACGATGAAGGGAAGTGCCTACGTGTAGTGACTGGCTGGTTGCAGGGCAGAGACCTTCATTCTAGGTGGACCTTCCTGTGTGGACTCTGGTTCAACCACCAAGACAAAGCATAGCACCTATCCAAAGAGGAAGAATTGGCAGACCTTATGGGGAAAGATGGAACTGAGCACTCAACTGAGGTCTCCCCGGCCTGAGAGTCATAGAAATGCCTGGCGCGCACCACCAAAAAGGAAAGATTGCAACGCGGGGGGCAGTTTCAGGGGCATCCTTACCCTAATGGGAGAGGGTGTGGGACACTCATATTTGAGGCTACCTGATGTGGACCCGTTGTTTGGGCAGGTGATGTTTGGATTCTCTCATGAAGAGGGTAACGAGAAGAGGGTAGGGTTTTACAGTTGTCTGGGAGAGGGGTGGGTGTGATATAATGCTTTATCCAGCTTGGATGGGTGGCATTGGGGCTGGATTTGGTAACGGGGGGGGGGTGTCGTATGGGGCTATGGAATTGAGTCCTATGAATCCAAAGACACTGTAATGCTCCCCACCAGGACCCCATCTAAAGTGATTTGTTGGGTAAGGGGGTGGTGTTGGGGATGGGCGTTTGAAGTTTGGGTTGGTTTATGGCATAGTCAGAAATCCATGAGTCGACAGACGAGAATGGGAATGTGGGATATGATAGATGGCTACACAGCTCCTAGAGATTGGGTGATAGAAATATGATTACCGTGGGGGCCGAACTCACAGGTGAACAGCACTCCTTATTGAGACTTACTGGAACTAAAGTCCTCTGTAGTCTACCCCCAGGAGTTGCACCTGCTTCCTAGAGATTAGGCTTGTGTGAACCATCAAATATTCCCCCAGAAATTCTTTGCTTCTAGTGGGACAAAGAAAAATGGGGGTGGGAGGGGGGCTGGGGATGAAACTATGGTTTAAGAAAGAATGTGTATTATATAAGGACCCGAAGGAAGATTCTTGGTGCTCAAACGGACATTGGACGATAAGAGATTTACACTTGTCTCAGTGTATGCCCCTACTGAATGACAGGGCTGTTTCTTCACTATACCGCTCCAGAAACTGGGGGCTGGGGGTGGTGTGAGGGACAGGTGGTAGTAGGAGGTGATTTCAATTGTGTAATGGATCCTGAGCTAGATAAAACCTTAGCCTCCACAGCAAATAACAGATTCGGACAAGCCCTGGGAAAGTTCTTTAGAGATCTGGGCCTGATTGAAACTTGGAGGTTCTTCCATAATACAAAGAGATTACACACATTACTCGCAGCGCACAGGGGCCTCTCAAGGATCGACATTACCCTAGTCTTGGCTACACTAATACCACAGGTCCTTGCAATAGAAATTGGGGTCCGCTATCTCTCAGATCATTCGCTGTTGATCCTTCAGATTGTATTGCATTTTTTATTTATTTATAGAGCGCACCGGGCCGTCAGGCATCTGGGCGCTTGAAGAAAAGTTTAGTTGCAGGTTCAAGAAAGAGATCTAGTTAAGGTAAGTGAATATAAGGATCAATATACAATTTACATTCTAGTTACAGGTTGGCATAAGCCCAGACATACAGGTACAGTGTAACATAATATACTGAAATAATTTACAAGCATATGTGAGTATACAGGGTGGGAGCAAGAGTGTACATTTATACAGTTTGTGGGAGAGGATCAGTGAATGAGAGATTGAATCCGTGCTGCCCTTAGTTAGGGGTTGGAGGCTTTAAGATGATCGTTGTGGATACAGCTCTCCGGGTGCATATGGAAACGGTAATCGGAAATTCTTTCTGGGTAAATGGTACAGGGGACATAGATCGGTGTGCGATCTGGGATGCAGGCATGGCAGTATTCCAGAGGGCATTGATGGCACAGGCAGTGGCCTACACACAAAACTGAGATCTATGACGTAGTGAGTTCAAAGAGGAAGTGAAGGAGGCCGAAACATACATAAAACCCAGATATCTCTGAAATCACTACGGGCCCTGCGGCAGCTCAGGGTATAATTAGAAACTCATGTAGCGGATCGCTCGGCTCATTATATGTAAGGGGGAAAAGCCATTCGCTTCCTGATGGCAAAATTGCTGAAGCATAGGGTGCGAAATTAAATAATGCAGTTATGTGACAATATAGGTGAATGAAACAGAAAAACTTTAATGGAAGCATTCCATACAGACTTGCTGAAGAGTGAGGGCAATGACCCCAAATTCCAATATCATCTCTGCAGGTTAGGGTTACCCCAGGTATGAGAGGAGGATAGGGTGTATCTAGAGGTCCAATCGCTGTGGAAGAAGAGGGCGCACTATTGGTTCCATGCCAACTAATCAAACACTTACACTAGGACTTCTTAGTCAGTTACTATTTCAGACAACCAAGTCCTTGCGCCGCTACTCTGTTCTTGGAGCTCCTTTGGTTCACCCAGTATCGCTGCCTTGCATTAAAATGTGTTCCTTTTCCACCTCCCCCTGTTCGCCCTGTGTGCTCCTCGTATTTCTGTGCCACTTGCTGTTCTGGACCGAATTGCCTCCATTACTCTGCCGGGCGCTCACCTCGTTATACTCTGCTTTGTGCGCTACTTGCACTTTCCTGCCGTAATCTTACCTGTTGAAAGCTGCCTACTGCGCTCCTTTCGTTTCTGTACATGAACTCGTGTCCTGGACCTTTTCGTATATGCTTATCGACCCTACGCGCAGCTCGCATTCTTGGCTTCCTTTCGAAGTGATTGTGTGTCCGACGTATTCCTTATCTTTGATAATTCGTCTCCAGCTTGCTGGCCTCGGAACATTTTTTCTCAGTAGAGGGCGCTGCGCATCGATGTCCGTCGAGTTGGTGTCCCTCGACAGCCACTGTATCGGCGCCGCCGTCACCATGCCCATAAATTGCCACGCGCAGCGTCCGTTGCTCTTTTCCGTGCTTCGTGGTGCCTCGGAATATCATTGCTCAGTTCCTCAGTCAAATATACTTCATTATTCCTCGAATACCGACTCGTACTCCTGAACCGATGACTCCACGGTCCGGCTTCAAAAAATGTCGAGACTGTGGTAAGAAAATGTCGTTGACGGATCCTCACAGGATCTGTTTGTGGTGCCTGGGAGTCGAGGACCATTGTTCGGAGTGCGAGGACTGCATGCCCATGACGGCGAAAGCCTTGAAGAAGCGTAACGGGAAACTCGAGAGAGGTAAGGCAGTTAAAACTTCTTCGAAAGTTTCCTCGGTGGAGTCGAGACATTCGTCTCCTCGTCATCATAAGACATTTTCGTTCTAAGTCTCTAAGCAGTTCCCATCACTCTTCGAGATCCAAGCATTCAAAAAAGAGATGTCGAAGATCCCCTTCCTCGTCGTCGTCTTCTTCCGTTTCCCCGAAAAGGGTCTCCTGCTCCACAAAACATAGCTCTCCGGCTGAGTGGGAGGAATTCAGGAAAAAGATGCTTAGCGTCTTCGAGAAAGCGGCCTCGACCCCCTCGAAGACTGCTTAGGGCGATACCCTCGGTGAAGGACCCGAAAATCAAAATGCCGCGAGTCGCAGCACCCGGCGAAAGAAGCTACTCGAGAGCGTCACGAACCCTCGAGTAAAGGCAAGGTCGCGTCTTCACCATCGTCGAAAGTCCCTTCGATGAATAGATCTGCGTCTTTGACGCCATTATCGAAGGGTTCTTCAACGCACAGGTCAGTCGATTTGACGCCGTCTTCGACGCCGAGAAAGGACAAACCCACGGCCACCTCGCAGCCAGTGGCCATACCCAGAGCTTCGATCACGAGAATGTCGTCGACAACCTTGAGTAGAATTTCGATACTCTCGAGTTCCTCGAGGCCTCTCCAACTTTCTCGACGCCTTTTTCGATGGCTTCGAAGCCTTTTAACGTCCGCGTTGACGTTTTCTCAGCCAATTATGACGAATTTGGCCCCTTCTGCTCTGGAAATGGGATTTATACCATTGCCAAGATCTGATCATTCCAGAGCCTTAGCATCTATTTATGAAGAAGGGGAGAATTCGGATCAGGAGAGACCTTTTGAGTTGCAGGGATCTGCAACTCCTGTACCAGAGGAATTTACCTCTGAGGAAGGTAGGTTAAAGGACCTCCAAGAATCCTTACATGAAGCAAGTGGGTTGGACACTTCCCCAGAAGTGGAATTTGCCAAACCAGACCCAGGGGAACATGCTGAAACCCCTTATAGAATCTTGATGGCAAGGATAATGGAGTTTATGGGGTGGTCTACACCCTTGCCTGCCTTTCAGCAAGACGACCTCACAGACATTTTGGTTAAAGGTCCACAGGAGGATCCGGTGGTGCCATTTCATGCGGCATTACAAAGGAAAATATTGGCAAACTGGGAAACCCCTGAGGTTATCCCGGCGGTTATCTAAAAATTATCAGCCAAGTATAGAGTGTCTACTGCTGACCCTGAATATTTATCCAGACACCCGACTCCGGAGAGTCTGGTTGTTCAGGCAGCAGCTTCATCAGGTAGTAAATCGGCTTACCCTACTGTTCCACAGGACACGGATGACAAAAGATATGACTCTATGGCCAAAAGTCTTTTCTGCATGTAGCATGGCGTTGAAATCCATCAATGCTACTTGTACGCATGCAAGGTTCAGCCACACACTTTGGGAGTGTGCTTCATCAGCGGCTGACTGCCTCCCGGAGGGAGAAGAAAGGGAAGCGTTTCTAAACATCATTAAGGATGGTAAAGTCGCAATGTGTGAATCCCTTCAAACTGGCATTGATTCTGCTGACAGCATCAGCAGGGCCATGGCGGCAAGTACAACAACCCAGAGATTTGCTTGGTTGCGATAGATGTGCAAAGCAGACTCTTGAATATGGCCTTTGACGGTTCTTCTTTGTTTGGTAAGAAGGCGGATGACAGTTTAGAAAAGCTACAAACATCAAAGGCAGCAGCAAAATCCCTGGGAACTGTAATCCGTCAGACACCATATCGCCCCTCAGGAACCTCTTGGAGAGGTAAGTCCTTTCGCTTCTATTCCGCATTCGGAAGAGGCAGAGGACAGCCGGTTGAAAGGGCTCTGAAAAAATTCACCCAAGGTGGACGGGTTAAAAATACAAAAGCCGCAGCAGCAGCAGCAGGTGCCTCTTTACCCTCAGCATCTGCATCAGTCGCCTCCAAACCGCTCTGAGGACACCTCACAAGACACCAGCAGGGGGCAGGTTAGCTCATCTGATGGAATGGCAGGCTATTACGTCAGATGCTTGGGCATTGGAGACAGTTGCCCAAGGTTACTGCCTGCCTTTTCTACGCATCCCTCAGAGTCATCCACCGGGGAACAGCTCTCTGAAAGTTCCAGATCCGCTCCTCTTGCAGGAAATTGTAGACCTGCTAGAGAAAGGTACCATAGAACTGGTACCTGTAGCGGAGAGGAACAAGGGCTGGTACTCCCCCCCCTACTTTCTCGTACCGAAGAAAGACGGAGGACTGAGACCTATCTTGGATTTAAGAATTGAACAAGTTCCTCAGGAAGGACAAGTTCAAGATGGTAACTCTCTCTCAGATCCTTCAGCCCCTCCAGCTCCAGGACTGGCTGGTATCTCTGGACCTCCAGGATGCTTATTTCCATGTGCCAATCTATCTCAAACACAGGAAATACCTGAGGCTCGCAATTGGCGCCTCTCATTCTCAATTTCGAGTTCTGCCTTTTGGGCTGACCTCCGCCCCGAGATCCTTCAAGTTAATGTCGGTAGTGGTGGCAAGTCTAAGGAGGGAAGGGATTCACGTCTACCCCTACCTGGACAATTGGCTGATCAGGGCTGTATCTTCGGGACAAGCTCAGATCCAGGTAGATTATGTCTGCCACTTCCTTCACAAACTGGGCTTCTCCCTCAATTTAAAGAAGTCATAGATGATACCATCACAGAGATTACAGTTCATCGGAGCGGTCCTGGACACTTCTCTGGGAAAAGCCTCGCCACCAGAGGTGAGCGCTCAAGATATTCTGCAGATGGTCACCAAGTTTGAAAATGCCCAACATCTCCCAGCCTTCGACTTTTTGAGGCTGCTAGGCCTCATGGCATCCTGCATCTTCCTTGTGCCAGAGGCTTGCCTGAGAATGAGATCTCTCCAGTGGGCACTAAGAACCCAGTGGTCGCAGTTCTCAGGAAAAATGACAGATCTCCTTCGGATTCCGGACAAGGTAGCCCGAGACCTTCAATGGTGGGCTTATCGAGAGAACATTTTTGAAAGCAGAACTGTTTTGGCAACCATGGCCGGAGATAACAGTAGTCACGGACGCCTCACTCACGGGTTGGGGAGCCCATGCCAACGACTTGACCATCAGCGGCCGTTGGTCTCCATCGGAGTCCAGACTACACATCAACCTATTGGAGCTGAGAGCGATCAGACTAGCGCTGAAAGCTTTCCTGCCATCAGTACAGGGAAAAAATGTCCTGATAATGACAGACAACACAGTGGCCATGCACTACCTCAACAAAAGAGGAGGCGTGGGATCACTGCCACTGTGCAGAGAGGCAATGCAGCTCTGGTTTTCGGCAATTCAAGAAGGAATCTCTCTATCGGCAGTTCACCAAGCCAGGGAGAAGAACTTGACAGATGCTCTGAGCAGGCAAGGCACAGTATCCCACGAGTGGGAACTGGCTCAGGAAGTCCTTCAGGAGATCTTCGCCCTTTGAGGAACCCTTCAAGTGGATCTGTTCGCCACCAGTAACAGGAAGTGCGATCTGTTTTGTTCAAGGGAATTTCCCCCGAGAGGAGCTCTAGGGGACAAGTTCGTAGTGGACTGGGAGTTTCCACTCCTGTACGCGTTTCCACCAGTCCCTGTCATTCCACAAATGATCAGGAGGTTGAGAAGATTCCAGAGGACCATGATCCTAATTGCCCCAGACTGGGCCAGGAGAATGTGGTACCCGGACCGTCTGGACATGTCCATCTGCCCTCCAATTCGCCTTCCACTCGAGGAGACTCTTCTCTCACAGAAGGGAGGTCAGGTTCTCCATCCAGACATCAGAACCCTCAACCTTCATGCTTGGCTTCTGAAAGGTTGAGATACAAGGATTGGGACCTCCTTGATGACTTCATGGAGGTGTTGCTTTCGGCCAAAAGGCCAGCAACAAAATCTTTTTGCCTCCTGCCGTTGGAACACATTTTGCAGCTGGTGTAGAGAAGAGAATATCGACCCGTTTTCATGTGGTATACCAACGGTGTTATCCTTTCTCATCTATTTGGCAAATTCAGGGCTTCAAGTTGGCACGATCAAGGGCTATCTCGCAGCGCTATCGATCAACAAGCGCACTGCAGAGGAGCCATCGTATTTCAAATTACGCTTAGTAATATAATTTCTAAAGGGATTAACTAATGTCTAACCTCCAAGACCATTATGGGATTTAAATGTAGTCTTAAATTTCCTGATGGGTACTCCTTTCGAACCACTCCACTCTTGTTCGCTAAGATTTCTCACCCTTAAAACTGTCTTATTAGTGGCACTAACATCTGCTAGAAGGGTGAGCGAATTACAAGCTCTATCTTGTAAACCCCCCTCATACAATTTTTCATAAAGACAAAGTTGTCCTACAGGTGAAGCCTAATTTCCTCCCAAAGGTGGTTTCTGAATTCCACATCACTCAGAAAATTACCTTACCTTCATTCTATCCTCCTCCCCATCCGGGGAAAGAGGAAGAAAGGCTACATAGGCTGGACCCAAGGCGGGCTTTAAGCTTTTACATCAGCAGACTTGCTAGGATTAGGCAAGCAGACCAACTGTTCGTAGGTTACTCGGGGCACAAATTGGGACTACCGATAACAAAACAGACCATTTCCAGATGGATTATTTTGGTCATTCTGGAATGTTACAAACTAGCAGGGAAAGAGCCTCCTCAAAATCTTAGGGCTCATTCAACCAGGGGTATCACAGCCTCTTCGGCCCTCCAAAGAGGGGTTCCGGTTCGAGACATATGTGCGGCTGCCACATGGTCGTCTGCACATACCTTCAGAAGATTTTACAACCTGGATTCCTCCTCTACTCGAGAGAATAGGTTTGGCAAAGCCGTATTACATTCTGTTCATTCCTAAAGGGAAACATGGTGTTTTTACTCCTACGTCCAATTACACACCACTGCTATGGGAGTCTATCAAAGATAAGGAATAAGTCGGAGGACACAATCCCTTCGAAGAACAAGTTACTTCTTACCTGGTAATGTTCTTTCGATGGGATGTTCATCCAACGTATTCCTTATTACCCCTCCCATCCATCCCCGCAGTAATACTTCCCTTGTGGTTGCAGCTTACGCTCCTTCAAGGTCAATAACCAATTCATGCAGGACTTATCTTATGCTACAAAACGGAACAGAGCAACGGACGCTGGCGTGGATATTTATGGGCATGGTGACGTCGGCGCCGATACGGTGGCTGTCGAGGGACACCAACTCGACGGACATCGATGCGCAGCGCCCTCTACTGAGAATAAAAATTCCGAGGCCCGCAAGCTGGAGACGAATTATCAAAGACAAGGAATACGTCAGAGGAACATCCCATCGAAAGAATGTTACCAGGTAAAAAGTAACTTGTTCTTCTCAACGCTACCTGCCTGCTGCATTCTACCCTGTGCGCTCTTCACACCCCCTTGCCTTTATCCAAACCTGGAATTCTGCTTTGTTGCCGATCTATGCGCTCCTCACGTTCCACTTTATTCTGTGCTTTGCTGCATTCCCAGGCTCTTTCAACACATGGACTGTAATACCTCTGCTCATTCCAGCATCCCATTGGCAGTCGTACACATCTTCAAGCTGTCTCCAGCCCTCTACACCAACGTACCATTCTTCAGGGGGTTTTCCCCCTTCTTGAGGGTTTTCCCTGATTCAGCACCACCCTTTTTTTTTTCCATTCAAGGGTCTGACAAGAGTCGGATTCCCTTTGTAGTCCTCAGGCGGACAACAGATTGCATGCCAGTGTGTTTCAATTCCTAAACTGGATAACACTGGCCCGCCCAGATAGTTTCGGGAACGGCTACTACAGAACGTTCAGGGAATGGCTAATACACCCCATGACAAGTTGTTGAAATAGGATCAGGGAAGGTGGTGCTGTATTTGAGGACATGGAATATCCACAACATCGCTGATGATCAAACCAGGGAAACACCTTATGGTCTGTGGCAGCTATCAACCCATCTCCCTGATTAATGGGGGTGCTAAGATATATGCCAAGCTCCTAGCGTGCAGATGGATGATGATCTTACCAAACTGATCCACATAGACCAGGCCAAGTTTATTTTGGACAGGCATACACTGAATAATATCAGATGGCCTATAGCTGCAATTGATTGGGGCACCAGGACACTATTCTCAAAGCAGCCCTAGATGCCAGGCAGGTTTTTAATAGTCTAGAATGGGGATTTCTAAGATTGACACTAGCAGCCTTTGGATGTGGTCCGGAGTTCACAAATGCAGTAATGGCTAATCCCATTTACAAAAATTCTGTTTAATGGGCAGCTCTAAAAACAGGTGAAGATCCGACAGCGTACATGCCAGGCATGCCCATTTTCACCGTTAATCATTGCCAGGGCCATGCAACTGCTGGCAGAGCTTATTGGACCGTAACCAGATATATTGGGGGTGGACAGCAAAGGGGAGACGCAAGATCGTGTTATACGCAGAGGATTTGCTTCTCTTTATGAAGAACACAAAAGACACATTGCTGAGAGTAATGATTGCATTATAACACTTTGCAGCAGTCCCCAGATTCACTATCAATAACTCTAAATCAAGGGCTCTCAACATTACAGACGACCCAGAAATGATGGAGGACTTGTGTAAGAGATTCCCGTTGATTTGGGAACTTGGGGAGACCGACTACTGATCACACTGACGAGGACTACTTGGGGAATCACACTTGCAAAGGAATATAAAAGCCTTTATGGGACAAATATGGCCAAGTTGTGGAAGCTGCGGACGGGAGGACCTTTAATAGATGGGATACATCCCATCTCGCAGCTTAATCTACATACTGAATCTGTTGGTTGTCTTTATTACCACCAGTCTGGCGTCAGAGCAGCCAGAAACACAGAATCTGCTCTCCTGAACAGCTGTGAAGACTTGTTCTCTAATCTAGACTCTAACCTTCCTTCTGTCCTCCGTCTCCTCTTCTTTTGACAGTCAGCCACACCAACCTGCGCAATCGTCTGTGACAACCTGGGCATCTCTGGTCATGCCCTAGCCTGGTTGACCTCCTTTCTCTCAGATCGACCATACTGATATTTCTCCTTCTCCTCCTTCTCCTCCTCCTCCTCCTCCTTCTCCTCCTTCTCCTTCTCCTTCTTCTCCTTCTCCTTCTCCTTCTCCTTCTCCTTCTCCTTCTCCTCCTTCTCCTCCTTCTCCTCCTTCTCCTCCTTCTCCTCCTTCTCCTCCTTCTCCTCCTTCTCCTCCTTCTCCTCCTTCTCCTCCTCCTTCTCCTCCTTCTCCTCCTTCTTCTCCTCCTTCTCCTCCTTCTCCTCCTTCTCCTCCTTCTCCTCCTTCTCCTCCTTCTCCTTCTTCTCCTTCTTCTCCTTCTTCTCCTTCTTCTCCTTCTTCTCCTTCTCCTCTTACTACTTGGCACCTCTGGCCCACTGCATCTCTACCTTCTGCTCTCACTTTCAGTGTTATGCGGATGACACCTAGCTCTCCTTCAGGCTCCCCTCAGCCTCCTCTGCTCCTTCTCTCATACCTGACTGTCTGTCCGCAATTCAGAAATAGTGTGCTTCCAACAATCTCTGCCTTAATGCCAGTAAGACGAGATTCTCCTCATTGGGACACCTGTTCCCGCCTTCCCTCTCTCTCTCTTGCCGCCCACCCTGGGCCCTCTACCTGTGCCTTCCCTTGAGGCTTAGAACCTTGGTGTAATTTTCGACTCCTCCCTCTCCTTCTCTCCTCACATCTGATGTCTCCAAGAAGTCACACGATCAGCTGCAGGTATTCTTCATTTTCTCACTTTCACCCAGAAACTCAGTCTCCACAGCCCTGGTCCTGTCTAGGCTAGACTACTGCAACAGCTTCTTTCTCAATCTGACTGCCTCTAGTCTTCGCCCTCTACAAATAATCCAGAACAGGACTGTGAGACTTGTCCTTGGCTTCAAGCCCAGGGATTTCATCTCTCCATCCCTGAAATCTCTCACTGGCTCCCTATGGCTGCAAGGATCAAGTTTAAGACCCCTACATTGTCCACAAGGCTTTCTGGGGCCGGGACCACACTACATCCAACGTTCTCTTCCTAAGTATATTCCTTCTCGAGCCGTCCGCTCATCCACCTCCACCTCTGAGGGTCAGATGCTTCTCCAGGCTGAGAGTGGAAGGTAGATCTCTGTCCTTGGCTGGGGCCTTTCTCTGGAACAGCCTCCCTGCCTCTCACAATTGAGCAGGAGGGACACCTAAGGTTCAGGAAGCAACTCAAGACCTTTTGCTCTGCTTTCTCTCTCCCCCTCGCTGATTTCCCTGTCTGCTGTGCATTCTGGTTACCTGGCCACCCACTGAATCTACGGGACCAAGCTCCTGCACGTCCAGTTGTCCTTGCACTTCTCCAGCATTGGATCTTTCATGGATTCACATGCTTAGAATATTCCCCGTCGTCAGACTGGGACCCCTCGGTACACATATATAGCCTTTTCCAATAGGAAAACTTCTGACACTTTTGTGTCCTATCTACGTCCTTTTAGGACCCGCCTACGCATGCTCCGTAGGCCGTCCCCGTATAAGAGGCCCGCCCCCGCGGTTCCCCTTCAGATTTCAACCGTCTCCAAAGTAGTGGGATCTCCTCGTGTTGTCCTACTGTTTTGTACTAGGTTGCGTCATTGGATTTCGAGTAATAATGTCCTCTGTGCCAGGTAAAGCGCTGTTCCGTCATTGCGCGACATGCGGCTTAAAAAAGGTTTACGAGGGGGACGGACATATGGACTGCATATATTGCCTCCACCCTCACCATTCGGCGGATACCTGCGACATATGCAAGGGGTTTTCTCAAAAAACCCTCAAAGACCGGAACCGACGCCTGGTGGCATGGCTGAATGATGGAGCGGGGGCATACCCCTCCCTCGGAGGTGGGCTCCACACAGTCGGCGAAAAGATCACGCCGCGTGGCCTCGTCGGAACCACCGCCGAAGAAATCTAGATCGTCGGAAAAAGAGTTGTCTGGAAGTCACTCCACTAGAGACTCCTCGGCAAAGAAATCATCCTCATCAAAAAAGCATGAGAAGGAAAGGAAACCCTCCTCTGGCGATCATCACAGATCGACCACGAGTCGAGAGCCCAGTAAAAGCGGGCACAGTGTGGAGAAGGGGGGACCGCCGAAACCACCTGCAAAGTCTTCGTCGACGGCGGTCCAGTCATCGGCCGCCTCCCTGCCACTGGCACAGGGAGAACCCACCGTCCCGTCGACAATGGCGTCGACGAGGGCCTCGTCGACGGGGTTCCTACAGGAGGCCTGAAGTCTTTGACCCGACCCCCCCCGGAGCCTTTGCTCCAAGAACAAGCTATGTTGCTGTCCTCGGAGGACGAGAACGAGAGAGTTGCCGGCCCAGCAGACCTAGGGCTACGAGCGGCTGACAAGTCGTCGACGAGGGCATCCGTTACACCGGTATCTGCCCCTCTCCTCAATCCTCAATCGGTTCTGTCGTTGGATATTCTGTCCACGCTTCAGTCCTTGTTGCAGTCGTTGGACCAGCGACTACCCCAGGCAAGCCTGCCACAGTCACTCGTCGACGAGCCGGGCCCGTCCCGTCAACCGACGCACCCACGCACGCCAATCTCAACACTGGCACAGGAGGAAGGTGAGCTACCAGATTCGGAGTCTGACAGGGGAGCCATGTCGGAGATCTCATTATCCCCCTCCAGGGATCCTACCTGGGAGTCAGAGCCGGAGTTGGAAAACCCCAGAAGCCCAGCTCACCCGTCCCCTCCGGACGACATCGCGTCATTCCATTCTATGATGGAGAAGGCATGCAAAGAATTTGGTCTGTCCCAAGAAGAACAGAAAAAGGATTGTTTGTTTTTTGTTCGACCACATGGGCAAGAGAAGGAGGTCGGTGTTCTCGATACCAATACTAGACCATGTATGGAAAGAGGGGTTGCAGACAATGAGACTCCCATTCTCAGAACCAGCAGTGAAAGGACGCCTAGAAAAGAAGTTTAAGGCTCCAGAGTCGACCCCCAAGTGTTTATCCTCCCAACCAACACCCGACTCGGTGGTGTCGGCGGCAGCAGCGAGGAAGGCAAAGGCACAGCACAAGTGCACGACTCCTCCTGAGAACGAGGCGAGACGCCAAGATGCCTTTGGCAAGAAAGTGCTCTCCGTGGGAGCGACCACAGTAAAGGCCGCAAACTCTCTGGCAATTGTGGCCAGATACGATAGGGAGATGTGGCACAGACTAGCTCCGCTGCTTGACCATCTTCCAGAAGAACAGAGAAAGTCGGCGATGCTACTGGTCCGAGAGGGTGAGGAAGCCTCCAAACACGCAATAAACATCCCGGTGGATCTCGCTGTGTCAGGCTTCAAGCAAGTCAACAATGGGGTGGTATTGCGTCGACAGTCATGGCTTAAGTGCACCTACTTTAGGCCAGAAGTGCTATACAAGGTCTTAGATATGCCCTTTGAGGGAGACCTTCTTTTCGGTGAAAAGGTGGACGAGGCCCTAAAAGGGATGAAAGAAGATTCGGACACGGCACGTTCATTGGATGCCCTCCAGAGTGGCAGAAGTTACAAGTCTTTTCGTCCCTTTAGAGGGGCTTCAGGTAATTCAAGATTCTCTTCTGGAGACAGATCCTTTGCCAGATCGGCTTACCCCTCCCAGGGATACCGACGTGCCTCACAATCGGCTAACCGTCGACGAAACTTCCAGTCTTCCAGAAAACGACCATCATACCCGTCGTCGTCGAGAGACAAGCAGAATAAAGATCAGCAGTGACATTCTACACACCGTTCTGGGGGAAGAGTTTCAGCATATGTCGACGAATGGGA
Source organism: Ambystoma mexicanum (assembly GCF_040938575.1). NCBI lineage: Eukaryota > Metazoa > Chordata > Amphibia > Caudata > Ambystomatidae > Ambystoma > Ambystoma mexicanum. The sequence goes on from NC_090932.1 coordinate 773,047,583, forward strand.
AAGGATAACGACGGACCAATGGGTGCTAGACACCATAAGAAACGGACACTCTCTACAATTCAAACACAACCCTCCGCAAATTCCACCTGCGTTCACCGCTCAGTCCCATATGAAGGTACTGCAACAAGAGGTTACACTCATGTTAGCGAAGGGCGTGATAGAATTAGTTCCAACATCACAGAGAGGTCAAGGAGTCTACTCAAGATACTTTGTCGTAAAAAAGCCGAACGGCAAATGGCGTCCCATTCTAGACTTACGCGATCTCAACAAGTCCTTAAAGAGCCTCAAATTCAAGATGCTCACTCTGCAGGAGGTGATCCGCGCAGTTCAAAAGGGAGATTTCCTGGCGTCCCTGGATTTACAGGACGCGTATTTCCATATTCCAATGTGTCGGAAACACAGGAAATTCCTACGCTTTGTAATAGGGCGAACTCACTACCAATTCACGGTTCTTCCTTTCGGGCTCAAGACCTCCCCCAGAACGTTCACAAAATGCCTGGCTCCAGTGGCTGCCTGGCTAAGGAAGCAAAGCCACCACGTATACCCATAGCTCGACGACTGGCTGGTAAGGGGATCCTCCCCCAGCGTCGACCAACACAAGTCTGCAAGCCACCATGCAGCTTCTACAACGGCTAGGATTCGCCATAAACTTCGAGAAATCCTCTCTGCGGCCATCGAGAACGCTGGTATTCTTGGGGGCACAGTTCGAGACTCAGTTAGGGCTGGTGAAACCTTCCCTCGACAGGACCTCAAGACTCATTCAACAAGCGGCCCGGCTACGGCGAAACACCAGGATCTCAGTGAGAAAGTATGTTTCGGTCCTAGGGGCCATGGCACCCTGCATCCATCTGGTGAGAAACTGTCGACTATTCATGAGGCCAGTCCAAGAATTCCTCGCAGACCGATGGACACAGGCTCAGGGATCGTGGTCGGACAGGATAACCGTCGACGACGACAAGCTACGTCGGACCCTTCAGTGGTGGCAGAGTTCCCACAATCTGAACAGCGGTGTGCCCCTACAGGAGCCGGAGTTTCAGAGCACCATAGTTACGGATGCGTCCCTAACCGGATGGGGAGCGCACATGGGTGCTCTCCAAACGCAAGGTCGCTGGTCTCCAACGGAGTCACTCCTACACATAAACGTACTGGAACTCAGAGCGGTACGATGGGCTTTGAAGGCGTTCCTACCACACAGCAAGAGTTTGCGAGTGCGGATACTGACCGACAATACAACAGCCATGTTTTATCTGAGGAAACAAGGAGGGACACGATCAAGGACTCTTTCCATAGAAGCCCAGAAAACATGGCATTGGGCAGCGAAGCACGGAATTTCCCTCGTGGCTCATCACCTTCCAGGAGTGGGGAACGGCCAAGCCGACTCCCTCAGCAGAAGCATGGCCCAGATACACGAGTGGGAAGTGGCACGGGTCACTTGAGGAAAGTGTTCGAGAAATGGGGTCAACCCCCTCTGGACGCCTTCGCGACCAAAGACAACAAGAAATGCGAGCAATTTGCAAGCAGATGGCCCCAAGAGGGGGTCGGTGGGGGAGGCGTTCTCCTTCCCATGGACGGACATGTTCCTCTATGCTTTCCCCCCGTTTCCCCTCATACGGAAAACAATACAGTGGATACGCAGATACAATTGCCGGGTGATTCTAGTGACACCATACTGGCCGAGGCAACCGTGGTTCTCAGACCTCCTCCATCTGTCGCTGGAACATCCCATAGCGTTTCCGAAAGTCCCGTACCTTCTATCCCGGGACAGAGGCACGGTGTGGCATCACGACCCGGACAGTCTCAACCTTACGTCCTGGCTCCTGACTTCTCGGAGTTCGGCGCCTTAGACATTTCAGAGGAGAGCCAAAAAATTCTACAGGCGGCTAGAGCCCCTTCTACAAACAAATCCTACTCCTATAAGTGGCGGAGGTTCTGTGAATGGTGTAAGGGGCAACAGGGCCTACAACCGTTGTCGGTGACGCCGGAACAAGTTCTACCTTACCTGCTCCTCTTAGCGGAGAGGGGATTATCCTTCACATCGATAAAGGTGCACCTGGCGGACATCTCGAGGTTCACAAGGAAAAGGCAGTCGTCTCCGCTATTTAGCAACAGACTTGTAAAACACTTCATGAGGGGTTTATTTTGAGCTTTTCCCCCGGAAACACGTTTCCCCCCGACTTGGAGTCTCAACACAGTGTTGGCAGGCTTAATGAAAGCGCCTTTTGAGCCTATGGCCACGTCCGACATAAAATTCATTTCGTGGAAGTTGGCATTCTTGATTGCTATCACATCGGCTAGAAGAATCTCGGAACTGCAAGCGCTGGTCGTAGACCCGCCACACCTAAGATTCTTTAAGGACAAAGTAGTCCTGGCAACTAATCCTATGTTCGTCCCAAAAGTTCCGACAGTGTATCACAAACACTCGTCCATTGTTCTCCCTACTTTCTTCGCCACACCATCATCGGCAGCAGAAAAAGCTCTTCATACCCTGGACGTTAAGAGGGCTCTGAAATTTTACCTACATCGTACACAGGAATTCAGGTCTACTAGACAACTGTTCGTCGCGTATGGTCCGTCGACGAGAGGAAAAGCAATCTCTAAACAAGGATTGGCTCGATGGGTCTCATCGACGATTGCGTTTTGTCACTCTAAGGCCGGAAGGCCACTGCAAGGACGTCCTAGAGCCCATTCTACAAGATCGATGTCGTCCTCAACAGCTTTGTGGGCAGGAATTCAGTTGACGGACATATGCCAAGCTGCGGCATGGTCAGTGCCCCACACATTTACCCGCCACTACTGCCTTGCTAGGCAGCATGCGGACGAGGTGCAGATGGGAAGAGCTGTCCTGCGCCTTCTGTTTCAGTAAGGTAAGCTCCACGCTGAGGAGAATCTGTTGTCTACCTTTTTAATGACAGTTCATTTTATGTGGGTAAGGTTAGATGAGGTAACTTATTCCTACTGTACATATGCATTGTGTAGTATGTTGAGGGTATATTACATTACATTCTCACCACCGTCTCAAGTGTTACTGCTATACAATCTATTCTAAGCATGTGAATCCATGAAAGATCCAATGCTGGAGAAGGGAATAGTTTCTTACCTGTAACTCCATTTCTCCAGCATTGGTATCTTTCATGGATTCACATGCGCCCGCCAACCTCCCCGGAATGTAATGTATTTAATGGATAAAATTAACCCTTCCTACTTTGGAGGGGCCGAAATCTGAAGGGGAACCGCGGGGGCGGGCCTCTTATACGGGGACGGCCTACGGAGCATGCGTAGGCGGGTCCTAAAAGGACGTAGATAGGACACAAACGTGTCGGAAGTTTTCCTATTTGAAAAGGCTATATATGTGTACCGAGGGGTCCCAGTCTGACGACGGGGAATATTCTAAGCATGTGAATCCATGAAAGATACCAATGCTGGAGAAATGGAGTTACAGGTAAGAAACTATTCCCTTCCTCAGGACCTCCAAACCACTTGGGGACTGTATCTGCAACCCTACAGTCCCCTGACTATCTGCACTTATGAGCCACTTCTCTGGCAGCACTTATGAATTCCTTTGCATTCCCCTTTGTCCCCCCACCCCCTGGCACTTCTACCCCTCCCACCCCCCACACATGCGTGATCTGAATGACACAAGGCCTAGTATGATAGTTTTCTTTGTCCTCGGTCTTCCCTTCCCTGTCTTGTCGCGCCTAGAAACACTTATGTACAGGCGTGTTATAAATAACTTGTATCGTACAAAAGAGCTATCCTTTTCACCAAATAGCAGCACTGAAGATGACGTTACTGCCTTATCTGTTATATGTAGTAAGCACCCTCCATGTGAAGATCCCGGCCCACATGTTAAAAACATTGCAGAAGGAGATCCTCTCATTAGTTTGGAATAACAATCAACTGAAGGATCCGAGGGAGATTCTCTACAGATCACCACTGTTGGGGGCGGGGGGTGTTCTGGGTGTGGTTGTAGTATGTCCCCCGACCAGCCCCAATGTTGTGATGGTCGGGACAGAATGTGAGAAGGGTTGCTATAAAATTGAGCAAGGAGAAACCTGCAGCTTTAGACACGTGGGGAGCCCGCTGCTAGAGGCGACCATAAATACTCTGCACCACATATGTCTTAATAGTCATTAAGGCGCTCCCCTCTTAATTATTGCGTATATCTGCCCAGGTGGGCCTCTCTCCTTTCTTGCTCATCCCCCTCCCCCTACTGGAACACAGTGTGGAATTGTAGACCTTCAGTTTCAACCTGGGTGCTGCTCCCGTGCAGCGCGGCAGACATCTTTTCCATTGGGTATGTCTTTGGCCGTGGCGGACCATTCCTGTATCGTTGGGAGGAGTTCCCTTTTCCAGTGTCTGACTCTGCGAGCCTGTGCTGCCAGCAAAAGAAAGTGGGCAAGGGGTGAAGGTGTCTCCCAGTCCTCTGCCTGTTTCTCCAGCCCAAAAAGCACTAGCAGAGGGTCCAGCGCGTACATTCCGACCCCGCCCCCGCATCTCTGATCCAACCTCTGACCAGAAAAACTGAACCCTGGGGCAGCCCCACCACATATGCCAGAAATCGTCCATGGGCCACATCCATGCATGCATAGACTAGATAGATGTATGGTCATGGGAACCACACTCTTAAGTCATCACCAGTACTAAACCTTTCACTGTGTAGAAACATCCTGCATTTTTGTGATATGTATAATATGACAAAATTTGTGGGCACCAGAAAATGTATTTGGTCTAACATGGTAACGCACGTATAACAAATCAAATGGCCTCAAGTAGGTTTTTATGGAATAATCCAGAAAAATAAAGATGTTATTTGTATAAATGTTACATTGGTGATCTTTGCGCATGTACAGACAAAATTATATTTTCTGTCATTTGTGTTGTAAAAAACTACCGGCAAGTGCCAAAAAGGTGGGGTAGCCTGAGTCCCCTGTCATATTACCACATCCATGCCAGCAATGAGGGTTCACCGTTGGGAACATCTTGAACAGGCGGACTGGGTCGTATTGCCATCGGTGGAGGAGTTTTATAGCATGCAACTTATATTGACATGAGATGGAGCTCTTAACGGCCCGCCTGCACATTCGCTGCCAGAGACCATCCCCCAGGTCCTTCTCCCAGTGGGGCTGGAGAGCCCCCGTGGCCCCCATCTCCGGTTCCAACAGTGCCCTGTAGAGGCACGAGAACAGGCCCTTCATTTCTGCATAGCCATATACTTTCTCCACTGGCGTGAGCTCCCTCTGAATGTGTTCCTTCCACTTGCCAGACATAAAGACCCCCTTGAGTCTTAAAGTATATGAGAACTGACAACTTGCCTATCCCCAGGGATTCCTCAAGTTTTTGGATACTGATGAATGCCTTATTTTGGACCAATTAACCCACCCTTGCCAGTCCCGTCTCGAACCATGGTGGATAACTCTCAACCCCTGGAATCTCATTCCTGACTGGGGTGCCCAGATGTGGCTCATCTGGGAGGGCCATGCGGTGATCCCAGAGCCCCTCCTCCCCTTGGCCATGATTTCCCAGGGTACCCCGAGGATCGGGTGTTCTCTGATGCATTTCGGGAGGCGGTGCTTAGGAACCCAGATCCACACCCGAACCATCACTGGGAGGAGGTGCTGGTTCTCCAAATAGACCTACTGCTTGTCTGGGTCTTCACCTAGATGTTGGACCAATGCTCTAAGCTGTGTTGCCTTGTAGTATGTTGTCAGATCTGGCAGTCCTGCGCCCACCCCCACCCCCCACTTTCCTTGGCCAAAATTAGTGTCATAGGTCACCCTGGGCTTTCGACCCTGCCAAAGGAACCGTGTGATGCGCCGCCTGGTTTCTTTCAAGTGTTCTACAAGTGTGCTAATTGGGAGCATCCGGAAGAGGTTTAAAACCCTCTGGAGGAGGTTCATTTTTATAGCATTCAACCTGCCCATCCACGACCGCTATCCCTTTTCCCATGAAACCATGTCGGAATAAGGCTTTTCAAAGGGAGCGGGGTAGTTGGCCTGGCCCAGGTCCTGGTCCGGGCAGACTAGGTTAATCCCCAAGTATTCCAGCCCATCTAACTGGATCTGCAGTCCCAGGGGCACCAGTTACTCCACGTTCCTGGCCGTGTCCGGGGAGAAGGGGAAAACCACTGATTTACATGTGTTCACCTTAAACCCCGAGAACCTGCCATATTCCCCAATCCCCCTCCAGGGCCGCCGGAATGGACTGAGCTGGATGTCTCAAGTGGAATAATACATCGTCTGCATAAAGGCAGAGTTTAAATTCCCTGGTTCCCACCCTGATGCCCTTTACCCGTGGATTTCTCCCCTCAGGTATCCAGCCAGGATTTCCATGGTCAGCGCGAAGAGCAGTGGTGACAGAGGGCACCCCTGTCTCGTGCCCCTCTGTAGGGCGAAAGATCGGAACAGGCGTCCATTTACTGTAACTCTAGCAGAGGGGTTCTCATATAGAGCCTGGACCCCATGCTGAAGTTCTTCTCCAAAGCCAAATTTCCTAAGCACCCCATTGAGAAAGTCTCAATCTACCCGATCAAAGGCCTTCTCCGCATCGATGGCCACCAGTACTGGGTTTCCCCTCTCCCCCACTGCTGTTCTCATGAGGTTTAGGGTCTTGTGGAGGGTGTCTGCCCCCTGTCTCCCCTGGATGAACCCTACCTGGTCTGAGTGAACAAGTTTTGGCATTAGACTCTCCATTCTTGTGGCTAAAATCGTTGTAAATAATTTTGCGTCTATGTTGAGCAGGGAGATAGTCCTATATGACTTACAATCAGTGGGGTCCTTGCATTCCTTAGGGATAACTAATCCGCGCCCTCCCAAAAGATGGGGGAGCCCCTGCTGTGACCATAATGCTAGTAAATAAGGCAGCTAAGTGCCAAGAAAGGGATCCTGCAAACGTCTTATCCCTGTCTATCTGTCCTCCCCGGGCGCTTTCCCTGGTTTTAGACCTGATATCGTGCTAAGAAATTGTGTGATTGGCCGGTCAAGGTTCAAACTCTCTCCTTCCCCTCGTTTCGGGAGTGGAACGTCTGCCAGGTTTGTCTCAAGTTGAGCTTTGCCTGGGGTTCCCTCACTTCCATAGTTTTTCATAGAATGCTGCGAAACCCCCACAACTTCCCCCGGGTTGGCAAGCCTCTGTCCACCCTCTGCTTGTATCCCAGCCACCATCTGTCAGCTCTCTGGCCTCTGAGTTTGGCAGGCAGCATGGCTTCTGCCTCGTCTCCCTTCTCATAGTACTTTTGCTTCAAGTATTGCAGGCTGGCAATGACCCTCCCCATCTACAAGTCCCTCCATTCCTGGCGCTTACCTCTAGCTACCCCAAGGTCCTCCTTCCTCTGCTCCGCCTGCTTCCCTTCTGCTCTTTCTAGAAGGCAGATTTCTTGCCTAAGGTTTTCAGCCAGCAGGTCCCTGATCCTCTTCTTTCCGGCGCCTTCCCTAATGAGCAGGCCTCTCCAAGTTGCCTTTGCAGCATCCCAAACCATTCCCCTCTCCGCTTCCCCAGTGTCATTGACCTGGAAGAAATCCTCTATAGCCCCCCCTCATTTCCTCCACAAATACTGTGTCCATGAGAAGAAGGTTGTTGCAATGCCAGAGTGACTCTCTGGGTTTCAGCCCTGATAGTCGTCTTAAGTTCTACCAAGTCGTGATCAAACCAGCTGATTGGGGTGTGTACGCATGAGTTCACCCTACTGAGGTGGGTCCTTTCCAGGAAGAAATAGTCGATCCTTGTCCTGGAGCCGTGGACTGGGGAATAAAAAGTGTATCCCTTCTCTGTTGGGTTGGTGTTCCTCCAGACGTCCACAAACCCCTGGTTCCACATGTGATCAGCGTAACTGTTACTTGAACTTTCCCCTCTACTGCCCACTGGGGTTTGCCGCCACTGTGATCCATCTGTCTGCCCACATGTTGAAATCTGCCCCTATGATGAGGAGGCCTTGAGCTCTGTCCATAACCTCCCTCATGGCTTCCCTCAGGAATTGCATTTGACCCGTGTTAGGGCTATACAGTGAGGGCAGGGTAATTGTTGTCTAGGATCCCTGAGACCATCAGCACCCTCCAATCCATCTGGCCCCAGGCTACTGGGTCCAACAGCCTAAGTTTCCGGCTCAGTATAATCCCCACTCCCCCCTTCTTAACTGGCCCAAGGCCCAACATATCTGCCCAGTATGGGCCCCAGGGATTTGTCTTTCCTCCCCCAGGACTGTACGGGTCTCCTGTACTAGGACATCAAGATTGCGGTTCTTGAGCTTCCTCCCCAGCAGCGAGTGTTAGTGTGGGAGTTGAGGCATTTCACGTACAGGGAGCCCATCTTGAGGGTCTCCACTGGGCCTGGCATTTCAGGGGGCATCATTCCAAAGCCGCATGACTCTTCCAGACCCTCTAGTGACCTGCAACACCATGCCTCCCTCTGGTATTTCAGTTTCCCCTATCCGAGCATCAGGACCCATATCCAACCCCTTCCCCTCCCCCTAACCATTACATGTTGGAAGACGCCCACCCTAAGGTGTGCCACTAGGGTTGTGACTGTCGCTCCTTCGTTGGTCCTCATAACACCTCACCTCTGCCCAACCGGGGTAGTTTGCTTTTGGTTTCCCTTTTTTTACTAGTCCATGGATTCCTGCATCTCAGTTTTCTTCTTCTTTCTCCTCCCTGGCTGGAGTGTTCAACTTCTTGAACTTTCTGCGGCCTTGTGTTTTTTCGTGGCTCGTGGACCTAAGGGCTTCCGCTGCTGGTCCTGGGGTGCTGCCTCAGTTTCCATTGAGGCCCCATTCTCCTCTTCGCCTTTGATAACTTGCAATACCTGGAAGGCCTCTTTTTCCCCTCAGTCACCAGGTAGTCCACTTCTCCCAGCTCAAATGTTAACGCAAAGGGGGGGGACCAGCGGTGCCTGACGTCCTTTTCGGTGAGTCATTGTGTGAGGGGGCGACCTTCCCTGTGGCGGGATAACGTCAAGGCGGAGAGGTCCTGGAATATTTTGATCGTATCTCCCTTGTAGATGAAGCTTCCTAGGCGCTTCACTTTATCGAGGACCTCCATTTTCTCCCTATGCCTGAGGAAGTGCACCACTATGGACCTCAGGCCCCTGCCTCTTCCTCCTCTGTGTGCTCTCTCCAACTGCACTTCTTTGCCCCCTCGAGTGCGAAGAGTTGATTTATCATGCCCTGTACCTTTTCATCCGACTTCCGTGGCTGATTCGCAATTCTGCTTGCTCACTCCGAGGATTCTCAAGTTGTTACGACTCTCCCTGTTTTCTAGGTCATCAACCTTCAAGAGCATCTCTTCTTCCCTGTGTTCCAGAGCTACTATGCCTGCCTCGTACTTCATGCCAAGAATGTCCATTTGCAGGTGGTTGTGTTTGAGCCCTTCCATTTTGTCCTCTATTTTGTCACCCCTGCCTTTAAGGTCGCAAATGGGGGCCTGTATGTCTGTTTGCCCGGATCTCCTTAAACAAGTCTTTGAGATCATCTCTGGTCAGGGCTGGAGTTGGGGCGGAGATGCCTTCCCCAGACTCCCTTTTGTGTGTGGCGAGGGGGGGCTTCTCTAGGGGCGCTTGCGGGGGTCTCCTTAAACGTTGGAGAGATAGGATCCCAGCCTGGGCCTTCGTCCGCTTGGTAGCCTGACCTTGTACCTCCTCCAGTCTGATGCCCAGGTGAGGAGGACTTGCGTTGTTCCAAGTTTCTCTAGCTGGGTTACCAGCCAAGGCAGGGGGACTTCTCTATTTGTGCTTCGTATTCTGCCCAGGTTTGAGTGGTCCGACCTGGTGTCCTGCGTGCGTCACCCACTGTGGTCCTGCACTGTGGTGTTGAGGCCCTGCGCCTTTTCCTCAGTTTGTGGGAGAGGCCTTATGGAGGACCCCCGGTTTTCGATTGCCCGCAAGCCTTAGCCGGTCCAGGTGGCATTCCCTGTGGGTGTATTCAGTGGGTGGTGCCTCACGTGGGGCCCCAGGGTAGGTGTGCCTTTGTGCATGTACCTGTGGATGTGGTGCACGCAGTGGTGTGTGCTCTAGGGTACCGGGTCCCAGGTCCTGTCTCAAACCTTTAAGTAAGTCTCTACTGGCAGCCCTGGGCTTCCTGGGCCTCTCTTCCTTGCTGTCCCCTGGTAGCCTGGGCGTGGGTCCAAAGGAGATGGGGTTTCAGGCTTTGCTCCAAGCCCTCGGCGTGGGTCCCTGTGGGCTTCTGTCCTCCGGGAGCCCACAAAATTCCTATGAGGCCTCCGGTGGCGCCACTTGTAACCTTCACCAGATTTGAGTCTCCTGTCCCCGGGGCTCTTCGTGTTAGATCCCCCCCGTTGTGGAGGGGATCTCTATGATTCTTCCTTCTGGTTAGGAAGAGGACCCGTGAGCTTGGTCTCCCTGGGGGTGCTGTGCGGGGTGATCTCGTCCCTCCTTCACTCTGTGGTGCCCAGGCCTTGCGACTTTTCGTGCGGTGCTTAGGGGGTCCTTGTGGGGGGGGGTCCCCAGATCCCAGGGACCCTAGAGCCTGTGCCCCTTCAGATGGGAAGATTTGTGATGGAGCACCCTCTCCTGGGGTGCCTCTCTTGCCTTGTTTGGGCTGTTTCCGTGGCAGACGAGGAGCCCCTCCGTCTGCTTCCAGCTGGCGTCGGGGTGCCTCCCCCTATTTGCATCACGGACTCCACCTGGAGGGTCTGGTGCACTGTGCGCTCCTGTAGATTTTGCCATGAGTGCCCGTATCCGCAAGAGCACGGCTTGAGGTGGGGGTCTCCAGGCCCTTCCCTGGCCTCTTTGCTGGATCTCGTTGGGAGCCCTGTGTCGGCCTAGTCCCCCAGGCTCCAGGACTCGATTAGTGCCATCCGGCATGTGGGGTACTTTTGGGTGATGCGTGGAGCAGGCCCTCTCTTCCAGCGTCCCCCACGAGTTGCGGCATGTCTTTGGGTAACTCGGGGCCTGTTGTGGGGGAGGTAACCGATCTGTCGACCCAGGGGGCCCTGGCATGTCCGTTAATTGGTTGGTAGGCCTCCTTCCACCTCCCGAGTGTGTCCCTGTATATGAGTATGGGGGCCTGTGTTGCGTCTGCCTCCCACCAGACACTCGCCTTAGTAGGGCTTTTTCCCACCTCCAGTGCCCGGCTCCGTACCTCAATACGTACCTCTGCAAGCGGGGGGTTCGGAACCTCGACCTGCGGGTCAACGTCACAAGGCTCTCTCTGGCTCTTGGTCCGGTCCTGTGGTTCTTCTCCTGGCAGGGTAATGGGCTCTTCCACCCGACTCTCGGCAACCCCATCGGTACCTGCATACCGCGGACTACGGTCTGGGCTCAGGGCTCCTGTCGTTCACTGCACACCGCCCGCCGGTACTATGGTCTGCTTGGGGCCGGTGCCCAATCACGTTGTGCCTACGCTCGGCTGGGTCAGTGGAGAGCCGGGATCTGGGCAGTCGGCCTCAGTCTGCGGGATTCCGGGGGGCCCCCGAGGGGCGGGTTCCAATTTCCCCAGTCTCCTCACCCACACCAGGCTGGTGCCCTCCTTTCTGCTCCGTCACCTGTGGCTGGGAGCGGCGCGTGAGAGGGGACCTCCCAGCGATCAAAAGCTTGGCCCCCAGGGTCCCTGGGGGTGCCGGGCTATCCAAACTTCATCGGGGGTGGAGAAGGCTGCTCGCTAGGCCCAACTGGAGCTGACGGAGCAAGGACTTCACACGTCCATTCAGGTACGCACCCCCTAGTGGTCCCATCCCAATGGGTTTAAACATGACCTTACCCTGGATGGCACAACACCTTATGGGAGCACTGTGGGTTGGGGGTCGGAATATACACGTAGCCCTAAAACTGATGAACGTCTATCTGGAGGGAGTCCTGCTTCGATTTGAAGACTGCAAAGACTCCTTACATTCAGATAAGGCACAGGATCTCACAGAAGGTAGTGAAACAGGTGGGCACGGAGGCACCAATATACTTAGGATAGTAGCGAAGGGTGTCTCATGGCTCTATCAACGTCTGGACAGGGCATTGCTGGAAGCCAGATTACTATGGTTAGGTGGGAAAGGGACCTGGGAACTACAAGAACGGATGAAGAATGGGAACCGATCTCGATGAGGGCTAACCAGGCATTGTCGTGCACAATCATTAAGGAATCAGCCTATCGAATTTGCTACAGGCGGTCCCTCACCGCACAATGCATACAAAAATGAATACACACGCCTCGCCCCTGTGTTGGAGGAAATGCAGGGAAGTAGGGGATTTGGGGCATATGTGGTGGTCCTGTCCAGAAGCCTGGTTCTTTTGGAAATAGATACTGGGGGCACATCAAAGATCTAGTGGGTGTACAACTCCCGGATTTCCCGAAGGTGATCCTTCTGGCTGCGATTGCAGAACACCCATATGCTGCAAGCGGGGCCAGAGTGACCCTTATCACCCACTTATTGAACACGGTTAGTATGACTGGGCCAATGGTAGAAAACTGAGGGCCCAGTGGCGGAGTCAAGGTTTATGGGCGGGGGTGCTAGCAATAAAAAAGGTAGGCGCACTGGCAACTGGGACATACCAGAAATTCCCCAAGCATGGTTCCCCTTCCATGAACATGCCGAGAGAGTGTACAGCAGATTTAAGCAGGCATGCTTAAAAGCTTCTCTATATTGTGAATATAAAGGGTCGGAATTCCGATGAGTGGAGGAAAGTTTGAAAGACTATGTTCTCCGTGGGTTTACATTTTGCCACATTTGTTTGGTTGGGTTTATTGAATTCATGCTACAGGGTGGTTGAAAGGGTTTATTAAAACGCTCCCCTTTATCTTGATTTATTTTTGGATGTAATTTGTCAAAGAAATATCTGTTTCAAGAGGCAATAGTGACGATGTACAAATAAATTAAGTTAAAAAAATGTATATCTAGGTTTGTGGAATCTGCTTGGATCATATGCTATGAGCATAAATGGTCCAGTTTTATTGACTGAGCAAGAAGAAAATAATTCAATACTCACACTTTAAAAACAAATACTAGCATCGAAGAGTACAGCACATGAACCCAATGGTCCACTCCTAGCGACAAATACTTTCAGTACTTCAACTACCCAAACCCACCCCACCATATTCGGCATATCACAAAAACAAAGCCTGGTTTTCCATTATCCCCCATCCTTGATGGTATAGCACCAGAGATCTACTCTTCAATTATTCCTGAGAAGCTAAGAACCGTGCCTAAACGTCTGCAGAATTGATTCCTCCTACCCATACATTTCAGAATTGCCTTCTCTATGCACCACCAACTTCCACTGCCCCATGTTAAAATTTTGGCTGATGTTCCCCCACTAAAAAGCCACGACCAGTTGGCCATAGACCGGGGTCCAAACTAAAATAGTCCCAGAAGATCACCAGGCAAAGCTAAGTGGGATGTTGGTGCTCAAGGCCCCAGGCATGGAGTATTAACTACATTCTTACACAATATAACGAACATCACATACCTTGATTACACTGTTTAAGATATAAGTAAAACAATACAAATATTGATAAAACCTAGCCTTTTCGGGCAGAATACAGTCAGATACAGGCAAAATAGTATTGAGTGATATTTTGGGAAACTACAGTATCAAATCCTTTCAGCATTTACAGGCAGCATTTGATCTACAAAAATAAGCTTCAACTACTGCCAAATACCTGATCACTTAAGGAAAGACAGAAGCTGATCTCTACAAAAAGCACACCAAAAACCTACAAAACGTTAAATTTAGCTTTGGTAATCAGTTTTAGATGTTTCCCACTCCTTGGCAAAACTCAAATCATGGTGAGACTTGGAAGTAGGTTCATGCCCCTTCTCAGAGTACAGAAAAGCGGGTACAACACCACAAATGTAATATACAATGGCTAATTACCAACTTTTGTTAACAAATAATAAGCGGTGCATGTGATCCAGACCTGGTGGTGTCCTCGGCTACCATGCTCGGTTGGACTGAGGAACAAATGGGTTGAAAGAATTGGCATTCATACTCTTTATCATTTGCCACACTAATCATGCATAGAGATGAGTTGGATTCGAGGTCGTCTTCCAACTTACAGCAGGCGTGGTACATAAAGGCCATCAACCACCTGAAGCAAATAATGTACACTAGACAGATAAGATGGAAGAATATCAAAACTATTCTAATTGCACCCCCTTGACTGCACTCTGTATGACTGAGACAGAAGCAGAGTCATAGATCTGGTGAATAAAAAATGCCCTAGAAAGGGAAAAGCATGCATGAGTATGACGGCTGAATGGAATACCCTGGTAGGCTTTCGCTTTATACATCTCATTCATACAATACTATCCTACTCCCCTTCAAAGTATGACTCGTGAAGGTCCTAGTTTAGTACTCTTCCAATTAGCTGGTCTGCCATTTGAGCAGATAGAATGTCCTTGAAAGGAAGGAATGTGGAAAGTGAGATGCTAGAGTGCATATATTTTATTAGTTTGTGGTAATCACATTTATGTAGCTAACACATATTGAGTATTTATTTTACATAAAATATTTTCATTTCATTCATTTTTTTCAGGGCAATTGTGATTTCTGGAGGACCAAATTCGGTTTATGCAGAAGATGCTCCATGGTTTGACCCAGCTATATTTACAATTGGCAAACCAGTCCTTGGAATTTGCTATGGCATGCAGGTACCTTGTTCTAGTTATGTCATTTTCCCCTAACAAATTCTTTATACATATTTTCACAACCTGATACACACTGCTTGTCACTCGTTTTGAATCGTCTGATATTCCTTCTATGTGGAAAGTAAGTATTTGTTGTTTCACACAGCCTTCTGGTTATAAGTGTCTTGGCTTCTCGGATTCTCTTGAGCCTCAATTGTCTATTTCACTTCTCAGCCCTTCTTAGTCTTTCATTGCATCTGGCTCTGTTAGGAGAGCTCCAACCACAACTCCAGCTGACCGTTCCTTTATTTTATCAGTGCACCACATGCTATAATCTTCATTTGGGTCTCGTCCCTCACTCTTGTTGGAGGTTGAGAGGCACAGCTCACTCTTGTGAGAAAGACATGCCTGTATGCAGACCAGCGCTGGTTGCGTCTACTGCACTTTGGACCTGTCCTTTGTAGACCTGTCAGGGACAGCACTTGGCTCCCACTCCTCTTGATCAAGGGTTCCACTTTTGGACTTCGCCATCACCGGTATTTAATTCAGCGGATTCCTGTCCAGCACCTTTCCCCTTATTTAGCTTTAATGATTTGACTCAGTAGCTTCTCACTTGTGTAGACTTTCTTTAGCGGCCAGCAAATCTGCCCATTATCATTTCTCACTGCCCCATGTCTCTCCTCTTCTACTGAGTGAGGTGTCTCATCAATCTCTGGACGCAACAGCTCTGCCCATTTAACGGTGAAAAGGTTAAAACGATTCTAATTGCCAATTGGCAATGTATCTTCACCACATAGGATTTGAGCTACAAATCCGCACATTATTCTTGAATCAGAGCTTTTGTGTAGGCAGAAGGGTAGTGTGTCCCTAAACGATGAGCACATGACATGATTTGACAACGAGTAATAGTCTGTCCTTAATGGTCACCTGAAATAACTTATCTTCTGGATTGATCCACCATTAACCCAGCAATTTGAGAAGCGAGTGCTGTACAGTCTAAGAGAATTGAATTTTGGCGCCATTACCTTTCAAATCTATCTTTTTTATAGAGCATTTCTGTCTCTGCCAAAAAGAGTTTGGTACCAGGACCCCTCTCTAATATGTATCTCAAGACTGGAAGAGAGAACAGTCCACTGCTCCATGATGCATAATGCCTACAGTTGCGTTACAGTTGTGACTACATTGTGCATGCTATTTCCACCAAGCTCTCTGCCTACTTTTGCCTGTTATTCTCCTCCGCCCCTAAACCTGCAACATAACTGCTGGTTCTCAAAGTTTCTGATTCATTGATTTATTTCTTTTTTTCTTTTTTTTTTTTCCACAACCCAATTAACCTTAACAGCACTTGTAATCGGCTCTGCTGAACATGAGGAAAGGACTACAGAATGGCTAGGCCATCCAATACTAGTCCTTCATTGTTCCTGCTTTTTTCCTCAATTACAGTAAGCGCCACGAAATCAGAGGAGGGTGTCGTAAGAATAGTTATCCTCGGACAGACAGACTGGAAAGGGAGAGATCGAAACGGGAAGTGGCTGAGGCCTCCGAAAGGACTTTGTGCAATGGCTGAAGCGGGGGCTAGTCTGCAGGCAGTTGCTGGAGCATTGATTACGAGGGACTCTCCGTCCATCAGTCTAGTCTGTGAGGCCATCTACATTGTTGTCTGAAGTCAGGACAGGTGCAGGCTGGGAGCACAGAGCGCCAGGTCTGGCAATGGAGCATGGCAGGTCCTGAACAAAAACATGTGCTCTACATCTTCGCCTAATCAGGAGAAGCTGGCAGAGAAATACATTCTTTACCGTTCTGGGGTCGGCTGTGTGCTGGAATGCCAGATTTCAGCTGCTAACCCTGCTTAGAAAGTATGTACTGAAAGAAACGGGGTATAGGATCAGCTCTTGTCAGTGAGCTGCAGGCAGTTGTACATGTGTCTCACAAAAGGGTAAGTCTCTCTCAGCAAAGTTGTGTTTGTGCTTCTGTTTTTTTTTTGTTATGTTGAGCATGTCCTCAAACACTCAGTCCTCCCTCTCCAAATGCCCACTTCCCAACCTCCTTTACCTAAAAGCACATTGGGGACAGGTTGTACTTCTCTGGGCTCTTGTACTTGCCAAGACACTGTGGTGTTAGCTGCTGATGTGAGGACCCAAACGTTACCATATCATGCCCTTCTTATGTCCTTAAAGAAGAGACTATTGTGAATGATGAGGGTAAGCACATCTTTCTTCCCCTTTCAAATGTCTTTGCACAGGTATTGCATAGAATGGGTGCCATGAAGGATGTGACTACACAAAGATCTGGGGACGTAAGGTGACAGGAGGTTGAGAGATTGGTGAGAGTCTCTATATAGGCTCCTACGATGCTCCGGCTCTGATAGTCCTGCTGCCTTTGAGCGCGAGCTCGTCTGTTGCGGTGGTGTATGCAGGCTGTCATTCCTGGTGTTCAGAAATCCATGAAACTTGCGTGCGCTGGAGGGGTCTTTAAAGTAACCTGTGATGTTGGGAATCGATTGCTATCTGGGGCGTGGAAGGTATAATGTTGGGGTTCAGATAAATATTAAACTTTCTTGCATGCCATGGTGCCTTCAAGTCTGTGGTGGTAGTATTCAGACATACAATCCCTTGTGTTTTTGGGATCAGATTGCAATCTAATAACGTGTGCGATTGTTTCGGGAGGATGCGCATAAATGTGATATTTACTCTATCTTTGTGGGGAGGGGTGTGGTGCTTTCCACAAACTCAGTTAAACTAGCAACCTTTGTTTATTTGTATGTACGTGTATATATAGAAATTGTCATACGGGCTCATGTGATGAGTGTTGATCACATATCTACGGAACCTTTCTTTGTATTTGTGGAGACCATACAAAATGTGATGTTCAGGGTCAGACCTCAATCTGGCCTTTTTTGGGCTAACCAGATTTCATATTGCTGGGGCACCACTATTCCAGTAGGGCACTGTCATTGAACTAATGTATGCATTCTGAGAGTTGTAGTGATTGAGTTTAATTGAACATTCAGGACAAATGATTTATTAAAATAAAACACTCCCAGGACTGGAAAAGGGGTGACCAGGTTAATTTGATCACATTGTGTGTTTGAAAATTGATGGAAGCAAACTATCCACACCTCCATTATATCTCCAATCTCACACCCAAGCAAACCCTTAATTTGGCTTTGCCCGTCCTTACTGATCTGAATGGCCTGGTATCCCAACGCGTGGGACTACAGCTACCTGCATTAACCAGGCCCTTGGGATTGATTATGGATCCTGGGACGCAGCTCAGGACAAACATAAACTATCAGTACTACAAGTACCTCAATGAACCTTGGCCCAAAGGACCAGGCCTGTCCGGGAACAGACTGGTTACCCAAATGGAAATGAAAATGGAATAGGCTTCTATATTCCGGAGCTGAATGGGAGACCAAACGCCTACTACGCATGCCGTGGAGTAGCAGTGGCAGAGCTGGAACCAGCAGAGAGTCAGTCTTTGGGGAGACCAGGTACCCCTCAAGCTTTTGTGGACGTTGACTTACTTTAGCTAGGAGGTGAACAGAGAGCAATACAATGCAAGAGAACCCATGGCAGGCTGGAAAGAAATCAGACTGAATAGGCAAAGCTAAAGGCACGTATCAAAACTAAAGGGAGGAGATGGGAGGAGTTGGGCTAGCTTAGAGAGAGATTGGTCCAGAAAAGCAGGCAAGTCTGGTAACCAATGGGAGCTGAGAGGAGCTTCTTGACTGGAATGGGAGTCTATAAAAAAGTCAGCACTGTCAGTTGGCTAGGGAGGTATTTGAGTGAGGTCCAGAGAGGTGAAGGAGGACCAAAAAAACAGAGGCGTGTCCAACAGGTGGAGGAGGACTTGGTTGAGACAGTTGGCGTGTTTGGAGAGCGTGAATGTAAGGTGTTAAAATTGAGAGTAGTGCCAATTTTGTAGTGTGAGTGAGGATACTGAAGGAAGGCGATTAGTAGAGAGATGGTAGGGTTGAGAGTGGTAGAGAGCGATGGGGAAATAAGTAGAATCAGAAAAGTTAGCTTGAGTAGAGCTAGGAGAGTTAAAAGGCAGGCCAGGAGAGGGAGGACAAGAGAGAAAAGGAACTAAAGATTGGGTGATGGAAAAGAACTGAGGTGGGAGGAGTAAGATCAGGAGAGAGGTAGAATCATAAGTGATTGATGCTTAGGCCAGGCAAAGGAGGGAAAGGGAGAAGGAATGAGTGAATGATTGAGAGAGTGAATGTGAATTAGGAGGAAGGCATGAAGCTAAGGATTTATAGGGAAGAATAACTGACTGTTAACAAAAATTTGATACTAGAGGGCAATCCGACTATCCACGATTAGGTCACTTAGGAAGCCACTAAGGGAGTTGGATAAATAAGGCTACGTCTAAGTCTCAGAAAATATTTTGACAGCAGAGGGCGCTGTGCTGCATCGAGTCAATGTCCCTCGATGGTTACCATTCCTGCATCCGAAATGTGACATCGATGATCGTTTAAATAGCACAAACTGCACCAGTTGCCTCAATTCCGTTTTTTATATATGTGCAGCACGCTCTCTGAATGGCTCAATTCGCCTCTGCGATTCTAACGCCGGAATTCTTTTCAAACTTCAAGATGTCTATCCCGAAAAACTGGCTTTAAGAGATGCATGGACTGTGACTCGAAGATGTCGATCAGTGATTTTGCACAAAATCTGTCTCTGGTGCTTTGGCAAAGATTACGAGGTCATTGAGTGCGGCTCTTGTCAATCATTGACCCAATAAGGCCATAAAAGAGAGAAGGTCAAAACTCGCACTAGGTCGGTTGGTTTCAAAGTCTCCATCTTCGAGTGGATTGTGTCCTCCAACGTATTCCTCATCTTAGATGTATTCTATCCAGCTTTAGCTGCTTTGGAAAAAAATTTGGCAGAGGGCGCTGTGCGTCAATGTCGTTGAGTCGATGGTCCCTCGAAGGCCTCTATCGAGGGTGACGCCATTGGGTATACAAGTAGCATGCACGGCGCCCATTGGCCTCAGTTCCATTTTTCCGCAGTATATGTTGCTTCGTAGATTTGGCGCGCCTCGAGTTCTGTGACGCAGTGAATATTACTGATATATGTCGATATGTCTTCGTCATCGACGCTGACTACGAACCCGAGATCGGGTTTCAAAAAGTGCAAATCGTGCGGTTCGAAAATGTCTCTCGATGCGGGTCTGTGATAATGTTTGTGGTGTCTTGGGGAAGGCCACGACATGGAGGCCTGTACGAGGTGCAGGACGATGATGAGGAAGGCCTTCCGAGAGAGGAGGGGAAAACTACAGGTAGGTCGTAAATCCGACTGCAAAGCCTCGAGTCGAGGTCCCGTAAGGAGAAGTCTCCTTGACGCGAAAGGCATCGGTCCAGGTCCCGAAGCGATTCCCATCCCTCGTCATCTTTGACAAAAAAATCGAAGAAAAGACGCCACAGGTCCCACTCCGCCTCGAGCTCTGACGAATCCCCAAAAAGGATGAAATGCCCCACAAAACATTCTTCCTTCGAAGAGTGGGAAGCATTCAGAGTCAAAATGATGGAGGTGTTCGAAAAGCGAAGCCTCGGTCCGCGCCTTCTTCGGAAGCCGGCCCGGAGCGTCATCGCTCCAACACTCGCGCGCCCTCGAACCCGGGTGATCGAAGAAGGAAGGATAGAGAAGCTTCCAGGACGCTGAGCGAGAAAGACTTCTCGAGGTCACCGACGCCGTCCGAAACCAAACGCACCTCGAAGGGCAAATCTTCGAAGAGCGCCTCGACTCCCTCGAAGCCGGCACCGTCGACGAGCACTATTACGTCAACGCCTCTGTCGACGTCGACCCCGAAGCCCTCGGTGCCAAAGGCTCCAGTTCAGCCAATTCAAACAAAAAAGGGGAAAGAAGGCTGCAAAGCCTGTAATGCCTACATGGCCCACACCTCTCCCACCTGTCCCAGAAAAGGTTTTTAAACCTCTTGCTAGGAAGGAATTTTTCAAGTCCCTGACCTCAATTTTGGAGGAACAGGAGAGGTCTGATGAGGATAGTGTACCCTTTGGACTGGAATATGGTACCCCAAAAGTCCCAGAATGCCTGATTTCGGAAGAAAGCCGGATGAGCGACCTGGTGGAATCCTTACATAATGCAAGTGCCATTGATACATCTCCTGAAACAGTCTTTGGCAGACCAGATCCAGGAGAGCATGCCAGTCCCTCATACCGTCAACTAATGACAAAAGTGGTCGATTTATTTAGGATCGGCTAGACCACCAACCCAATTCATTCAGGATGATTTGACTGATATATTGGACCATGGTCTCACCGAAGATCCAATACTACCATTTCATGTAGCCTTGCAAAATAGGGTGGACAAGAATTGGGAGAATCCGGATTCTATTCCTCCAGTGAATAAATCCCTTCAAAATACCTGCCAGTAGCGACCCCGTCTAAACATCCCACTCCCGAGAGTCTGGTGGTACAGGCAGCCACACCTTCAAACAAAATGGCGTACCCTTCTATCCCTCCGGACAGGGACGATAGGTGTGTGGATGGCTGGGCACGCAAGGTATTTTCAGCTGGGAGTATGGCATTAAAATCAGCCAACTCCTCATGCGCCTTGGCAATTTTTTTGTACACTCTGTGGGAGTGCATTGCAATGGCGGCGGAGGACATACCAGAAGGGGATGAAAGGGAAGGATTCCTAGCCATTGTTAGAGATGGAAACGAGGCCATGCAGGAATCCCTTCAATCTGGACTGGACACTGCAGATAGTGTGAGCAGGTCCATGGGTACTAGCACGGTAATACACAGATTTGCGTGGTTACGGAAGTCGGGTTTCGCACCAGACGTGCAGAACCGTCTTCTGTAATGCCCTTTGACGGGTCTCACCTTTTTGGCAGCAAGGCTGACGAGAGCCTTGAGAGGTTGCAGACCTCAAAAGCAGCTGCCAAGTCTATAGGAGCTGCTCTTAGGAACCTCAGCCTTTTCGTGCGCCAGGACAATCTTGGAGGGGACGATCCTATCGTTACTACGCTTCATATGGAAAGGCGAGAGGAATGGCCAGTCCAAGGGGCCAGAAAAAGGCCACTCGTGGTGGACGAGGAAAACGTGCAAAGCCAGCTCCAGCCTCTTTGCCATCAGCGGCCGCAGCAACTGCCACAAAACCACTTTGAGGACTTGCATCACAAGACACCGGTGGGAGGCAGGCTGTTGCAGCATCTGCAAGAATGGCAAGCCGTTACTTCAGATATTTGGGCTCTAGAAATAATAGCCCAAGGTTACTGCCTTCTTTTCTAACGCAACCTCAAAACAATCCACCCTTTGAAATTTTCAGACCCGCTCCTACAGGAAGTTCTAACCCTGCTGGAGCAAGGTTCTATAGAGCCAGTACCTGTAGCGGAGAGAAACCAGGGATGGTACTCTCTGTATTTTTTGATTCCCAAAAAGGACAGAGGATTGAGACCCATCTTGGACTTAAGAAACTTGATCAAGTTCCTCAGGAAGGACAAGTTCAAGATGGTCACTCTTTCTCAGATCCTTCAGGCCCTTCAACTTCAGGATTGGTTGGTGTGATTGGACCTCCAGGATGCTTATTTTCATGTGCCGATTCATCTCAAGCACAGAAAATACCTGAGGTTCGTAGTTGGTGCTTACACTAACAGTTTCGAGTCCTGCCATTCGGATTGACCTCCGCCCGAGGGTCTTCACCAAGATAATGGTGGTGGTGGCAGTGCACCTCCGGAGAGGGGGGATTCACGTCTACCCTTACCTGGACGATTGGTTGATCAGGGCACGTTCTGCCGAACAAGCACTCAATCATCTGAAAGTCACCTGCCACTTCCTCCACAAACTGGGCTTCTCCCTCAGTTTCAAGAAGTCACAAATGACACCTTCCCAACAGCTCCAATACATAGGGGCTGTATTAGACACATCCTTGGGAAAGAGCTTGCCTCCCAAGTCGAGGGCTCAAGACATTCTTCAGATGGTTTCCAAATTCCAAAATCTCTAGGCCTACGACTTCCTAAGGTTACTCTGCCTCATGGCATCCTGCATCTTCTTAGTGCCAGAGGCACGCTTGGGGATGAGATCCCTTCAATGGGCTCTAAAGACTCAATGGTCACAGTTCTCAGGTCAAATGACTGATTTTCTCCAGATTCCGAAAAAAGTTTGGCAGGATCTCCTGTGGTGGACTTGCACAGAGAATATCCTAAAAGGAGCGCATTTTCGGCAATCGTGGCCGGAGATCACAGTAGTGACGGACGCCTCACTCATGGGGTGGGGAGCGCATGCCAACGATCTGACAATCGGCAGTTGCTTGCCTCCATTGGAGTCCAAACTACACATCAACCTTTTAGAGCTCAGAGCAATCAGACTAGTGCTGAAGGCTTTTCTACCATCTGTCAGAGGAAAAGATTTCTTGATGATGACTGACAACACAGTGGCCATGCATTATCTAAACAAAAGAGGTGGTGTAGGGTTACTACCTCGATGCAGAGGGGCAATGCAGTTCTGGTATTGGGCGATTCAAGAAGGAATCTCCTTTAACGGCAGTTCATCTAGCCAGGGAGGAGAATGACGGCAGACGCTCTGAGCAGGCAGAGCACGGTGTCCCACGAGTGGGAACTGGCTCAAGAAGTCATTCAAGAGATCTTTGCCCTTAAGGGAACCCCTCAAGTAGACCTATTTACAACCGGAATCACCCGGAAGTGCGAAAGGTATTGCTCAAGGGAATTTCCCCTGAGTGGAGCCCTAAGGGAAGCGTTCGTGGTGGAGTGGAATTTCCCACTATTATACGCGTTTCCTCCGATTCTCGTCATTCCTCAGGTCATCAGGAGACTGAGACGGTTTGGAAACCGCATGATCCGAACTGCCCCGGATTGGGCCAGGAGGACGTGGAACCCAGACCTTCTAGACATGTCCATCTGTCCCCTGGTACGTCTTCCTCAGAGAGAGGACCTTCTCTCACAAAAGGAGGGTCAGGTCCTCCATCTAGAGGTCAAGATTCTCAACCTTCAAGCTTGGTATCTGAAAGGCTGAGATGCAAGTATTGGGACCTTCCAGATGACGTCATGGAGGTGTTGCTTTCGGCAAGAAGGCCAGGAGCAAAATCTCTATACCGTTGCCGTTGGAAAAAGTTTTGCAACTGGTACAGAGAAAAGAATGTTGATCCTTTTCTATGTTCCATTCTGGAAGTAATGTCCTTCCTCTTGTCCCTAGCACATAGGTCTAAATGTTGGGACCATTAAAGGTTATCTTGCAGCGCTTTCCATCTTCAAGCGCTCGTCGGAAGAATGCTCCCATTTCAAAAATTCCTCCTTACCCTTTCCAAGTACCAATTTGGGATCTTAATCTGGTTCTAAAATTCTTAATGTGTGCCCCTTTTGAGCCCTTGCACACTTGTCCATTAAGATTGTTGACATGGAAAACTGTTTTCCTGTTTGCTTTAACATCTGCAAGAAGAGGGGCGTGGCTACGAGAGCCATGTGAGGAGTCGAGCTCTGGGAGAGCTCCTGCGATCCGGTAGTTGATCCTGATTACGAGTGCACATATGCACGCATCTAAGCCCTGAAAATCCATGTGCCCGTCCATGAAGGTGGTGCCCAGGTGCTCTGCAAATCTGGAGCCTGTGCTAGGGAAGGGGACGGCCCTGCGGGCATCGCTGAGCCCACGCACCTTGGGTCTGAGACCCCAAAATGACTGCCGCGAGGAGCTAACAACAGCGCCAGCCAGCAAAGTGAAGATGGTGGTGGCACTGCGGGTGAGAAAGTCGGACGCTGGCAACGGCGCACTGGGGCCCCTGCAGCACTCACCGGAGCACTTCTGCGCGGTGCCCAAAGGCCAGAAAGCAGAGGCTACCGCATGGACCACTGCTTTGTAACATCCCTGAGGCTGGAAGCAGTGAGACACGACTGCCCCGGAGGCCGAGGTGGGTGTGGGACCAGCCGCGCCAGGCTAAAGAGACCCAACGGCGGACCCAGCTTGCATCAACGTTCCTAAGAGGCAGTAAAAGCGGTCCGGGGTGGACAAAGACATGCTTGGGACACCTAGAAGCCCCGCGTGCCTGAACTTCTGATCGCTCCAGGGAGCGCAGGAACTGGGTCCGTTTGAAAACTCCCCTATGAGCAGGAGCCTAGTACCCTGCAATCTGGAGCCTGTGCTGGGGAAGGGGACAGCACTGCGGGCATAGCTGAGCCCACGTACTGTGGGTCTGAGACCCCAAAATGGCGCTGCGTGGAGCCAACAAAGGCAGCAGCCATTAAAGTGAAGACCGTGGTGGCACTGCAGGGGAGAAAGTCGGATGCAGGCAACAGCGCACTGGAGCCCCTGTAACACCCGCTGGAGCGCTTGTGCCCGGAGGCCAGAAAGTGGAAGTAACTGCATTGACCCCGGTTCTGTAATGTCCCAGAGGCTGGATGCAGTGAGGCACGGCTGCCCCTGACGCCGAGGTGGGTGTGGGACCAGCCGCGCCAGGTGAGGGAGACCCAACGGCGGACCTAACTCGCATCAACGTTCCCTAGACGCGGTGAAAGCGGTCCGAGGTGGACGCTGATGTGCTTGCGACAATTGGGAGCCCAGTGCGCCTGAACCTTGGATCGCCATGAGAAGCGAGGAAACTGGGACGGGCGGAACACCCCTTTATAAGCAGGAGCCGCTGCGGGTGCGGCCGACAGGTATGCCCGCGGCGAAGTAACTCGGCTGGGGGGCAGGAGTGCTGAGTAGAGAAAGGGACCCACACAGCCCAGACGGGCGCAGGCCCCCCTTAGGTGCAACACACAGCTTCACTGAGTCCAGTCCCGCAGTCAAGCCTTGAGCTGCGCCTGCACATATGGACACAAGCGAGGCGAGGCGCCCGCACAAAGCAAATAGACATGGTAGACATCAAGGAGTTAGCGTGGCGCCCCGCGTGATCCCGGGCTAGGAACAGCAGTAACAAAGGCAAGGGGCAGGAGACACCCCCCAGCCTAGGCCAGAGATGAACATAGGGGCACAGTGAAGCGTGCCTGGTGAGAAGCTCCACAAATGCCACCGTCGGGTGGGAAGTGACAGTAATTCGTCGGGGCTCACGGGTGGCGCACGTTGGGACAGCAAATATGCCCGGGGGGGCTCCATAAGCACTGGGGAGTGCACCCGAGGACCCAGACCAACTGGGGCTGGGGCTCGAGCGGATTTAATAAACCCACATAATTACTTGGGAGGACACAGCACACTCCAGGAAGAGAACCAGCAGCTTGAGGATACCCCTAACACGGCCTGGCCAGGCCTTGACACTAATGGCAGTCTAACCTTACTAAGGTCGGGGGCCACAAGTTGTGGGGCTTGCCCATGCGGCTCTGACACACCACGATGACTAACAATCTCCCAAGAACAAAGGGCAAACAACCCACGCTCAACGAATACGCCAGAACATTGCTGGGTGCAGAAGGGGCCAGGAGCAAAGACAAAGCCCCCGCTGGGGGCACGGACACTATGGGCAAAGACCAGGAGATCCTTGCTGCGATTGCTGATCTGAAAGTGGCTTGGGAAACTAAACTGGGACTGGCCATGAACGAGTTGAAAACTGCGCTAGAGCTCCAAGTCGGGGCAGTACAAGAGGAGGTGAATCTTCTCCAGCAAGATGTCGGGTCACTGGCAAAACACACGAGTGACCTAGAAAAAGAGGTGGCCCCGAACACAACGGACTGCACAGCCCATAAATCTAAACTTCATGCCCTAGTACAACGTGTGGGCAACCTGTAAAGTAGGGCGCAGGAGGCGGAAGTACGCGCCCGAAGTAACAACATACGTATCGTTGGATTGCCGGAAGAACGTACACGGAGTCCATTGAATCAATGCTGCTGCAGGAGATAACCTGGGAAATGTTGGCCCAGGTGTTTGCTGTGGAAAGGGCGCACAGAGCCCTGATGAGGAAGCCACCAACGGGAACCCCTCCTAGGCCGGTGATGGCTAAGATCCTGAACTACTGTGACCGGGAAAAAATTCTTGAACCCTTCCGGAAGGGCAGAACAATACAAAGGGGGTCGGCAAACATAACTGCATACACGTTGCAGGTGCAACCCCGACGCATAAACTTTGGGGCTGTGAAAAGAAAAGAAGATTGCGTGAAGCAGGCCACAAGTATATGCTGATCTGCCCGGCAAAACTGAAGGTGTTCCACAAGAGCAGAACCTTGTTTTTTGAAACCCCGGATGACGCTATGGGATGGTTGGACGTGCAGAGCTGCCCCCAAGAATCGGGTATCCAGGCAGGAGAATGCGAAGATAAGTAACATGTGTCTGTGGCACCCATGGTGTCACAGCCTAAGACAATGGGACTTGAATATAGCACAGAACATAGCCTGTTGGAGGGTCGACTAGGGCTATACATGTATGCATGATCCGTTAGCACGAGGAACTTGAAATATAGCGCGGGAGCCTTACAGAGCCAGCCCTCACTTCCCCACGAGTAGTTTAGTTAGGTCACTGGTAGTCTGATGACAACCGGCATTCCGAGGCAGGACCAACCGTGGGGGGGGCTGAGATCCAGGGATGGAGCTGGGCACTTGTTGGCGTTGGGCGGGGTGGGGGGAGGGAAGGTGTGTGTGCAGTGGTTTAGAGTTGGGAAGGTGGGGGGGAGTTTGTTGGGAGGGGAATGAGACAAATCTTGTGTCAAATCAGGCGTGGTGGGAAACTGGGAAGGGAGGCGGGATATCCCATAGATGGTGTTGGGTAGCCTTAGAGTGGTGGCCTGGAACGGCAGGGGCCTCAACAGCTATTTGAAGCGTAATAAAGTAATGATGTACCTAAGAAGGATGAGGAGTGACATAGCATTATTACAGGAAACCTACCTTACTAGGGAGAAACTGGAGGTGGTCAAGAGAAAGTGGAGAGGGGGTACCACGGGAGCCACATACTCTGCTTACGCGAGGGGAGTTATCACATGTGTGGCACCACATGTACCATTTCAGCTGATTCAGTCTACAATGGACCCAGAAGGCAGAATGATAGCAGTGCGGGGGATGATGGAAAAGAGGGAAGTGAGCATTGTAAAATTATACGCCCCTCACCAAGATACAGCGGCTTACTTTAGGACCCTATATGGCAAAATTAGCCCACTATTGGGCGGCGCGATCCTATTGGGAGGGGACTTTAATGGTATATTAAGTCCTAACATGGACAGATCAGATGGTAAATCAGACGAACCCACTCCGGCCGCAAAGGCGTCACAGGCCCAGCTGAGAGATTTTGGACTCAAAGATGTCTGGAGGCAGTTATACCCAGCAGACAGGCAGTACTCGCATTATGCCGTCCGACATAACCTGCACACAAGGCTGGATTATATGTTTGCTGCTGTTGAGTTGGTAGGAGAAATGACGGGCGCGGAGTATAAAGCCAGTGCGCTCTCGGACCACTCCCCCTTGGTCCTGGAGTGGCGACACCAGCCCCCTAGAGTGCGAATCCCGACGTGGAAGCTCAGAGCTGAGGCCCTGCAGGACTCAGGATTCCGGGAGGACCTGAGGGAGACGATCACTGAGTATTTCGACATTAACACCGGAAGCGTTCAGTCGGTGGGAACCTTATGGGAGGCATTCACAGTAGTGGTACGGGGCGTAGCCATATCAAAATCCAGAGGGCTCCAAGGGGGCATAGAACAGGAGTTGCAAGAAACGGAGTGGTAGTTGGAAGATCTAATGCGTAAGGGGGGCACCTCACAGGAAGATGAGGTAAGGATGAAGCTTCTACAACAAGCCAGCATTGAGCACTGGGATAGATTATGTAAGTTGAGCTACAAGAAAGATGTTGAAAGGCAGCACGCGGGAGGTGACAAGCCGGGCAGATTGCTGACCTGGTTATATAAAAATGAAACATCACAACCAGTGATCAGGGAAATCGGAGGGGACGAGGGCCAGACCTGGGATACCCAGGAAGGAGTAAACGAAGAGTTCCTGAGATACTGCAAACGTCTTTGAGGACGCAGGGGAAGAAATGGATCAAGAAATTCAGCAAACATTAGAAGACATAGGCTTGCCTGGACGCCCCAATCTCCTTAGAAGAATTAGAGACCGTGATTCAGCACCTGCCCACATGCAAATCCCCGGGGTCGGACATGCTCCTCAACGACCGGGTAAGTCGAGCACAGACTGCGGGTCATACAGACCCCTATCTATGCTTAATCCGGGCAGCAAAATCCTCACAGCAGCACTGGCAAACAGGCTTAAGCGAGTCATCGGTAAACTGATACACCCTGACCAAACAGGCTACGTCCCTGGCAGGAACATAACCGACAATCATAGGAGACTTCACCACATTATCGACCAAACAGAAGGACCCCGGCGAACTGGTAATTGTTTTGCTGGATGCAATTAAGGCCTTCGACTCAGTGAGATGGCCTTGGTTGCTAGCGGTTCTGGGCGAATACGGGATGGGGCCGGGTATCTGAGGTGGGTCAAAATGTTATACAGTTCCCCAATTGCAAGGGTCAAAACGGGTGCTACAATCTCAGATAAATGGCAACTCAGCAGGGGCACTAGACAGGGTTGCCCCTGGTTGCCCATGCTGTACATCCTTGCGTTGGAGCCATTGGCAGTCTGCCTCAGACAACAATACGGGGAGATATGAGATGCGAACCTCCTGCAGTGTGGATCCCTATCGTTGTATGCCGATGATATACTTTTATATCTGCGCTTCCCAGAGGAAAACCTACAATATGTTCTGGAGGTGATGGAACGATATGCTACCCTCTCGGGCATAGAGGTAAATCCCAAGAAATCCAGCATGTTCCCCGTGGGGATGTACAGATGCACCCTACCGAGGAGCCTACCGGTTTTGCCGATACCCTGGCAAACCGAGACGTTTTGATACTTAGGCATTGATATATAACACAAGACAGAAGAGGAACACAAACACAATACGGAAAAGGCAGTTGAAGGTATTAAGAATAGCATGGGATTTTGGTCCAGACTACCCCTGGCCATGATGGGTAGAGTGGCTCTGATCAAGATGGTAGTCCTGCCCAGACTGTTACACTTTTTCGTAAACATCCCGAATGTGATTACTAAACGCTTTTTTGCCAAACTCCACAGCTTGTGCAGGGGTTTCATATGGCACAATTCCAGGAACAGGGTGGCCCTCTGGAATCTACAAAACCGATGTGGCGGGGGGGGGGGTATAAATCTGCCGAATTTTGAGCTATACTACTTGGCGGGACAGCTGCAATATGTGGCCAGGTGGTTGTCTGAAGAAGAAACGGCTGAAGCAAGGCTGGTGTGTAAAGATCCTGCTCCCGTCTTCCTTAGAGAGACAGTGTGGTTGCCTAAACCAAAGGTACTAGGAATGGCAAAGCTGTTGGTGCCTGGCTGGGAAATGTGGCGCAGAGCATTGCAAATTGTGGGGAACCCATCCCCATTCTCCCTGCAGGTGCCGTTAGTGGTGCTATGCGGGGAGGACTCCCAAATGATAAAAGGGGTCCGTAGATACTGGGAACCGATGGGCATAGCTACCCTTGGAGATATATGGCAGGAGGGGGTGGCATTGGCATTGGACTTTCAGAAGCTAATGGAGGACACTGGGGTGCATAAAGGCCAACACATTACTTATTCCAGAATTATTAAACGGGTGCGAGAAAGGTGGCCTGAGGCAGTGCTTGCGAAACAACCTGATGCAACCATCAAGACGATGTATGATATCTCGGAGGGTGGGCATGAAATATCTCGCCTATATGAGCTACTGGGAACTAGGGTGGGGAAGGAGATGTCCCAACTGAGGCGAGACTCGGAAGAGGAGGTGGGAGAACCCATGTCGGAAGGGCAATGGGACAGAGCCCAAAGGTATCATAAGAAGGTGTCCCGAAACGCGAGGCTTCAGTAGATTCAATTATATGTCACTCATAGAGCATATATGACCCCCAGTAAAATCGCCAGGTTTGGTGGCCCGGTGATACAGAAATGCCCTAGGTGCGGGGAGGAGGAAGCTGGGATGCTACACATGTTTTGGGCTTGCCCGGAGGTGGGAAGGTTTTGGACAGAGCTGAAGATACGCTTCGCAGGAAAAGAGATTACTCTGGATGTGGAGTCAGTTTGGGCATGAATGCTTGGGGGTTTTACCAGACCACGCAACCTGAGGCACATCAGTAAGATGAAAGATCTGGCCTACATCCTGGCCAAACGGAGAATTGCAATGTGCTGGAAAGCAACCCAATGGCCTAGAATTGAGATGTGGTGGGCGGACCTCACGAAGTGGGCAGAGGAAGAAACGGTTGCCTGGTATGAAGCAGTCAGCAGGGGGGGGTGGGACCCCTAATAGCATGGAGACAATTGGTGGCCTCGATGGTAGGACTCTCCCAGGCTGACCATAGTGATGATACGGAAGAGATAATGGCAGTAGACACGTCTGAAGATAAGCAGGACGATGACCTGGAAGCAGGGGCTCAAGTTAAAGGGGCGGGAGGGGGGAGGACCGAAACGCATACTTTGTAATTTTGTGAAGCTTAAACACAGAAGTTTTCATTGTTTGTAATGTTTGGAGTGTTGTTTATAAAATAATAAAACATTTTATTAAAAAAAAACATCTGCAAGAAGAGTGAGCGAATTGCAGGCACTGTCTTCTGGACCACCCTATACTGTTTTCCATAGGGACAGAGTGGTATTAAGGGTTAAACCCTCATTTCTACCTAAAGTTGTGTCCGATTTTCATTTAAATCAGAAAATTGTTCTACCCGCATTCTACCCTTCACCTCATCCTAGTAAGAGCGAGGAAAGATTGCACAGGTTGGACCCGAGAGGAGCTCTAAGCTTTTGCATCTCTAGGCTTTCCAAGCTTAGAGTGGATAATCAACTGTTCATTGGCTACACCGGAAGTAAATTGGGTCAATCAGTGTCAAAACAAACCAGATCACGTTGGATTGTGCTTTGCATTTCAGAATGCTAAAGATTAGCAGAGAAAGACCCACCAGAAGGTTTAAGGGCCCATTCCACCAGAGGCATCGCTTCTTCGACAGCCCTTCAAAGAGGTGTTCCCATAAGCTCCATTTGTGAAGCAGCAACTTGGTCTTCGTTGCGTACTTTTTCAAAATTCTATAGTCTGGATGCTTCCCAGTCTAAGGAAGTGAATTTTGGTAAAGCAGTACTATATTCAGCCATTTAAGGGCATCAAAAATATCTTCTCCCTCCTCCAAAGAAATTGTCCATTGTCAAGATACACAATAATGGGAAGAGAGGTCGACACTCTCCCCCCGAAGCCGAATGAAGTCGACCCTCCCACCGAGGTTGGCACAGGTACCTGATATCTATAATAGACAGGACACCACGTGGCAGCCAGTGGGGGGAAGAGGGTTAGGGAGAGGTTGTGGACAGGGCAGGGAGGTTTAGGAACACCGGATAGAGGATAAGGGGAAAATCTAGGTTGGATAGGACTGGGGAAGCACAGGGAAAAAACCTACTCTTATTAATAACTTGTAACACCATCAACAGTGTCTTTTCATTGTAGCCTTACATATACCATGAAATGCTGTGATTACTTAATACCAAATGCAGTTAGTACTGCTTGTTACCTTACAAACATATACCTTGAGAACACCTTAATACATGTATCTCACATACCCTATGACATGAAACAAAAAGCATTGTAAGCGTGATGAAACATACAATGATGAAAAACATACTACATTCAGCATAAAGAAACTTGGCCTGGCCTATAATTCCTTCATGATTGACGGGAACAACATCAAAGTCGGACAGGAGGTCAAAACATTGGGATTCTACCTAGACTCCACTTTTTCCCTTAAAAGACAAGTGAGCTCTTTTGCATCCTCCATGGCTTATACGTGTAAATTAATCAGCGCAGCCAGACCTTTCCTGTCGAACTCCAGCTGCCTGACACTTGCCAGAGCCCTCATTGTCTCGACTCGACTATTGCAATGCCATGTACTTGGGGTCCACCAAGGCCACCACCAATAAATTGCAAACCCTCCAGAACGCTCTCAGAGCAGCTCTGGGCATTTCCAGAAGAGAGCACATTACAGGACTCAGCCAACAGAACAACTGGCTCTCCACTAGAGATAAAATTCTTTTAAAAACGGTATCACTCAACCACAAGTCCCTTAACAATGCTGCCCCAATCTACCTGATCAACAGATTCCACAGACAATCCTCCTCAAGACCCGTCAGAACTATATACAAAGACTGTTTATCTGTTCCCCACTACAAAAACAAAAAGGACACCATAGCGGGCAACAGTTTCCCGGTAAAAGCTGCCAAGCTCTGGAACTCGCTACCTCCAAACCTTCGAGCAGACCTACCCTAGCTGAACTTCCAATCCAAGGTAGTCTCTTGGCTGAAATTGGAGTCCCATTAAGACAATGAAATGCCCAGCGCTACCCGTACACTTTGTAACCACGTGTGCCTTTTTGCTTACTTGTACATTACGGTCCTATAATATGACTGCTGATTTGTATAGAACACTATGTACCTTTATTTCTGTATCATGTATATTCTCTGTGTTTTGTAACCAAGCTTTGAAATTTCTTGTAAATGCTGCGCCCTGATACCCCCGGGTACGCTCGAGCATTATAAATAATAAAACAAACAAACATGGCCCCCTGGGCTGGCTAATGCAACACTTAGAAACAAGAACATGAATGGTAATTCACATATAAACATAAAGGTTTGCCAAACGCACTCTTTCAGCATGAACCTAGAGATGTGCTAAGTGCTTGTTTGGGTAATTTCCTCCACTTGCATCGAGTTAGCAGTTCATACAAATTAGCAGTAATGTTGGGGATAATACATACTTCACACAACCCAGAAACACAAGTTTGGTGCGTCCAAAAATGGGAGCTGCCCCAACCCTAACAAGCCTTAAGTCCTTCTATTAATGTGCTCCTGGTCAGCGTGTGCATTTTCAAAAGAAATAAATCCCTTCCCGCACTTATCTTATGTCCGGGAGGCTCCTGAGCCTTCCCGGACGATGATTGCAGTAGCCCGTAGCAGCCGCCTTGATAATTCCTCTCAAGGCTGCAAACATGCTCACGCCCGCCGCCTCCGCATTCCTGTAATTTCCATGAACGAGCGGCTCCTGACTTATCCGACGCAGCCTCGTCCTCCGATTCCAAAATAAGCCACACCTGCCGTGCGCCGTGGGCCCTTCATAAACCGTTGATAATCAAGATCAGCTGGCCCACGCACGCCCGGCAGTAAACTACCCAGCCTCCCAAGGGCTGCTGGGAATTGTAGTCTTTTCAGTGTTTTGACCTGTTTCTGAGCCCCTGAAACACACGTAGGCCCTTATTCCTAACATCCATACAGCTTTGGGAGTCTATCTAAGATGAGGAATACGTTGGAGGACACAATCCACTAGAAGAACAAGTTACTTACCAAAACTGGTAATGTTGTTTCGATTGGATATTCCTCCAACGTATTCCTCATCGCCCTCCCTGCCTACCCCTCTGTAGATTTTTCCGGGTTATTGCCACTTCAACTCCTTCAAGACTGATACCTGACTACCGGCACAAGCTACACAGTAGAACAAAAGTGAGGGGGAAAAACAGAACTGATGCCAATGGGCACTGCGCGTGCTACTTGTATACCCGATGTCACCCTCGACGGAGGCCTTCGTGGGACCATCGCCTCAACGACATTGACGCACAACGCCCTCTGCCGAAAATTTTTTCCGAAGCAGATATATTCCATCCAGCTTGAGCTAAGATGAGGAATATGTTGGAGGAACATCCAATCGAAAGAACGTTACCAGTTGGTAAGTAACTTGTTCTTTACTTCCAAAGGTAGAAGTTCTACCGGGGTCACGTCTACAGAAAGGCGCAAGAAAAGATCTAAACATGCCAAGCAATTCGGGTCCAGGAGCGACTCATGTCGCGCTTCTTCATCACGAAAGAAGTTGAAGAAATCACGCCATCTCTCCTCATCTTCCGACTCCTCCCACAAGATGTATTAGGGATGTTATCCCGATAAGACTGCCTCCGGAGTCGAATGGGAAAAGTTCAGTCAAACAAAATTGACATATTCTCGAAGGTGACTAGTGATCCCACTCCGTCCCCCAAGACCGGCAGGGAATAGAGTAACACTTTGACCCGCATGCCCCCAAAAGCCAGAGTCCGAAGGCTTCAGGGATGTTGTGTCGACCACAGACACAATGTTTAAGCCAAAGGCTCCTGTGCCCTCCTTGTTGAAGGAATCTTAAGTCAAAGGGCCTAAGTCGGATCTAACTGAGTTTCAAATCTCAGTCGAAGAAAGATTTCTTCAAATCTTTTGGGTCCATTTTTGAGGAAGACTACGTTTCGGGACATCTCATTTTCCAGAAGAGTTGATCTTTGATCAATCTCATCTAGAAGACCTCCTTGTTTGCCTGAAAGAAGCCAGTGGTTTAGATGCCTCCCCTGGGGTGGAATTCTAAACTCCAGATGTGAATGCACACCCTAATGTGGCCTATAGAAAGCTCATGAACAGGGTAGTTGAATATTTGGTCTTGGGGTGTTCCTGCAGAGGACATTACTCAGGATGACTATACAGACATCCTGGATAAAGGAACCTAAGGAGACTTTGTTACCCTTTCATTCTGCTTTAAAAAGACCCATAGGATGGTATAGTGTCCTCCCACACATTGCTCATCTTGCATATATTTGTAAGTCTGCTTGCAGCTTCATAAACCTATTTCATAGTATTGAGAGTCGCCTCAGTCCTGTCCTTGGCCGTGACGTTGATGCTGGAATAAGTAGCTTGCGCAGCACCTGTTGCCTCAGTTCCGTTTTTCTGCATGCTCTGTGCGCTTCAGATGGTTCATCGCCTCAGTGATTTCTCAATTTGTATTTCAAAATGTTCTAAGTTTGTCAAATGTCTACACTGAAGACTGGTTTCTAACACTGCTCCGATTGTGGCCCTAAAATGTCCATTACAGACCCACATCTGATCTGCCTGTGGTGTATGGGTGTGGACCACAGAGTTGACGACTGCGGTTCCTGTCAGTCAATGACAGTGAAGCCCTTGATGGAGAGAAAGGGGAAACTTGTGGCAGGTAGGCCCCTTTCTAAGTTCCCTTATTCTACCCTTTCAAAAGAGAGATCTGACGACCCTATGGAGGATTACTTTGTGAAAAAGCACTCTACATTCAAAGCACTCGCGATCCAGATCTCGACATTCGTCCTCGTCTCACAAAAAGATGAAGAAACTATGCCATTGGTCACGGTCGCGCTGTCTGTCAGGCTCCTCACCTGACAAACGGGTTAACTTTCTGAGGAAGTCAGCGTCTTCTGCTGACTTGGAGAAATCTAATCTCCAAATGCTGAAAGATTTTCAAAAGGCGGCTCCAAGCGCTCCTTTGAAATGGCTCAAGAAGGCTTCAGAACCCACTGCGTCTGGTGAGACCGACGGTATCTTCTGAGACCACTACTCACGCACGCCAAAGAGCCCCAGCTGTAAATTGCCTCGACATTCGTCAAAGTCTTCATCTCGACCCAAATGGTAATCTAAGCCACCGTCCTCGACTCTGGTAAAGGAGCGGGTACTTGATCCATCAAAGCTAGTGCTACCGTCTAAGCCTTTTAAGCTCTTGGCACCTCCGACTTCAACCCCATTGAAGTTTTTGAAAACTTCGAGACTTTCTGTCGAAGTCTTATCAGCCTTTAGTAAAGGCTTAAATCTTTAGGACCATGGTGGTCGATATTTGAGAAGATGAGAATGTACCTTTTTGGTTTTGAATATGACTCTCTCAATGTTGCCTGATGAATTAGTTTTAGAGGAGTCCAGAATGCAAAATCTTGTGGAGGCTGTGAAAGATGCTAGTGGCTTAGACACCTTACCTGAGACAGATTTCACCTCTCCTGATGTTTTAGGTCATTCTGACCCCTCATAGAGCAGTGATGGGAAAAGTCTCAGAATATCTAGGATAGGGCAAACATGGATGTGGATGTCCTGGAAAAGAATGATCTTATTGACATCCTCAATAGCGGGCCCCCAAGGGAGCCTGTGTTGCCCTTCCATACTGCTTTAAGAACCAGAGTGTTAGAAAACTGGTCAAAACTGGATACCACAAAGGCGGTCAACAAAAATCTGACCATAAAATACAGGGTTGACAGGGTTGCCTCAATAGACCCAGATTTCACGTCAAAACACTCTACCCCCGAGAGATTGGTGGTCCAAGCAGCCACTTTACTTCCAAGGCTGCAGCTTATCCTACTATCCCTCAGGATAGAGATGATAAAAGGTTTGGCACCTTAGGGTATTTTCCGCAGACAGCATGGCCCTCGATGCCATAAATGTGACTTGTGCCCTGGCCGAGTATACGCACACCTTGTGGGAGGTGATGGCCTTGGCCGTACACCATATCCCTGAGTGGGAGGAGAGAGAGAGTGGTTTCTCAACCATGTCAATCCCTCAAGTCTGGGCTGGATTCTGCAGAGACTGTTAGCAGGGCTATGGCAGCAGTACTATCGCCAGAAGATTTGCTTGGCTAATGAAATCAGGTTTTGAACCTGACGTCCAGTCAAGACTATTGGACATGCCAGTTCATGGCTCCCAGATTTTCGGCTCCAAGGCCAATGCGAGCCTCAAAATTACAGGTATCCGAAGTAGCAGTTAAATCGCTGGATTCAGTGATATGCCAGCTTCCACAATCTCGGGGGTCTTCCCGTGGCTGGAGGGGTTGGCCTTTTAATTTCTACACCTCAACTGCTGGAGGAAGAGGCCAATTTGCACAAAGGGGCCAAAGAAGAGCTCCCTGTGTTTCAAGAGGACGAGGAGGAAAACCTCTCTCCCAGCCTCTCTGCTTCTTTGCCCTCTGCTTCAGCAACAACCCTTAAACCCCTTTCAGTCCTTGGTTCACAGGACTGTGCTTGGGGCAGGCTGACTCAGCATTTGGAGAGTTGGCGGGGCATAACCTCGGATGCACTGGACACTGCAGACTGTGGCTCACGGCTACTTCCTCCCCTTGTTGAGAAGACCCCCAGATTCTCATACAGGGAGCTATGCCTTGAAATATCTGTCTGCCCTCATGCTACAGGTGATCTTTACCCTGTTGGAGAAATGTACCATGGAGACATTATCGGCAGGATCTCCTGTGGTTGGCCTGTCAGGAGGCCGTGATGAAAGGAGAACCTTTTTGGCAACCATAGCCGGAGATGACAATTTTGTGACAGATGCCTCCCTCACAGGGCAGGGAGCCCAAATGAAGACCTTTCAATCAGCGGCCATTGGTCTCCATCAGAGTCCAAACTTCACATCAACCTTTTAGAGCTGAGAGCAATCGGACTAGTGCTGATGGCTTTTCTGCCTTCTGTGTGGGGGGGAAGACTGTCCTGATAATGATGGACAATTTAGTGGCCATGTACTACCTCAACAAGAGAAGGGGTCTAGGGTCACTGCCTCTGTGAAGAGAAGCAACACAGCTTTGGTTTTGGGCACTAAGGGACTGGATCCCTCTACTGGATGTTCACCTGACTGGAGAAGAAAACATACCAGCGGATGCTCTGAGCAGGCAGAGCCCTATCTCCTATGAGTGGGAGCTGGCTCAGGAAGTCCTTCTAGAGCTCTTAACCCATTTGGAAAACCCCTCAGGTGGATCTGTTCACATCCAGTGTCAACAGGAAGTGTGACCTATTCTGCTCCAGGGAATTTCCTCAGAGAGGAGCACTAGGAGACACGTTCATAGAGGACTGGGAAAATCCACTTGGGTATGGGTTTCTACCAGTCCCCATCATTCCTCCTGTTATAAGGAGGTTGAAGTTCAGGAAATTCATGATCCTGATTGCTCCGGATTTATGCAAGAGGGATCTTCTTCATCCAGAAATCAGTACTCTGAACCTTCATACCCGGTTTCTGAGAAGATAGAATACAAAGATTGGGACCTACTGGAAGATGTAATGGAGGTGTTGCGCTCAGCCAGAAAGCCAGCAACAAAATCTCTGTACCGCTGCCATTGGAATACATTTTGCAGCTGGTGTGGATATGAGTATTGATCCTTTTACATATAAAACATCTACTTTATTATCATTGTTGCTACATCTGCCCCAGCGGGGGCTTCAGGTTTCCACAATAAAAGGGCTATTTGGCTGCACTTTCCATTTTTAAGCGTTCGTCGGTTGAGGGTTCCTATTTCAAGGTCCCTATTGTAATTCAGTTCTTAAAGGGATTAACGAATATCTTCCCCCCGGTTCTGTTTATTGTACCGGTTTGTGACTTGATT
Organism: Ambystoma mexicanum; assembly: GCF_040938575.1. NCBI lineage: Eukaryota > Metazoa > Chordata > Amphibia > Caudata > Ambystomatidae > Ambystoma > Ambystoma mexicanum. The sequence continues at coordinate 773,086,273 of NC_090932.1, forward strand.
TGGTGTTGAGGTACCTAATGGGGGCACCTCTGAACACCTTCACCGTTGTCCACTCAGAATGTTAACCCATAAGATTTATTTTTCTGAAGGCGATTACATCAACCCGTCAGTGAGCTTCAGGCTTTCTTATAAACCACCCTTTACTACCTTTTTTTTAAGGATAAGGTGGTTTTGAGAGTATGTCCTTTCTTAGTGGTGTTGGAATTCCATTTAGCTCAAAAGATTGTGTTGCCTGCTTTTTACCCACCTCCTCATCCCTCTTATGGGGAAAGGTTACATCGCTTAGACCCGAAGAGGGCATTGAGAATCTATATTTCTAGAGTGTCTAAAATCATGCAAAATGACCAGCTTTGTAGGCTATTCAGGTCACAAATCGGAACAGGCTGTCCCCAAACAATCTCTTGCTCTATAATTGTATACTTTTCGGAATGCGCTGTTTGTTTGGCAAAGATCTGCCCCATAGTTTAAGAGTGCATTCCACCTGAGCAGTGGCTACTTATTTTCTCTTCAGAGAGCGGTGCCCGTACAAGACATTTGTAGTGCAGCAACTTGGTCCTCACCTTCAGAAAATTCTATTTCCTGGATTCTTTGTCGGATCAGGAGGCAAGAATTGGCAAAGCTGTACTTCGCAGCATTAATGAGCAATACGCTCTCAGATTCCAAGAGCAGTATGTAGAAGAAGCTGGAAACAATCTAAGTTGAGGAATATGTGGGAGGTGTAAGGAAGGCGTGTTATCAAACAGTGAAGACAGACACAAGTGATCACAGTTAAAGGGTATTTATTGAACTTCAAATGGGTTGGTTGAACGCCTATCCAGACCCAAATCTAAGAATGGGAGCACGCTATGACCATCAATAATAATGCAGTCCTAGTGGAATCTGTCAAAATAAAAGGGCCTATACTAATAAACCTATTGCCAGTCCTTCTAAATACAAAAGGGTGTGGGACAATTGTGTATGCAAAAAGGAAAGTGTTCAAGAAATATGTCAGGGTAGTTAAGCAGTTGGCTTGCCCACGTTTTTGGCATGGGACAAGGCTGCACTTTGAACTTCACACACTCTGGCTTTTTGGCCACGAAGAAACCGTTCAAAACACAGGTCTCTGGGCCTTCTGGCAAAGCCTCTTCTCTTTTCCATTAACAGTCGCTTACTGCAGAGGGCCCGTCGCAACAAACAAATATCAAAGTTCCATTCCTTTTTGGATTTTCACATGTACAAGTTCTCGCTTCTGATCAGGGCCTCCCTCGTTTGGGCTCGGACCATTGGATCCTCTTTTTACCAAAACCTAAGACTTTTGAATGTGCACTGGGTTTTGCTTAAACCATTGCAGGACCATTTCGATTCACCTAACACAATGTTCTTACAATCTTCTACTTTCGTTTCTCTTGGCGGGATACCTTACAGAGGCCATTCGATTGAGCACATTCACAGTGCCGGACCACTCTGTCAAATCGCATCTTTCCTTCTCAAGTTCAAACATTCATCAGCAGTTTAGCTTTACTCGCATCTTTCATCACACACGTTTAACAATGTTTGTTCCAGCGCTCGTTAAACTATGTTGCCGCTTGAAACCTTGACTTCAACACAGACCGATCTTGCATCGAGTCTCCCCAATTCACCGGCTGTGTTGATCTCTCTGTTTCTTTGTTCTTGGAGCCAAGGATGATACAGTGGCTGCTGCTTCTCCTCCCTGCCTTGTTCAGTCACACGGGAGGGCCTTTGGTATCTCTGACCCACAGTGCAGGATTCTTCAGTCTGGTTTTACAGCCTTATGCTTTCTGCCTCGAAAGTTTCGTGAAAATAATGCTTTCTTGCTGAAAAAGTCAAGGATATTTTCTTCCTTGCAAACCCTTCTTGGTTTCCTGTCTTTCTTCCCTCGTTCAGCTGCCTTTGCCTTGCTCAGAGTGTGTTCTCGTGTTCCACCTTTATCTGTGTGGGGAAGTTTAATGGAAGTTGGGTGTGAAGTCAGTAATTGCTTGACCTCGCCTGCTCGGGTGTGTCTGTTTTCTTCCAGAGTGGGCTGTCCGTGTGAAAGGGGGGGGGGGGCAAGGTTCCCATGTAGCCTACCAGGTAGGATGAGGTAAAGGTTTTACAGGGAGGGGATACTGCGTCTAGCCATCCAGTGTTCCACTCGCACTCCTCGAACACCCCTCATCCAGGTGATCCTCCTACACTGGTCCACCCCCTTGGGTCTGGATCCAAAGGTGATGGCTGTGCCCTGGCCTTCTGGGAGGGGAGGGAGGGAGAGAAGAGGGAAGGGAGAGAGGGAGAGCTATATGTATTGGTGGGGATTACCGGGCGAGAAACCTGAATGTGTCTCACCCACTAGTCCCCGGGGATCTGTCATCCAGGTGGCCAGGGCACGGCCATCGCTTTTGGATCCAGTTCCTGGGGGTGGACCAGTGTGGGTGGATCACCTGGGTGAGGGGTCTTCTGGGAGCAGACGTGGGACACCTAATGGCGACACGCAGTATCCTCTTCTAAAACCTTTGCCCCGTCCTACCAGGTGGGACACTTAGGAACTCAACCACCCCACGCCCCTTTCCAACACTAACAATTTCTCACGGACAGCTCACTGTGAGAGAAAACTGATTAACACCAGAGCCGTATATTTGACATGCCCCAATACAATGGTCATGCAGGGTCAGGCAATTAATGATTATTGCACAAACCTGATCACACTCCCTTCCCTCCCCCACATGGATAAAAGGCAGAGCATGAAAGCACACTCTGAGCGAGGCAAAGCACATGAGGAAGCAGCAGTTCGAAGATGGCAGTTTAATACAGGGCGAAAGACGGCAAGACCGAAGAGGATTACAATGAGGGAAGTGCAATTGACCTTTTCAACGAAAGACTGTTACTTTCATGAACTTAAGACCAGGAATCGAGGCTGAAGAATCCTACATTGTGTGTCGAAAGCACCCGGGGCTCTACCATATCGATAGTCAAGGCAGGGAGAATATTTTGCTGCTGTGGTACTGTCCTTGGCTCCTACAACAACGGAGGGCCAGTGAAGTCAGCACAGCCGGTGAGCTGGGGAAACTGATGCCAGATTGGTCTGTGCTGCTGAAGCCAAGGTTGCAAGCAGCAACATTGTATAGTGAAAACGGAAGAGAACAGCAAACATAATTAAACAGCTGATGAGTGATTGAATTTTGAAGAAAAGATAAGATACCGTAGAGTGGTCCGGTACCACGTGGGTGCTCGTTCAAAAGTCTGTTAGGTATCCAGCGGAAAGGTGGAAAATGTGAAAAGTGATAAGCAATTGTGAAATCGAAGTAGTCCTGCAACGGGTCAAGCGAAACCCAGTCCACATTCAAGTCTTCGATAATTCAGGAAAAAGTATATGAAGTTGATCTGAGCCCAGTTGACGGAGGGGATTGGGGGGAGCCGAGTCTGGTTGAGGGGGATCTGGATCTGAGCCCGGCTGAGGGGGATCTGAGGTGAATAGTGAATCGCCTAAGAAGAAAATTAATCTGAAAGAGGAAAACAACTTATTGTTTATTTGTCGTATCAGGCCCTCTGAATGAAGAGACTAGGAAAGGCAAAGAGACTTGGGCACAGAAGGCCCTGTTGCTAATGATTAAACTGTATCCTTGTGCTAAAGAAGCCAGAGACTGTGTGAAGCTCCAGTGTACCGCCTTATCCCGTGCTGAAAACGTGGACCAGGGAGGCCAACGTCTTGAACAACCTGACATATCATTTTGTGAACTCTTCTTTCTTTTTCGTAACATTGTTTCCCACACTATTTCTATTTAGCGGTAAGAATTGGCAATAGGTTTATTAGTATAGGCCCTTTTATTTTGACAAGACACCAATAGAACTGTTATTTGATGGTCGTAGCTTGCTACCATCTGTAGAATTAGGCTTAGATAGGCGTTTTTCTTTTTCCACATTTATTTTGGTTTTTACAATTCTGTACAACATACACAACAATGCATTAAATTGTTCATTGCGACACTGTATCGGGTCTATCACGGTGTTTGCTGGGTGAGGGGACTATCGGTATTCTTGCGTCCATTATCTATAGTTTGTTCCATTGGTGGGTGGAAACGGGTTCTGTTCTTGAGGTGTTTTGCCTGGGGGTGATGTCTAATAGAGTAGGGTGCATTGAAGCCATCTGGTAAGTGGACGTATCTTGGTAAGGGTTGGGAATTTGGCTGCGTAGTCCATGAATAGTCCCTGAATGGGTCCCATATGTTCATGGTTCTATTCAGGGAATCCGTTCTTATTGCAGTGATTTTTTTCGGCCACTGCTATGTCCCAGCATTTAGACCACCATAGGGCCACGGAGGTACCACTTTCGTGCTTCCATAGTCTGGCCATCACTATTTTTGCTGCCAGAAGGTATGTGCATAGACGGGGGATTTGACTGGAGATTGGAAATGCGCCATCTCCTGTTTCGCCCAGCAAAATTATTCCTGGTCCCAAGATATCGAGAGACCGGAGATTTCTTTTATGTGCTTTAATATTTCTCTCCAACATTTCTCAGCCTTCGGGCATGTCCAAACCATATGGAATAATGAGCCAGGGACCGGGCATCCTCGCCAGCAGGTTCCAGGGATCTTCGGGTTGGCTTTGTGGATTTGGGCTGGTGTGACATAGTACCTATAGCAAAGTTTATTTCCCCCTTCCCTATTTGAAATGCATCGAGAGCTTTTGTGTAATCTTGCCCATATTTTCACCCATTCCTCCACCTCGATCTCCGCCCCAGATCCTTTTCCCATTCCAGCATATATCTTTCTTTTTTCCCGGGGTCTGCCCTATCTAGTAGGTGATAGATGGTTGAGATCCTGCCTCTCTTGGTTGGTGTTGTCAGTGAGCGCTCCAGCGCTGTTAGCTCCCTGGAGCATTTCTCTCGGGTTACCCTGTGGGACAACCAGTGCCCGATTTTGGGTATAGCGGAATCTCTCACGCTCCCTTACCCCAAATTTTGTTTACATCTCTCAAATGAGATGGGGGCTCCTTCTTCTAAAAACTTGCTAGTTTTACCCAGCCCACCATCTATCCAGGCCTGAAAGCAAGACGGCGGGGGACCGTGTAACTTCGATGGTGTGGCTTGTTCCCGCTCGTGTACTGGACGGCGATCCCCTCCGTGGGCAGGTCCCTCCTGTGCCAACACAGGTGATCCCGAGGCAGAGATTCAGCTTCAGGCTCCGGGGCGGTCTCCTACTTCCATTCTAAACTATTCTGAATGCTTAACATCTTTCAGCTCTTTCCACTCCTATGTCCCATGTTTCTGTCTCTTGTCTGAATCTTAACTTTAGTTCATCTTTGTCTACTTCTGTAAGTCTGTTCATCCATTCTACTCTTCAGACATCTTCTGCTTCTCTTTTCTATTTATTTCCCCTATCCCATCTTCTTCCTCTTTCTTCTGTTCCCACTTCCTCTTATATCCATCGTTATATTCATGCTTTTAATGTTCCTCTATTTTTATCTTCCTGCATTGCTTGTCTTCCTTCTCATTCAGCTTTTCTTGCTCTTCCTGTAGACCAGGCCGTTTCGTTCTTGGCTTCTCTTTCTTTGTCTCTTGATGCACTATATCCTGCTTCCCCGTTTTCTCCCTTTCGGAAGCCCACACAACCCTGACTCGCTCGATCCGAAAAGTCCTTCGTCTTCTCGAGAGGCGTTGGTATAAATCTCCTTCTGATGTTGATCGAGCACTGTTTTCTTCTTACCACACTCGCTGTCAGTACTCACCATGGTAGCAACAGAGGGTAATCTATTGGGTACTGTTGTGTAGTATAACCAGGACCAAGATAGGTCCCAGTCTCCTCACAAGAGGGCAATCTTTCTGATGATACGTCCCTCTAGCTAAGTAAACGAGGGAGATAGAGGGGTAGATTGCGTGAAAGCGCAGGAGTCAGTACTACATCGAAGTACAGATATCAGAAACTCACTATAAGATTAAAGGGCCAACCTACTAATGGACACTGAACTCCACAATTTTAAGTAGGATCTTCTGTATTTCCGGCCTTGGGTCTTCCACTAGGAAACACAAGGAAGGGGTTACCAAGCATGCAACAAAGACTTCAATAACTGTGAAATAAGGTCAACCTAATTCTTACCAAATAAACCCCTTTATCTATCCAAGGAAGGGGCAGCATTAGTAGGATCCTAGGTACAACGACAAACGAGGGAGAGGAAGGGTTAGTAAGGAACTAAACCCGGACCACACAAGAGACACCCTAGAGATGGGTTGATGCACAGTTGAGAGTTTACAGCAGTGTGTCCAAAGTCCTATGCATGAACGTAGCCGTGTGCAATGTTTCACCAGATATGTAGAAGTAAGGGTTTTTTTTGTGAAAGAAGGATTCCCAAGACAGGCGAAGTTCGATTAGTGCGGAATGTGAACAAGGACAAAATCAGCAGGCAAGTTCAGTCCGAGGGACAGGCTGAAGCATCGATAACAGGTAGGAACTCAGGAACAAAGGATCAAAGGATTCTGTAACGGGCTAACGACTGAGGAACAACAAAGCTTCAATACGTACTTTTGACAATCAGAAGAACTGTGCCAGCAATACCTTTTTATGTGGGTCTGGAGAGGCGGCGCCTGCACTGTGACACGGAACGCTACTGCCCCGAACCACCGTATGTGTGACACTGGAACGCAACACAACCGGGCCACGTAAGCATATAGTAATGCATGACCATGGCAACCTCCATGGCAACCTCCAGCGCTGATAGCAGGAAGAAGATGGAGAACAGGAAACGCGAGGCACACGCTTCTGAGGGAGAAGTGTATATTGAAAATGGGCAGAGGCAGATTGAGCCAGATCCATGACACACTCTACGATGAATTACTTCTTTTTTCTAAGTCCTCTTCTCTGATCTCATGTAAGCTCAATCTTCTCATCCTCGATGTCTCTTCCAAATGCTCTCCTGTCTTCTTTCTTCCCGTCTCCTGACCACTATCTCCTGTCGACCTATACTGCACTTTCGAAAATAGATACTCTTTGCGCAGTTATTTCTATTACTTCTCATCCTTCACATTTTTCTCCTTCACAGTCTATGATTTATTTCTTTGTTTTCCCCTGTTCCAACTGTGATATTTCCATGCTTCTTTCGCGGGCTCACCCTACTACTTCCCAGAATGACCCCATACCTTATGCTCTTATTTCTCAAATCCATCCTTCCGTTAATACTTATCTCACTAGTCTTTTTAATATATCTTGTTACTAGCAGGAACAATGTCTATCTCACATCTAGACAGTGCGCTCAAGAGAATACTGTATTGTTTTGAGTTGTCTCACTCTTAGAATTGTTGCACCTTAGTTATTACTGTGCTGTATTCTGCCAGTCTAAACGCTTAGAATTGTCCCCCGAGGCTACCTCTCACAACCGGATAGTGCGCCCAAAAGATTACTGCATTGCCTCTGCCTGTCTCACACTCTCAGAATTTCTGTCCCAACTATCCCATCCTCTTAACCATCTCCCACGCCCTCGACGACCAGATCCTAGGCTCAGGTTTGTACATCCAGGGCCATCTAGCACCACATGCCCATCAATCCCTGCCTACCTTCCCAACACCAGATGGAGACACCAGCTTGCATGAATCCCCCTCTCGCACCCGTCCCGATCCCTAAAATCCCCCGCTTCCCCCCCATCTCTCACCCCCCTCGGCACCTGGCCTGCGCTCTAGCACCCACCTTCACAAGCCTCCCTTATTTCCCCCCCCCCCTTGTGCACAACCCTAGAAACCTCCCTGTGCACTTCATTGCAGCCCATCGACCCTAGCCCTCTCTCCTTCCACCATCCTGCATCCAACTCAAAAATCAGAGGTGCACTCTGGCACACCAATCACCTCCCTTCACAGAAGCCTATTGCCCTCCTCCCTTCCGACCCAACCTCCTCCCCTCCACCTTTCCTCTGACCGCTATTGAGAACTCCCCAATACCCCACGCCAAGTCACTTAGCCCCCTTTCAAACTCCCAAGCCAGAGGAGCATGCTGGCACTCCAAACAGCTCATACCCTATACTTCTTCCGCTCCACCCTTGCACCCTTCAATGATCTTCCTTCCCTCCCTTCCACTCTCCTTAACCCCGAGTCCCTTTCCCCTAACCCATCACATTGACCCCCCCTCCATCCTGCCTACAAACCCCCCTGCATATCCCTTCCCGTCTCTAAAAGCAGCACGTCTCGCCCTCGCAAGAAATGGTAGCCTCCTCTCCATCACCCTCCGACCCCCCCCCACACCCTCTCACACCCATATTGCACAAAAATCCAAGAGAAGTAGAAAATGAGGCTGGTCCCCCTCCCCGACTCTGTACTCCTCACCACTTCTACCTCAACCCAGACTCCCACTTTCTCCTCCCCCCCTGTCCCATCTCTCTCCCCCTTGCCCTCACCCTCCTTCCACCCACTCTCCCTCAACTTCTCACCCTGTACACCAGACCCCTCGAACCATTCGAGACCCACTCCATTCTCTAACCCCCAACTCCCCCCTCACAACCACTGACCATTTCTCCACAAGCCTGCCCCTCCTCAACCCTACCCACACCCCTTGCATATCCCGCCTACTCTTCCCAGCCTCCACCGATGTAACCTCTTCTCCTATCACTCAGAATCCCCTACCACCTCACTACTCCTCCTCTCCCAGTCTCAACGACCCAGAACGTCCCACCCACCCTCCTGTCCAACATCCCACAAAGCACCACCTGCTCACACCCCGACGATCTCCTCCAAGACCACACCCCACACTAAAGTCAACTGCATCCTCTTTAATGCCCGCTCTGTAGTGAAAAACAGATTCAGCATCTTCGACCTCCTCTCCTCTGACAAACCAGACCTAGTCTTTATCACTGAAATCTGGTTCCATCATGTGAATCCCTTCTAGTTGAACTCTCGCTTCCTTCGACTTTCTCCCACAGCTTCCTACTCATCTACAGACCCCCTGGTAACAGACATTTCTCAAACAACCTCTGTGATTCTGTAGCCACCATTCAAATAAATCAAATAAATCACCCCTCGCTGACTCCTAAGAGACTTCAATATCTGGTTCGACATTCCAACCAACCCCATGACCCATCCACTGGTCGACAGTCTTGATGCGCTCAACTTCTCCGGTCCTACCCACCTATGTGGGCACACCCTAGATGTAAACTTCAGCTCCTATGACCTGATTCATCTATTTCCCCCCCCCCCCCCAAACCTCTCATCTGGTCCTGCCACTTGGTCATCCCTTTCTCCTCCTCTCACCCCTAACCCCTCCCCCTGCACCCACCCTGGCCTTTCCCAAGACCTCAAATGCTGGAATAAAGTAAAGCTCCTTCCTGTCCTTGCCGAAGCCCTACTTCGTAGACCCCCTACAACACCCACCCGAGACAGATTTTTAACCATCGACTCCTTTGATTCTTTGCTTAATTAATCATTGCACAAGACCGACCCACTAGATTTGCTAGAAAAGTTAAAACCTTAACTCCCACCCTAAGATCAAGCCTTTCCTTCCTATTAGTGATCCTACCTATTAACTATGTCTGAATCGGAGCAGCCGCCTTCTCAGCCTTGGCCCTGACTCTGTGGAACGCTTCCCCCTCATATTCGACACACCCAAGAGTATGTAATTCCGCAAGTTCTAAAAACGTGGCTCTTTCCTTAACACCATCCTCAACCTTGAAAAGCAACTGAATTCCTAACAACCAATGACTAAACACACAATGGGACTTCAAACCCTGAAATACAGAATACCGATCTCCCTGTGTCATAACTCCTCCCAATTCCCATGAGAACTCTGTGTCCCCACCACGTCTTATTCCCCCTGATATCGCTCTGTACCCTCTGACCCATGCTTTGCTATATGCCCCATCCCCTCAGGTCCACTGTATATGACTGCGTCCCCCTCAATCCCCCCCTTGCTCCCGTATTTTGCTGTGCCCCCACCCTTTTAGCCCATACTCACTACGTACCCCCCATCCACTGGCCCCAGTGACACCGCTGTGTACTCCTCTGTTCCCCTGTGTTATCGCCGTTTGTCCAGCCCCCTCCAGTCCCTGTGATGTCCCTGTGTACCCCTGCCCACTGACTCCCCGTGTATTCATTGTTACCCCTATGGCCCCATCCCCCTCTGCCCCCCCCTTTTGTCCCCCGTGCTGCCGCTGTGTTTCCCGACCCTCCGGCCCTTCGTGCTGTCATAGTGCCCCCTCTGGTCTCTTGTGCTGTCGCTGTACGACATGCCCTCTAGCCCCCGCAACATCACTATGTGCCCCGTATGCCGCTTGTACCCCTGCCCTCCTGTTCCCCATGTTGTCGCTATGTACCCCTCTGTATGCCCACCCCTCTAGTCACTGTGATGTCACTTTGTGGCACCTGTTTTATCTCTATAAACCCAACCCCCCCTAGTTCTTGTAATGTTCCTGAGTGCCCCTACCCCCTCCAGCTCCCGTATTGTCGCTGCTCATGCCTGCCCCTCTGGTCCCCCGCCACGTATCCTGCCCTCCAGTTCCCCATGGTGTTGCTATGTACCGCTCTGTACGCCCACCCCTCTAGCCCTCGTCCTGTTGCTGTAAGCCATGCCGCTTTAGTCCCTGTGATGTTCCCGAGTGCCCCTATCCACTCCAGCTCCTGTGTTGTCACTGCGTACCCATGCACACTCAGGTACCACGCCGCATACCCCTCTGGCCCTGTCGCAGTATGCCCAACCCGCTAGTCCCTGTTCTGTCCCTATGTGCCTGTTAAGATGGATTTCTTTACTCTGACCTGGTGGGCAGATGTTCAGCAGGCCAGCCTAATTTCTTGGAACAGGGTAACCTTCTGGACAAGCCAGATCAATCAAGGTAGCTATGGCGGTGGTCAAGACTAGGTCTCAGTCGGGGTGAGGGTGACTGAAATACCTCAATGAGCACACAGAGCAAAGGACACTTACAAATCACTCCCAGTCAGGTGTAGATATATTAAAAATATGAATACATTTATTTCAAGGCCTTTGAGTTTCAACACACAACAATCACAGTAATACTTTTAAGACAATACAATCCTATCTGAATACATATATACAAGACCAATAGGGTCTAAAGGGTTAATGCTCGAAATGGGTCCATAACCTAAAAGGGGAAGGAAACCGGCAGTGTTAAGTCTTTCGTCCCTTCTGCATCCAACATCCTCCTAACTAAGAGGCAGTCCAAACCCTAAGAAGAGTGGAGCCTATGGCTCAAATGTACTTGCACTGCTGGCGCATGCTGTAGTTCAAATGGGCAAAACGGGGTCTCTTCAAGGGTCTGTGGCAGGGTTCGCGGAGGGCCTCCACTTGAGTGCAGAGTCAATTCCAAGAGTTGGGAATAGTTTGCTAGTTCGCACTTGCAGTGGAAAGGGGAGGGGCCCCTAGGGGGCCACTCGTGCGTAAAAATGGATGGATGCGCTAGGGGCCACCAGTTAGGTTTGCGATTACTCACCGAGCCCCGGCTCACTCAGGACCAAACTTGGCAGTTGAGTCCACTTTGGTTGCAGGTTCAAATGCAGCAATCTCGCGGCTCTGCAGCTTTCAGTGACAGTTACTGCGTTGATTCCCCTGTGGGACAGTGGCGATTTCTCTGCACTGTGTGAATGGATCAGGACAGTTCACTGCAGCAAGCTTCAGGGCACAGAGGACCACAGCTGCAATGAACTTGCAAAGTTCGTCACCACAGCTGGGTGACACAGCAACCGTGTAAACTCTGGTTCGGCCGCCTCACTTTAGTCCAGACCTGGGAATGCCAAGTGTATGAAATTCAGCGCGAGAGTGCCGTGAACGCAGAGCTTGCGATGTGCCAAGTTTCAAGGGCCTCCTCGAAACGGCGGCAGTCTGAGCCCAACGTCTGCGCAAGCTCGTCAGTCCACTGGATGGCCCAGGGACACTTCTGAAAAGGCTTACTTGCAGGTTAAGATGAAGGTGCCAATAATCGTTGGTCCCACTATTCCAATGGGTCGAAACGCCTTTGCAGACTTTCTAGGACAATCGGATGCAGTGGGGCCAGCGGGTTGACAGCGGGCTCAGGGTGCCAAACCTTCCAGCGGGTCACCAGCGGTTCCTCGAGACAGCTTCTTAGTTTCAGGACACTTGGATCCTATCCTTCGTTCAGTGAGAACTCCAGAGATCGACATGGTTTGGGTGTTTGGGGCCTTCTCTTATCCAGAAACTCCTTCGTGCCAAAATGAAGAGGACCCAATGGGAGATCTGCTCACATACAGGAATACCATACGTGGACCAATCATGGACCACAGTGGTCCCAGGCATTCACAGCACTCCAGACTCTCTGGCACACAGGATGTGTATTGGAACCAGACGTTCCAGCCCACATCCTGCAGGCACACACAAGGTATGCAGAAGCCTGCGAAAGCTTGGCGCTTCACGGGAAGATGCATGCACGAATGAGGACTGATCTGGGGAAGGTGAAGGGGCAAGATGGCCAAAGGACAGGACAAAACATCGTGGCGTGCCCATTTTGGAGCCAGGCCACCTAACTGTACCAAACACGGTAATCGCAATTTACCTGGCAAAGGGTTACAAATATGCAAAATGATAAGCTGCCACCAGCCCTGTCCAAGGCACATCTGCACTTCTAAAAAATTCTTCCAGAGTATCTAGGGCCTTTGGAAATGACTAGACCCAAGTGCACTGTACTGTAAGGTACATTGTACACTTGTTGCAGAAAAGTTGCAACAAGGACTTAGGGAAACAGCCTCTCAGTACTGACTGTCTTTAAGGGCATGTCAGATTCCCCATAAAAAGAGAGCGAAAAGCCCAGGGGAGTGCAGCAGAAGCCTGTGCTCCTCTGGTAAAGTCAGACTATGGTGTTCAGACATCAGCAAAAAGTTGGGGGCTAAACTGGAGGGAAAATTACACATAAATGGTAATCGTTCCTTACAGTGCCCCTATAGGTCCCCCATGATATTGGAGTGTACCCTATGCCCCTCTAGTGTCCCATGTAGTCGCTGTGTGGCCTGTCCCCCTAGTTCCCTTGACGCCGCTGTTAACCCCTACCCCACCCCCAGGATGTCGCTATGTACCCAGCCCCTCCAGTCCTCGTGTACCCCCCCTGGCATGCACTCCTGTCTATGCCTTAACACTTGGATGGTCTGGGTTCTCCATACCGAGAACAGCAGCTAGTCTTCCCATTTCGTGCTGCTCGTGGCCTATTGCGTTCTCCCTCGTTCCCTTCATGTCATCTAGCGCTTCCGAAGCACACTATGCGTAGGTGCTTTGTCAATGAACCATCATATCATATCACTAAGCTTACACTCTACTCTACACCATCAGACCATTAGAGTACAGCTACACCCCTCGATAAATTCGGCCTGGCTTCTCACATATGAACACTACCCCACAAACACCTCCTCACTCTAATACAATGCAGCTGTATCCCATGACAAACCGGACTAGCTGCACACATAAGCGTCCTACAGGCCTAACGCAGGCAGAACACAGCCTGGATGTCCAACCACCAGACTGCACACATTCAACTGATTTCATCACCACCACCACCACCACCAACGCTAGGACGCAGCTGCCATCAGGCAGTTACATCAGCTGCACACATAACTGGTGCACCCTACGACACCTACTCTCTCTTCTGACCTGTACTGCGGGTAACCTACCAGCGCTTTGAGGTTATACCAATGATGTATAGAATGCTATATAAATGCCAAATAACATAACATATTAATTACTATACTAAACAAGGATAGTGCTACATAACATTCCGGTAACAACCTACTCCCCTAATCTAAAAACCTTCAGTTTTACCAGTACTGAAGGCACAACTCCTTGGCACGCCTTTTCTTGTGGATTTTTCTTTGCACAAATCCTCTCTGGGAATGAACTAACCATGCATGCTGTTTTGGCATAGCTTATTATGGACCTAAGTGAAATGGCAAAGCACAATTCCATCAGGACAGATCTTATGGATCCAAATTGCTCATTGGAGCATCTCTTTTCACCCCGAGAAGTCTTTAATGGTGGCCTTACCCATTTAGTAGCTGTTCCTTACAGGAAGGAATTCCTTTTCTCCATTTGCAGCTTCGCTTCCAGCTTCCTGGATATTGTGAGTCCTCTATTGATCCAGAATTGTCTTTTGATGAATGGTAATGATGCAAATGTCCAATGTCTCAGCAGAAGGGATACCTTTTTAGCACCCGACAGATCAGGCAATGGTGTGGGTAGAAGGATGAAGCTTGCGTTTAACATAAAAGTGTGGATCCAAAACTAGCAGCCACAATATTTTCACTGCCGTATGAGTGGTGAACAATGCAGGTGATGCCCTTTTTTCAACTGGGCTGCAGTCTACCCATTCACCTGCCTGAATGCTGTGTCCTGCCCAATTCCAATGGTACTTTAGAAGCTTTTTGCAGAGAATAGACATGTTTTTAGTTAACTCTTACAGTATTTGATTAACAGCAGATAAAACAAATGTTTTGAAAGCTGGGCAGCCCATGACTACCCCATAAAGAGAACATCCAAAACCTGAATGCCAGCATTTAACAATGTATACATTGCTGTTGCTCCTTACAGTATAAGGCATGCCAAATCGGGGTAAATACTCCTATGTATTTCTAACAGTGCTCACTGCAGTACTTTTCTATCTGGCAAATGCTGCTGGTTATTTGCTAATCATGCATACTATCACTAACATACTATTACTAACATATTTCTCTTTGACAGGGAGACAGCTTTAATAAACTCTGACTGTAACGCGTCAAAAGAAAGGCTGGTCACCTAAAGTCTACCTAGCCTTTCGTATTGCCTGAAACAAACTAGAGGCACTTTACGCCGGAGAGACAGCCCATTCCCTGTTAATGACGAAACAAGGGTATTATGCCAAAAGGAATAAGGTCAACTAATTCCTGCTGGGGATGTTAGCCCAACCTAAGAAGCACAATACTAGAATAGGCCTTAAGGTTCAGCAAGGCGTAACGCAATATGGGCAATGGGCTAAGCTGCAGTTCTGAAAGGCACATTTGAAGGAAACAATGGCACCACCGGCACGGTCACTGCGGGTCCAAAAATGGTATATTGAAGGAGCTGCCTTGCCACACCTTTCCCGGGAGGACATAGAAGCCTTAGAATCCCCAATTCAGCTGGAAGAGGTAGAGGTGGATGTGGTTATTAAATCTTTGAAGTCTAGCGCCCCGGGCCCCGATGGGTTTTCAACTAAATTTTATAAACTCTTTAGAAGCCAGTTGTTGTCCCCTCTGATGGCCCTCTTTTCTTCTTTCAGAGAAGTGGGTAATATAACTCCCTCTAAGCAAACCTCCACCACTATCCTGCTGTTGAAACCCGGGAAAGACCCAAAGGATTGTGCCTCTTATAGGCCAATCGCTCTCTTAAACATCGATGCAAATATTTACTCGAAAGTATTGGCAAATACCTTGGCTCCACTTCTTCCAGCATTGATCGATGCTGATCAAACAGGTTTTGTTTTGGGGAGGAAAACTGGGGATAGCATTAGGCGAGCTCTGAATTTGATAGAGACAACCACTATGAACCAGGGAAAACTAGCCCTTCTGGCACTAGATGCCACTAAGGCATTTGATAAGGTGGATTGGACCTTTATGCAATCAACCTTGGATGCTTTTTATTTTGGACCCTGTTTTTGAAGAATTATCTCGGCCAACTATATCTCCCTGAATACTTTACTCTGGGTAAACCGGGAGCAAACATTCCGGTCCCCCTCACGTTTGGACACAAGGATGTCCTCTCTCCCCTCAATTATTCGCCCTAATTATGGAGCCTCTAGCTCAACGCATACGTAGTAATCTGGCAATTCAGGGGGGTCATGATTCGGGGCTCTCAACACAAGGTGTCTCTCTATGCTGATGATGTGTTACTCTCGATAATTAATATTCGTCCCCTCCCTCCAAGCAGCCCTACAGGAGGTCCAGTCTTTCGGTCAAGCAGCGGGATTCAAAATAAATTATGGGAAATCGGTAGCATTGGGGGTGGGACTGTCCCCACAGGATATTCTCTCCTTCCAATCCCTCTTTCCAATCCGGTGGGACACCAAATCCATTGAATGCCTTTGGGGGTGGGGGGGGTTCGGATCTTGGCCACACCTAAGGACCTATTTATGGCTAACTCCCGCTCACTCGGCACCCCGTCTTTAAGACACAAGAAAAAGATCTGGAAACCTGGTGAATCGGGAGATTTCCTTGAAGTGTCGCATTAGGGCAGTTAAAATGAATTTACTCCCCACCACCTTTATTTCTGTTCGTTCCTTCCGGTGGAAATCCCGAAAAGCTTAAGACCTTGGGATTTATTTGACGGAGCAAGAAGTCTAGGATCCCTAGGAAGGAGGTGCCCGGTTAGATGGGCTAGGGGCTCCAAATTTACATAAATATTCATAGGCTGCACACATTTCACACCTCCTAACGTGGATGTCACTTTCTCCTCTGTCGAAATGGGTTGAGATTGAAATTAAATTGTAATTTATTTATTTCTGATGTTTGTAAATCTGCTTAGAATCACATGCTGTGCATATAGTCTGACATCCAGTGGTAACCGCAGATTATTGCATCTTGTCTTTCGAGAATCGAAAGGGGACGTCGATATGGGCATGCCTGTAACGCTATCCCTACGTGACGTGTAGTGTACCCAAAAATCCCTCACGCGACGAGGTCCCTCAGATTGTTTTTTTCCACCCAGCATACTGGTTGCATTGATGCAGAATTCATCAAAGACTTTGCTTATTGTCCCGTCGAGCTTTGTTTGAATAATTACATAAAATAAACCCATATCACCCTATTCGTTCCTTGTTTCGACGGCTGTTATAGACCTCAGCCGAAGACCTTGAAGAACTTGACGTACGGTGATCCAGTCGGCGTTGCCGACCACGTGGCCGGGCCTTCTGCCGGCCTATACAGTAGGGATAGTGGGGTGGGGGTGGACATTTCTATACAGATTGAGAATGCCTTTCCCTTTCCTTCCATTTTCCCTTTCGGTCTGCGTCACTCTAACCATACTCCGCTATGGAAAGGACTCCATTTAGGTTTTGCCCTGATTGTAGGAGCAAATTCCCTTGGAAAGACAGGCACAGAAGGTGTAATCGGTGCTTGCCGCTCGATCACAGAGGAAGGATGCGCGGCTTGTAAGCACCTCCGTCCTAAGACTTTAAAGGAGCATAGAGTCAAGCAGTGGGCGGCCTACGGTATGTCGAAGGCCAAATTTTCTCCCGCAGCCACCGAATGTGATGACGGCGAGAGTGACGAGCATACCTCCGAACCGGAGGTTGTTGACCTTTTGACAGAACACTTGCATTCCGCATCATCTGTCCCCAACCCCGATAGGCATGGCTTAGGCACTGCTATGGGGAAGTCACACCCCGGCGACATAGACGAACATGTACAGAGCACAAAGCACACAACCCCCTAGTCAGTCTTCGGCCAGGTCGAAGAAGACTTCAGCGCCAACGGTACACCGGAAGCCCTGGTGGCACCTGCCGACCATCGGGTCCGGCAGCCCTCCCCGCAGCCGCAATTGCGCCTAGCGACCGGGAAATCGCAGACAAAGGGCGCTACCCCCAATATATCAGGTTCCGCCAAGACGCATCGTAAGAAGGCGTCCGGCGAAGATAGGGTTCTGGTTCCACCGAAAAAGGCAACTGTTGAGGACAACGCCCCAACAGCGGCGAAAACCACTCCCTCGCATGCTGAAGCTACGCACCTCCCCACCGCGGGGGACGTTGCCGGCAGCTTAGCCAGGATGGTCGCTGCCGATCCCCAGAAGCGGCAGGCCCGGGATGCGCCGAGGCCCACGGAAAGGCCCAGGGACCCGTCGAGGTCCAAAGATGGCCTAAGGGGGGGTACCGGAACCCACCCATAAATTGAAAGAGAAGCACCTAGGTCGGTGCCCCAGAAGGAGTTCTCTGAGGGCGAAGAAGAATTATTCTCGACAATGAGACGAAAATCTCAACGCTTTTCGACGGATGAACACGATCAAGACACTTTTCCACCTCAAGACCACTCTAGGTCCTCGGTTTGGACTAGAGAAAAATTTGAAAATAGTATGGTAATGTTGGACAGGTTTGTTTCTCGTTCAGAACAACCCACACCAAGGAGGCTAAGGGGAGGAGAGCTCTATGGATCCCAAAGCTAAGTTTCCAAGACTTTTTGACCTCTTTAAAAGAGGATATATACAATTACGATTTAACAAGATGAGATTCATGCTGATATCCAGGATGAAGACTTCATCACTCCTGAGGACATGCATGAGCTCATAGAGGGCTGGGCAGAAAGCCCAGATGGGGGTGACCCCCCAACCATGGCAATCCCTGAATCATCAAGACCCTGATGTCCTGTTCCTGGACTCTCCCCAGTCCACTCCCACTAGGCAAGAACCATCGCCAGAGGATGACCAATTGACTTTTAACGTAAAGTTACATAAAGCAGCTGATCATTTTAAAATTGCTATGGATGAGGCGGTCCCCGAAGCTGACTTCGTGGAAGATATCCTTAAGGAAAAACCACTGGCCAGCCAGGCCATCCCCCTACTTAATTAAGAAACGTCTGGCTCCATCCTTATCGACACCTGCTCTCACAAGAGGTGTCAACCCTTGACTAGAAAAACTTTCACCCTTCTACATCAGACGCTCTTTAGATCAGAGGTCATTCCACCCCAGATTATCTGGTAGTGACTACTACACGAAAGCGGACAGGGGTCCCTTTGTCAACCGGCGAGGCATCCCCCTGATAAGGAGGGTAAACGACTTTACGGCCTGGGAAAAAGAATCACGGTTGCGGCCGCCTTCTCAACGTGCATGGCCAACAATACCTTGTTGGCCAGCTACGCTGATGCCCAGTGGGCATCACTACAGGAAGGCATACAAGAGGTTCCCGAACCCCTACGTACTTGTCTCCTCTCCACTATCTCTAAAGGCAGGCAGGTGAACCAGAGCATTCTTAAAAATACTTTGGATTCTGCAGAAACGCTGGCCGATTTCCTGGCTCAAAGCGTCACTAACAAACCCATGGAAGAATCCAACCTGTTTGGGAAAGCGGTAGATGATGCCCTCGAAACCGCAAAAAAGGAGCATGACACCTTAAAAACACTGGACCAGATCACACAGAGACCCTCTACGAGAAGAGGATCTGGATCCAAATGGCTTTTTTCGTGGCTTCCCTCAGCAACAATACTCATCAGGAAACCATTGGAATTCTACACAGGGAAATAGTGGATACACCACCCTGTATCCCCAAAGGGGTCAGCGCTGTGGCAAAGGAAGAGGCCGGATCTCTACCCCTAAAGGCTCCCCTCCTCAGGCTCAAAATGGCTCGAAGATTCGTGTCCCCTCCCATGCCTCCCCAGTCGGGGGCCGACTAACGTAGTTTGTTCAGGCATGGGAGGAGATAACTACAGACCGGTGGGTGCGAAAGACCGTGGCCCACAGGTACTGTATAGAGTTCAACCGGTCCCCAACATATAGACCTCCATGAGCAAGACGACTGACACCAGACCATCTTCAAATTCTTCTGCAAGAAGTAGAAACTCTACAGGAGAAAGGAGCCATAGATCTCGTACCTCTGGCACAGGTAAAAGAAGGTATTTATTCAGTGTACTTCCTTGTACCCAAAAAGGATCTAACCATGCGTCCTGTTCTAGATTTGCGCCCAGCGAAAAAGTTTGTAAAGCCACAAAAGTTCTACATGGTCACACTGCAGGAAGTAATCGCACTGTGTTACACAGGGGGGATTAAATGGCAACACTGGACATGAAAGATTCATATTTCAATAATGCCAGTGCACAGAAAATTCCTCAGATTTATGATACAAGACAAGCATTATCAGTTCGAAGTACTACCCTTCGGCATAGCATCTGCACCAAGGGTATTTACAAAAGTACTAGCGGTGGCAGCAGCACATCTGCGCAGGCAATCCATCACGGTCTATCCTTACCTCGACGACTGGCTCATAACGGGACTCTTACGAAACATGTCAGTCAAATACCCAAAAGACGATGATCTTTTATTCAGTCTGGGATTCTCTCTCAACCAGAGGAAATCCAGCCTAGACCCCAGTGAGGTCAAATGGTTCCTTGGGGCTCTAATTCGAAAAAGGACTGCCTTGTCTTCCCCTCCCACGGGAGGGTCCAAAACTTGTTTCAGATCCCCCAATATGTAGCCAGTCGAGAGGTGACTGTACGCAAGGCTATGCGACTGCTAGGAATGATGGTGTCATGTATCTACTTGGTTCCTCATGCGCGCTTGCGCCCAATGCAAGCGTGGCTCAACAGCCAGTGGTGTCAGACCAGCGGACAGTGGGACAATCTAGTAGTCTTCTCGCCGGCCCTCATCCTCTTGCTGCAGTGGTGGTCGAGGGAGAACTTCTTGAAAGGGAAATCCTCTACCACCCCCGCAGTGGAAGCCACTCTAACCACAGACGTGTCTCTTACAGGGTGGGGAGCTCAACTGCTTCAACAAACCGGGCACAGAGTTTGGTCATCAGACATAGCATCCAACCACATAAACCTGTTGGAACTGTTGGCAGTGTTCAAAGCACTAAAAGCTTTCCAGAGACAACTGCAGGGGAAGACAATCCTCATCCTCACAGACAGCACCACGGCCATGTACTATCTGAACAAACAATGGGGCACTCATTCTCCAGGGCTCTCCAAACTGTCCCAGAACATTTGGAAGTGGGCTCTCAAACGCAACATGTTCCTACTATCACAACATGTTCCAGGGGAACTCAATCTTCTGGCAGACGTACTCAGCAGAGACTTTCCGTTACCCAGAGAGTACGAATGGCGATTACACAAAGACATCATCTCCAACGTTTTCGCAGAATAGGACTTCCCAGAGATCGACTTGTTCTCAACTCTGGAGAACGCTCAATGCCAAGATTACACCTCCAGGTACCCCCAGAACTGCTCCAAGGGGATCGGACTCTGGATAACATAGTCAGGGAGATTTGTCTATGCTTCCCCCGCCCCCCGACTCCCCTTCTCAACAAGATTGTGCACAAGAAGCACCAGGAACCAGTCCCGATGATACTGGTGGACCCCATGTGGGCCCGCCATCCCTGGTTCGCTCATCTGATGGAGATGTCCCTATCTCCTTGCCCGTACAACGTTGTCGCAAGACAGAGGGGAGACGCTTCACCCATGCCCGCATACATTGAACTTAGCAGCCTGGCTCCTGAAGTCAGAGTTTGGACACCTGAAACTCCCTCGGAGATGTATGGACATTCTCAGGGAGGCAAGAAAGCCGAACACCAGATACTGCTATTCCAGTAAATGAAAACGGTTTGTCATCTGGTGCAACTCAAAGAGCATTAACCCGATTAACTGCTCTCCCACACACATTGTGTTATACCTAACTCATTTACTTGACTCAGGCCTGGTCTTCAACTCCATAAAGGTACACCTTGCTGCACTTTCAGCCTAAACTACATCAGAACAGAAAGTGTCATGGTGGAAGATACCAGTTATTAAAGCTTTCATGGAGGGAGTGAAAAGAATTCACCCTCCCGTTTCTAACCCAGCTCCCGGATGGGACCTAAACGTGGTGTTGACTAGGCTTATGGGGGCTCCTTTCGTGCCCATGCACAAGGCAAGTCTTAAAGACCTCACCCTTAAGCCTGCTTTTTTAATAGCTATTACCTCCATCAGGTGGGTAAGTGAACTACAAGCGCTCTCAATCCTAGATCCCCTCGTAACAGTTCACAAAGACAAGGTGGTTCTGCGCAATAACCCTAGATTTGCGCCTAAATTGAGTTCCATGTGAACCAGTCAATAGAACTACCAACGTTCTTTCAAAATCCTTCAAGCCTGGGAGAAAGAACCCTGCACAAACTGGATGTACGTGGAGCTGCCATGTTCTACATGGAAAGAACTTGACCACTTAGAAAGACTAATCAGTTTTTTGTTTCGGTGGCAGCAGGAAGAGGAAGAGATGCAGCCTCCAAATCCACTATCTCTAGATGGACTATCAAATACATTACACTCTGCTACAATCTTGCTAAGAGAGAACTGCCCTTCAAGCCTAGAGCACATTCCACTCGAGGCACTGGGGCGTCCATAGCATTCATTGCAAATGTTCCCCATTAATCTATTTGCAAAGCGGCAACCTGGAGTTCTGTACACACCTTTACAAAACACTATTGCCTAGACACTCATTCTAGGTCTGATTCTCAGGTGGGACAGGCAGTACTAAGACATCTTTTCACTAATGTTCCTTCTCACAACCCACCTCCAACTCCGGGTACTGCTTGCTAGTCTATGCACAGCATGTGATTGTAAGCAGATTAACAAACATCGGAAGACATGCATTACTTACCGTAAGAGCATTTCTGATGGTTGTATCTGTTTAGATTCACATGCGCCCACCCTTCCTCCCCGCTCGGATGGAAGGAACATAGACGTTTTACCACTTTCTCTCTCTTTTCTGTACTCACTCACAATAGACACAAGGCTCGCTCCTGGCAGAAAAAATACAATTGGAGGGACCTCGACAGATGAGGGATTTTGGGTGCACTACACGTCACGTAGGGATAGTGTTACAGGCACGCCCATGTCGACGTCCCCTTTCAATTCTCGAAAGACGAGATGCAGTACTCTGCGGTTACCACTGGATGTCGAAATATATGCACAGCATGTGAATCTAAGCAGATACAACCATCAGAAATGCTTTTACCGTAAGTAATGCATGTCATCGCGCTCGTACACAAGTGTTTCAGAGCGCGACCAGGCAAAAAGGGAAGGGAACAAGGGAGAACCCAAAATAAAACCGCGATCTTACTAGGCCCAGTGACGCCTTAGAAAGCGCAAGTGCATGGAAAAGGGAAAAGGGGGAAAGTGCATGGAAGGGGGGGTGAGTGGAAAGTGCGGGTCAGAGGAGAGAAAACAGAATAAATATTAAATAAAATAAATGAACAGTCCAAACTCCCTCTCCTCCTTCATCTGCCCTTAGTCCCCCACATGTTACAATAACAATGGCAGAATCTTCTCTCCACATCATAAGTTATCTTGAAGTCATGGGATGGGGCTCTGAAACGGAAAAAGATTCCTAGAGGCATGGGCCCACTTTCCCCAATTTTTCACAACTCGGCCTTCTCCTCTGGCAATCATCCAGAAGCATTTAGAAATTGGAGGTGGGGAGTTCTTCAAACATTGGCCCAGCTATTTGAGGGGGATCAACCATGCACGTTTGATAACTGTAAAGTGGCATTCAAACTCTGAGTCGGACAGATTTTCATATGGTCAGCTATGGCATTGGATCACACACCCAGAGACGAGACAAAATGCAACACAACTCTAGAGTCTGATTGAACTAACTGTCCTGGAGGGGCCTCCAAACTGAATAAACTCCTGAGGGAAGATATGCTAGCCGGTTGCCCATCTTACGTGAGCCGCTGGGAGACCGACTTAGGTCATTCGCTGAAGGATCAATTATGGCTAGATATTTGGGCCAGAAATCACTCTCCCTCCAGATGTGACGAACAACAAATATGCCTTAAAATTCCTATTCCTCTGGTATTATTCCCCTGTACAGCTACACTACTTTCAGTCATCAATGGCTCCCACAGAATCACCGGCACCAGACTTCCGGTTTGTCCTGAAACTCTCCTCTTGGGGGGCCCCAAGTGAAGAGGTATATCCTAAATCTGGGGTGCGGGCATGACTAATTGCACAACTATTGCTGGCCGCAAGCATTATGATTGCTGCCCGCTAGAAGTCTCGAGAATGGCCAGGTCTCTTTGTGCTGGATTAAAGTATGGAACGCTGGTGGCGGGAAAGGTTATGGCTGCGTAGGAGGGAAAACTTCACCAATTTATGAACATGTGGGTTCCCTTACTGGACCACGATCCGAATTAGCCAGCTTTAACTTTTAAGCCCAGCTTGGCAAGACTCTACCTGCGGCCTGGGGATACCAAGTAGTGTTTGACTTTCTTGGGAGGGAGATATATGCGGGATACAGGGGTGGGGCGCTTGTCCATCCGGAATAGTGAAAGCGGTATTATTTATGCTGCATAATTTTACCTTTATCTGCTTTACACACTAATTTCTTCCATGGTTCCAACCGATTCATAAAAATAGTTGTGAAAAAGAAATTCAGATAGCTTGAAAATGCCCTTTTTTTCTTTTGGGCTTCCCCACTCTGACCAATGTTACAGGACACAAACTAAACAGTTCTACAATACTCAACCATAGTTGATCTTAAGTTTGTGTTACTCCCCACTTGTAGTGAGCAGCCCTACACATTCTTTCTGCACCTACATAAGATGGGCCCTGAGCATAGAACAACATTAAAGGTAAATACATATTTTCCATTATTTTTCTCATCTTGCATTTCTTAGCCAATTAACATCTACATATTTCTGTCGGTTTCCATTCCTTAAGCTTTTGCTCAGCATCCTTGGCCTAAATAGTTTGCTCTTGCTCAAGAATATTTATCAACATATAATTTACTCTGGCTACATCGTGTGTGTATATACATGTGTAATATAAGGGACTGCATGGTTGCCTTTGCAATTTGGTCAACAAAAACATTTATGGGAGGGGTAGCAAGATAGCAGGATTTAGAGTATCACAACACTACATGATAATGTTTGGAGCTAATCAGTTAAGTTCATATCATGTTAACCTGACATTTGTCAGGTGCTGTGTTTCGTTTCATTTAAATAAAATATCGATTGCATTTGTCAAAAACATTGTAACTTGGTGTCTTATGGCCTGTTTCATGGGGCTGCAACCGCTAAGCCCTGTAAATAATTCGGAAGGGCTTTTGTCACTGGGCCAATGTAGAAGAAAAATATGTACAGTGTCTTTATTTCCCTATTGCTGTTCTGTTAGTACAGATAACAAACTTGTCATGCACCACCAACATAAATCAGGTATGCCTAAAAGCAGGTGAATTACATAAAGCAGATTTTTTTAAAAATCAAGACACTCTTGTAGAGCAGCATTCTATGTCAAGGGAACTAGCTGAGTTGCATGCTAATGTTTCAGCAAATCCATTCCCAACAGATTTGAAGCACATTTATTAGTGTGAGGAATTCATGGTGACAACAGTACAGATAGACACAAGTGATCACAGTTCAAGGGTGTTTATTGAGCAATGAATTTTGTATGCAGGTTTGAAAAACACCTAACCTAAATCTAAGATGGGAACAAGCGTCGAACATCAAGTGAAAAATAAGGCAGTCCTAGTGGCAACGTGTCAAAACAGAAAGGCCTATACTAACAAACATATTGCCAAACCTCACAACTAATACAAAAAGGGTGTGGTATAGTTTTCAGGAAAAGAAAAGTGTTTGTAAATGTCAGGATGCGGTAAACTGGGACTCCCTTCCCCACTTTTTCTGCATGGGGTAAGATGGGAGTCTGGAGCACAGCACACACTCGTGCTTTCCCAGCAGGAGTTAACTGTTCCAATGGCAGCAATCGGAACAGTTGATGGCCAATTCTCGTTTCTCTTGAAAGTCTCTAGCCTTTGTGGGCCTGATGTATCCAATAACAAAAAAAAACAAAGTTCTCTTTCACAGTTCACATTAGGTGACGACTTCCCCCCTGGATCCCCCTCTTCTGTGTGCTAACCCTTTGCTCACAAATATCAATGTCTTTTCAAACCGTTCTGGTGCACATCACTTGTTCGGTTTTACCTTTTGTTAACACCCTGTTTTTCGGGACTTTAGACTTTGTCCCCTTTTCGTCAGCAACCCTCTTCTGGGTTCAGTCTCTCCAATTTCACATTCACTTTGACTCTCAATGTTCATGGGATTCACTTCCCTTACTTTCTCAAATTTGTATATCAAAGTCTTTCGATTGTACAGGATTTTACTAGACCTCCAATATGACCACTTTGACCTCTTCTGGCGGCCTTTCTGCGGCTTTCTGGTTTCTGTAGTTTCATTCAAACGGGGATGCACCAGAGTCTCTCGGAGCGACACCCACGTGGTGCCGGTTTTCTGTGCAGTTGGTCTTCCGCTCAACACTTTACAGTTCTTTCCCAGTGCATTAAACTAAGTTCAAACTTGCCTCTTTGCGTTCCTCATTCAACAGAGCCCGGCTCTTATCGGTTCTCCCCTTGACTCACCGGCTGTGATGAACCGCTTGACACTGTGCTTTACTGAAGTCCACGTCGGTACCATGGTAGCAGGAGTTTCCCTCGCTCCAGACTATTAGCGTCGACACTCTCCGTGTACCGTTGACATCTGCTGCAAGACACTTGTGCTATTGTCTGCGGTCTTGGGCTCTCCTCTACAAAGCTTCTGCGGGTCTGGGACGAAAAGGGCAAGGTCACTTCTCTCCTTGCCACCCTCTCACTTCTTGCCGTCTTTCTCCTTCTCTTGAACAACCAGGCCGGACTAGCTGCCTCGTGGTGCTGTCTGCTGTGCTCATAGTACGCTTTCTCGCTCCGCCCTTTATCCCTGTGGGGAAAGGAAAGGGCCATCAGGTGTGTGCTATTTTGGTTAATTGCCTGACTTTGCTAGACCCGTGTATCGGGACATGTCAAGTAACCAACATTAACATTAGCCCATTTTCTCTATCACAGTAACAAAAAGTATTCATATTGTAAAAAGTGGGCGTTCGAGGTTTCGAGTGTCCTACGGTTTAGGCTGAGGAAAAGGTGTCACAAGAAAGAAAATGGTGGGTAGATTGAGAAAGACGAGATGGGTAGGATTTTTGGGGCAAACGGCCTACATGGTACAATGGGGAAAAGGTATTAAAAGAAGGGGGATAGCGCGTCTCACCCATCAGTGTCCCACCTCCACTCCCTGAGGAACCCCCCCACCCCCATCCGGTTGATCCTCCACCACTGGTCCACCCCAGGAACTGGATCCAATAGCGATGGCCATGTCCTGGCCACCTAGATGTCAGATTGTCGGGAAATCACAAGTAACTACGCCCCACCCACCCCCCTGTCACCCTCACAGGCGTTACTCTACGCACCTCCACTACTTCCAGGGCTCCGAACACAAGAAATTGCTCTGTCTCAAGCCACCCGCGATCTGCCTCATGGAATTCTGCCATGTCATTTGCCCAGAAAGTCACGTTACCTTCCTTTTGGGGGTTGCCATGGAGACATTGGTTCTCGGGACGCAGAACACGGCGCACAGAGTTGAGCAGGAGCTATACTCCGCGTCAAGGGAAGACTTGATTCCATTTAAGCACTGCCTTCTCAGTAGTTTGCTGCTTCTGATTAAATCACATAGCTACTTTGTATCTAGCGTTTCTCGAATCTGTATCCTGTGTACTGACTTGGTTTCTTGCTTACGGATCTTGCTGTCTCATCCCTGAACCAATTCTGATATCTCGGTCTTCGACGCTGCTAATGTTTCACAGACCGCTTGCCTCCTGTTTTGTACCACAACGCCAGCACCCTGACGACTTGGACTGCTTTCCCGGATTGCCCTTGCCTTCTGTTTTTTCCATTTTGTATTGCTTGCTCGTTGCCAAATCTGTTTTTCCTTTGGGCTGCCTGTTCTACCCCTTATCGAGCGTCTGCAACCCGCTTTCATCCAAAGGCATTGCACTGACTAGAGACTGCCTATTGCGCGTCCTCACCTGGACTAGGCTTCCTCGTGCCGTCGTGAATAGGCGAAGTTCCTGGAACATTGTGGACATTATTAGGCATCCTCGTGCCGGTGGGTTTAGTCTTCCTGGATCTCTACGGACTCCAAGGAGGACCTACATCATCCTATTCCTGTTCACCTGTGGTAAGACAATCACCATTTGGCATCTGTTCCCTATTGCTTAGTGTTATTTCTCACGCTTACTTGAATTTGTTTATTTCAGGGGACTATCCATGTCCATGCTAACAAATGCACTACTGGTATCCCTTTTTTACCTCACGTTAAGACCAGGTGAGATTCTCTGGTGTATGCAGTATTGTTTCACGTGTAACATACCTGTGCATACATTGATTCATTGTCTTTTCTTTTACAGCCGGTGGTGGTCTGTTTGTGTCCTCTACATCTTTCGATTCCTTGATTCCTCTGCTGGTATAATTGAACTTATCAGTGGGATACATTAGTAAGAAGAATTCTTCTCCTGCGCTACGTGTGCAGCTACCAATATCAGGACTGCAACAATTCCCTTGGTACAATAGGGGCTGTTCTGACACAGATCCCTGGGGACTAGCTATGGAGACGCCTTGAGGTTTCTCACGTTGGTGACAACTAGCTGAGCCATGCACAATGTAGGACTTAAACTGAACTGTACAGGATCAGATATTGGACTTTTGCCTGGCCCTATGCTGTGTGGTCTATTGTGCTGTACTCCTCTTCATAATGATTCCAGGCGGAATATTGCTTGTCTTGCCTAGGGTGAAATTACTTATGCTGTTGCATTAGTGCTTTGGTTTTTAATTGTTTAATTTTCTTTTCCTTCTCCCCTTTATCTTTGGCATGGTGATTGGCATAATACCTAGCCATAGTCAAAATCTGGGCAGCAGCTTGAGTCTGCCATGTAGACTCGTAGGTTTGTATATAATTGTCTAGATGAGGCAACAATCACTCTACAAAATGGGAACAAAAAACGTTCTCTCTGGTTTAGGCATGTCCATTCCACTAAACGAGGTAAAAACTTCTGCTTTTCGTTCAAAATATTTGTCAACTGACTCCCCTTCTTCCTGTCTGCCAGCAGTCAATGTATCCCAATTCATTTGCTTGCAGGGAGCCACTTGCTGGATACGTGTTATTAGCAGTGCTGGAAGAGCTATTATTTCGTTGGACAATTCCCCACTCCCCCCGCCCCCCCCCTCTCCTTTCATTCGCTTTCTGTCGGCTCATCCCACTTTATGACGGGTTCTAAACGTTCTTGCATTCTGCATTGGCGCCATATATCTGCTTACGTAAAACAAAAGAGGTGATGGCTGGAAGGTTTGGAATTTATCCTAACCACTAGCATTGCTCTGGGCAACCCTCCAGACCATCATTCTTTGCCTGCCAAGCCATTACAAAAGAGGAAAGACCATATGCAAATCAGGCTTGGTCCCACCCCAAAAGGGGCTGTCCAGCCCAAACTACTTGGTCAAATCCGCTCCCCGCAAGACCACAAGCATTCCCAAACATGTTTCGTCCTTGTTGGGCCTAATCAGTGAGGAGTAGCTTGGGTTTCTAGGCTATATATCTGCTGGCAAAATACATGAAAACAACTGCTCTATATCTCCCAATGTGAGTGGACCTGTTTTAAGTACCCGGTCTGTCTGGGTATACCAATGGTCTGGATAATATTTGGTAAAAGACAGTAATTACATACGGTTCCAAAGGACATGCACCTGGTGAGTCGGGTTCTCGGTATCAAAACCAAGCACCTCCCTCATTGGAAATGCTTGAGTTACCATAGACTTTGATGGGGAATTTATGATCATAATAAAAATGTTGACACTATTGCAGGACCAAATTTTGACTGAAGTTTATACGTTATACTCAACTGCTTGTGCCTGGTCTAAGCTCTCACCATGGTGTTCCTTCCAGTGGAATAACACATGTTTTTCTAATTCCTGTAGAATCTTACAGCATTTTAATCCCATCTCTTTCATTGATTGCTTTATTTCCCCTTTTGTATTGTGATCAAAAAAGCTGTTTTGATAATGTCTCACTTTAAATGCAGTGTGGCCACAATCGATGCAGTCTACATACTCATTTCGTCCTCCATTCCATGGTTTCAACTGTGTACAGTGTATTTCCCGATGGTTCATTTTAGCAGTAAGCTTCCATAGAAACACATCACTACATTTCTGCACGGATTTCCCTATGGCTCATTAACCGTATGCTTTCCACAGGGAGCACAGCATTACATATTAAAGTGCATTTCTCAATGGTTCATTAACAATATGTTCCCACAGGAAATATATTTCATTTTCATAATTTCAAACCATTAAATGTCATTTTGGAACGGTCTCCCCTCATTTTCTGCAGTATTCTGTGCCAGTGCTTCAAAAAGAATGTAAATCCCTTTTCCTCACATCGACAGGGATCCTCTTTGCGGGAATCAATCGTGCTGAAGGGGTCGGCTGTTGTGTGAAGGTGTGGCTGCAAGGAAAACATCAGTGCGCCCCCATGCCCGACTCCCACCTTTGCCTGCTCTCCGACCATGGTACATTTAGCCCAACTGGATCGTAACTGCAATGAGGGACCCATCTGGTGGTGCTAATTCTGGGAAAATAGTGATTTGTATTCCCGCCTGTGTCAGAAAATAACTTTAATGAAACCCTGGAACAGATTTTTGCTTAATGCTCAGAGGTTTTTATTTCCTCTGCCGCAGACGCCACATGGTTGCACAATCTACCATGTGAACTACCTGGTCTCTCTCATTATCTCTGTGTCTGCCCTGCCCTATTCACAAGGAGAGCATGTATACATTTTATAGTTAGTGTAGTCTTACAAAGGTCTTTAACCCTTGGCTAAATCTGAACTTCCGGCCAGGGCATCTCTCGCAGTTGTTCCTTGGCTATATAATGTACTAAGCTTGCTTTGCAAGGACAAGTGGGCAGCTGAATCCATACATGGGCATTCTCTGTTGCAAGCTCAGGATTTCTAAAGGATTTCTAAAGCAAGACATTTTTGCAGCTTTCCTAGTTTGGAGAATCTGTCACAGAATTTTACAAAGCCGACAATTTTAATAGAAGGTTTATACAACAAACAACAAATCAACTATTTGCATCCATGAACAATTCAAATACAACTGAAAGTTTGTGGGTACAATGTTCCTTAAAACCCAGGTATTGCATGATAGGGAGCCAAACAGCATAGACGTTCTGGTATGAGTCAGTGATCTTTTCCAGTGCAACTAATGTCCATACTCTGAGCCACCACTGTGCAACTATCGGGCCTTACGCCCGTTTTCAAGACATGGCCACAGTTAGTCTGGCCCCAATCAAGAGTTGTTTTACCACCCACACAATGAACTACGCAGCGTGTAGCCCTCCTCCTTGGACAAATTCCCAGAACTACTACTTTGGGGTCCTAAGGAAGGTTAATTCCTGTGAGTTCTCTGATGTGTGAGAGAATCTCCTTCCAGTATAATTGAGATCGGGGGCAGGGCCACCACAAATGACCCAGTGATCCTTTCTACCCACATCCCCTCCAGCATCTGAGTACCCAGGGTTATCTCATGTAGGCGACTGTGGGAATATGTACCATCGTCTCAAAATGTTGCACTCATATTCCTTCCTAGCTGTACATTGTGATGCTTTGCAAACCCTTTCTCATATTTGACCATGATTCTGGCTGAATATCCATTCCCAACTCGGTCTTCCCCGTTGCTATATAGGGTACAGTTTCCACCTCATTCCCTTGGTCAAGCAACCTATAGAACGTGGTCGTGCGATTTGAGCTAAGGCCCTCTACCAGAGTCGGCTATATCCCCCTAGAGTCCCTCATTTCCTTGCTTTTCACTTCCACATTTGTGACCCAATGACGGATTTGACCGTACCTAAACAGTTCCGTTTCATCCACCTAAAACCTGCTTTTACACTCTTCAAAGGACAGAGCGGTTGAGTACACATACATGTGGGTTAGACAGTTCTCCACGGTTTCCCAAAGGGTCAGTTTATCAACCCAGGGCTGAAGTCAGGGTTCCCCAGTATCAGAGATTTGGGGCCTATTCTCACCGGGATTCCAAGTGTTCACGTTCCCTGGTCTCAATACCCTAAGGATGCTTGGTCGTGATTAGCAATTCTCCTCTGCTCTCCCGGGACTTGGGTGTGAGGAACGGGGGGTTGGCCAATGAGAACCTCGTGGCCTCTTGTTCCAGCTCCACCAACCTCTTGCTGTTTCCCTTCCCCAGCCACACATAGAGCCGATCTCTGCAACTAAGATCTTTGAGCGAGGGTATCCCCAGGCCTCCCCGCCACTGTGACCGCAGCAGCACCTTTTTCGCTACACTGGCCCTCCTCCCTCCCCACATAATCTTCCCCTACAGTTGGGAGATGGGTTATGCCGGAATCTTGGCTGTAAGACCATGAAACGGGATAAGTGAAATCTTAACCGCTGCTACCCTCCATAGCCAAGAAATGTGCTGCTGATGCTCCCATTTGCCTAGGTCCCCCTCACATTCCCTAAATATGTTAGGAAATTTTGCTTTATATACCCCGTCTGGTAAGTACCGCCCAACTAAGACGTAGGGAGGGGAGATTATTTTGGAATCCCTCATCTAGTCCTCCAATAGTCATGCCCTTCGATTTCCCATACTTGATTGGAAACCCAGAGAGAGATCCAACGTGATCAATGACTTCTAGAGCCCATGAAACCGAATGAAATGCATTTGTTAAATATAGAATGATGTAGTCTGCGTATAAACCGACTTTGTGTTGACGCGCCCCTAATTGGAATTCCAGTATTCCCTGATCTTCCTGTATTAGGTGAGCTAAGGGTTCCATGGCTATGGCTAATAGAAGTGGGACAAGGGTCACCCTTGTCTTGTCCCCCTTTTAATGTGAATCCTGTTTGTGTGAATCTTATTGACCCTCACTCGCGTTGTTGGGGCTACAGAGCTAGCGAATGCCCATTTGCAATATTGTGGGCCGAACCCCAAGACTCCCAGCACTTCCCGTAATTATGCACAAGCCATACTATTTAAAGCTTTATTTGCAGCTAGGGACAAGACCACGCCTTCTTTTTAGTACGCACCTCACTTCTATTCAGTTCAACACCCTTCTGATATTATCAAATGTAGATCTGCCCTGTATAAACCCTGTCTGGTCTTCATCAATCAGCTTAGGTAGGATATCTGCTAGCCTATTCGCCAGTATTTTCTTTAAAATCTTCCCATCTCTTTTGAGCAATGCTATAGGCCTATATGAAGAGCATTCAGTTGGATTTTTCCCTGGCTTCAAAATAAGGGTTGTCCTAGATTTCCCCCATCGTACCGAGACCTTTCACTTTTCACAAACCAATTGAAAATGTTCACCAGCTGGGGGACCAAACTAGCCCGAAAGCTTTTATAAAAGGCGGTGGGGAACCCATCCGGCCGTTGGGTCTTGTTACTCAGTACATTTCTAATAACCATGTCTAGCTCGAGGGCCGTAATCGGCTCTCACCAGGGCCTTTGCTCGTTTCCAGGCTGCCATTTTCCCTATGAAATCTCCCCGGAATACTGCTTTTCCTGCATCCAAGATCAGACCCAAATCCATTTCCCCCGCCCCAACATTCTCTCTAAAATATCTCCCCCATTTCCTGTTTCAGCACTGGGTCTCCCAATACTGCACTGATTAGTTGCCATGGGGCGCGTTCCATAGGCGGTGAGGTGAGTCGCTGTAAAGGGAGTGTCACTGGGGCATGATCTGTGAGTTGTATGGTTTCTATCTCTATGGCCAGGGTGTAGCTCACCAAGGTTGTTGCTATCAAAATCATTTTAATGCACTGCTCTTTGGTATTCCTGCTTCCCGCCTGGCCCCTCAAAAGTCTATCTCTAACTCTTCTAGTCGTCTCCTCTATTTGCTTCCTCCTTGCGATTCTATCTTCACTGCTTTATCTTCTCTTAGATGGTTATCTTTCCATTCTCGACTCAAATTCAACTTTCTCTGCATTGTATTCAAATCTCTTCATGGCCTTGCTCGGATCTTTTACATCCCTTGTGTCTTTTTATGTTCCCTCTCGGGTTCTTAGTTCTCAATCTCTATCGGTTCCTTGCCCCTCTTGTGGGCAATCACATTTTCGCTCTGTTTCACTGGAACGTTCTTCCTCTCTCTTCAATTTATTGACTCTTACTCTGCTTTTCATGCTGCTTTGGAAAGTTTTTTACTACAATCTTAATTTTCATTTTTTAATATTTTGTTATTGAATTGCTTGCTCGTTGTGCATTTCTTTGACCATGCTTCAAACCCTTCTGTACCTTAAAACCGACTTACGTTACAGCGCCTTGTCCTAAGTTGATATTTAAATAACAAAAATATAAATATAGACCACATCCTCGGGCCATACCGGGAGCTATGGGCTCTGAAGACCTCATTAAATACCCTTGCTGTACTCTGGCCTTTAATACGGTCTTCAGAGCCCATAACTCCCGGTCCTGCCCTCCTAGCTAGGTGTATAAAACTATATTACTATTGAACCATCAGGGAATGCTTGAGGGAATCATATACACTTTGGTTTAATATGCATATGTGCCAACCTGCTCTGTTCCATTCTAGGAATGTTTGTGCAGATCTGGCTCTTCTTTACATGTAGGAATTGTAGTCCATGATTTTCTATTACAAATCCAGGACTCTCCGTCTCAGGAAGCTGCAGTTGCTTGCAATACCTCTTGCAGGTAGTCTTTTTACTTCTGCAACAATATTGCCAGTTCTTATTGTAAGCTTGGTCATATGTATAGGGGTTGACACTAGTTAAATGAGTGTTTCTTAATCAACCTCTCTCTCCTGGTCTGATCATTGCTGCGTATAGAGCCCCCTCCCCCCTCACACAGGTGTTAAAGGTGTCAAAGGTGGATTTTAACCCATGTGGCAAAACCCCCATCCTCCAAACCCCAGTGTTGTGGGGGCGACTATGAGATCTCTCAAAACCATGCCTGGTCCGTTTATCACATTGCGGGTGGCAGCAGCCTAGATTTGTTTGCAACTCATCACAAAGTAACCACTCTTGAACTATGAGCGTCTATGGCCTCTGCATCTATATGAAGCTGTGCACCTCAGTTGGGACAACTTGGTGGCTAATGCGTTTAGTAGTGAATGCATTTAGAGTAAGATCTGCTACCAGATCCTCACTGCACTCTACTGGGCACCAGGTTTGTGATTTTTAGACCTAATCAATAGGCCGCCTCCCCCTTTGATTTCTTATTCACCCTCAGTAGAACCTTTTGATTCACCATATGGAGTCTTGAGTTGTGAGCCATTCCTTTAAAGGACTCCAGAGCCCTAGTCGGGTAATTCTAAACATAGAAGTACACATTGGTTGCATTCAGTTCAGTCTCTACTGTGTGTGATCTAGGAGCTTGACAGCATGATTCCTCAACAATTATGGGTCACGCAGAGTTGCCAGGGCAGCAACAGATTCATCATTTGTGCTGCAAACATTACTCTGCAGTTTGAATAATCTTGTCACTTTTTTCAGAGCTGGCCAGAACAGGTCTACAAGTAGGCACACCCCAGATTTATTGAGCAGCGAAAGGGGTGAATCGAAGTTCTGATCCAGTTTTGCTTTTTATGTCAACTTGGGGTTTAGCAAGTCTTTCTGCCAGTTGGTCCCTCACTCAGTATAAGATCTGAACGTGTTTGACTTTTTTCGCATACCACCCCTTTAAATCTAAGGCTACAGCAGACCCTTGCATGGTCACATGGAAATTTGTCCTTCTGGGAGTGCCACGTCATCTAGAAGGATCAGTGAATTGCAGGCTTTTTCTTTTGCCAAACAAAGTTCTTTCAGACTTCACATTAGCCAGAAAATGTCTTTACTCCTCCCCCACATCCTAATGCAGACAAGCAATAATGTGTAATCTATTTGGTTTGCTGAAGGTTCCCTCAAGTTTCAGTTAAGTTATTGAATCAACTCTATAGGGTAGGAGAATATAAGATATTTACTGTACTGCTAGTCTACTTTACTACTTCAGCATCAGTTAGGTTTCGCCATGGTGGATGTAAAAGGGCTGACCGGTGAAGCTGAAGAGCGAATCATAGTGAGGCAAAGGCTTGTTTGTCAACTCCTGGTTCTCTAAATTCAACAATTTTTGAATTAGTGTTTAGTTGTATGTATTTATGTATTATATATTTGTAAGGTGCCTATGCAACACATGGTGTTTCAAGGTGCCATAAGACAACCAAGGGGGGGGGGGTGACAGGGGAGAAGATAACTATATCGGTCCTACTACGCCTTGTGACATTCGGATCGTGCAAGTGCAGTAACAAGAAGTGAGGTAGAAAGGGGGCGGAGGGGGTGGGGGGAGTGCCGGTCTGGATGACATGCGAAGTGCCAGGAAGAGAGGGGGTGCAGGGAGAAGAGGAGAGGGTGCAAGTGATGGGGGGAGCAAAATGGGGGGCAAGAGGGTCACAGGGGCTAGGAAAGCGCTAAGGGGAAGCCAAGAGGGAAGGTGCCAGGGATTGCATGGGGTGCAGGGGAGAGGGTCCACATGGTAAGTGCAGAGGGGGCTGTGTGGGGGGAGAGGGAAGGAAGAAGAGAAGAGGGGGGGTCTTAACCACCTTCTGGAACTTAAGGACATCCGGCTCATGCCTGAGAGGGGCAGCGAGACCATTCCAGAGGGAGATGGAAGCTTCTGCAGAGGAGAGAGCTCTATCCCCCCTGCCCCCCTCTCAGTTTAGAGAAACATCTGATCTGCAGAGAGTTGGAACTGGAAGACGGGAGGGCTCTAGCATGGAGGTATTTACGTAGAGAGAGTTGGATGTAGCAGGGTTCCAGGCCCCAGAAATCTTTCAGAGGGTCTTGATCCTAGCAGCAACCGGGAGCCAGTGGAGAGATTTTGGGGCTGGAGAGATTCAGTCCCTGGGCTTGAGGCCAAGGATAATTCTAGCAGTCCTATTCTGGATTAGCTGAAGAGGATGAAGGGAGGATAAAGGAAGATTGTGGAAGAGGCTATTACAGTAGTCCAGCCTAGAGGACCAGAGCTCTGGAGACAATGAGTTTCTGGGGGAAGGTGATGACAGCAAGAATGCCTCTTATGAGGTCTAGCTGATGGTGGGCTTTCTTGGCAAGGTACGCAATGTGAGGAGAGAGGAGTCAAAGATGATACAGAGGTTTTCTGCTTCATAGGATGGTGAAGGGAGGGGACCCATAGAGGGCGGCCAGAGGGTAGGAGGGATGGAGGGAGCTGTGGTCAAAATGAGAAGGATCTCAGGCTTACTGGCATTAAGGCAGAGCTCATTGGCAGCACACCATGCCTGAATAGTAGTCAGACCGTCGGGGATGAGAGAGGAGGAGGAGGAAGAGGTGGTGGTAGAGGGAAGCTTGAATGAGAGCTGCGTGTCATCTGCATAATACTGGAAGTGAGGAGAGAATGAGGAGATCAAGTGGGCCAGAGGGGCAAGGTAGATGTTTAAGAACCACGGCGAGAGGCTAGAGCCTTGAGGGGCGATGTAGCCGGAGAAGGTGATGGAGGGATAGAAAAGGGCCCAGTTGAACCTGGGAAGATCGGTTGGAGAGGAAAGAGGTCAACCAGTCCAGTGCCTGGCCCGAGATGCCAATGGTGTGTCGTAACCGATTCGTCAGGGTGAAGTGATTAGCTGTGTCAAAGGCAGAGGAAAGATCCAGCAGGATAACAGGAGAGTTGGAATCGAGATTTGAGAGCAAGTCATCACGGGTGTGCAGTAACTGTGCCTCAGGCCTCTGTGAAGCCAGACTGGTGGCCATGGAAACAACCAACAAATTCATTGTGTGGGTTTAGTTGTGAGATGGCCAGCTTCTACAGGAGTTTTCCCAGGAAGGGGGGGGGTAATAGTGATGGGGCGGTAGTTTGCGGGACAGCAGAAGGCTTTTTGAGGAGAGGATGCGCAAGGGAGTCCTTGAGTGGGAGAGGGAAGGAGCCAGTGGCAAAGGAGTGATTACAGAAATTGGCCAAGGCTGGCGCAAGGGAGGCAATGTTGCCTTTGATAGTTCTGGAAGAGCAGGGGACCAGCACCTATTTGGGGAATACTTTTATAGAGGGGACTTGTCTAGAGACCTCATCCGGTGCTATGGGCAATAAACAGGAGAGAATGGAAGGGAAGGGGGGGGGGGCAAGGGAGGTCGAAGAGCAGGGGAGGGAGGGAGGGAGGGTGGCAGAGAGGAGAGTGAAGACCGATGTCCTGAGTTTTGGCTAAAACGTGGGAAGCCAGTGAAGTACAGAGGGCCAGGGGAGACGTGGAGACTGCAGTAGGATTGGCGGGTTCCTTGCAGATTTTAAACTGTTTGTCAGTGTTGTTAGTAGCCCTCGAGATGCAGGATTAGATATGAGCCCTCTTCTTTGAGCGGATGGGGAGTCTGTAATTCCTTAGGAGCAGGCGGCATGCCAGTCTGTCAGAGGAATTGCCTGTTGCCCACCACTTCTGCTCAGTAACTCTACGCTTGTGGCTCAAAGAGGCTAGGTCGGAGTCAACCGAAGTTTTGCGCTTAGAGGCAGGCTTCGTGCGGATCCTCATGACGGGGGCAAGGATGTCAGTGTGTTGGTGATAGCAAGGTGAAGATTATCAAGGGCAGAATCAGTGTGGGCGTCCGAGGCAGGAGCGGGAGGGAGGATGAAAGTGGCGGCAAAAGCAGCAACTGACACTTGCTTCATTGATCGAATGGCAGAGAAGGAGACTGGCAGTGCAGGCAGGGGCCGTAGCCGGAGGACCTAACGGGTCCAGGTGAGCGGAGTAGTGAGTATGTTGGAGATGGGGATGTCTGCTGAGATGAGGACATCCAAGGTATCTCCGGCTGAGTGCGTCGGACTGGAGGGATGAATGGTGAGGGAAAGAGTCACAGAGGCTGCAGAAGAGTCCAGTGGATGAATCGGGAGAGTCGAGGTGAATATTGAAGTCTCTGAGGAAGAGAAGCTTGGAGGTGGAGGCAAGAAGAGAAGGTCAGATCACTCTGAAAGGAAGAGGCAGACTGGACACGGGGTCCCGGAGATGGTGGCAAGAGTCAACGAGAGGGTTGGAGAGGCACCAAGCCTGCCGATGAGGCATTGGAAGAAAGAGTAGGTCTGAGTGGGAACGACAGTAGCAGGAACTCATTCAAGTACGATCAAGGCCACTCTCCCTCCAGACCGGTTAGGCCTGGGTTTAGAAAGGATCTTGTAGCTCTCCGGAAGGAGTGTGTCAAAAGCAGTGACACAGCTGGCAGTGAACCAAGTCTCTTTGAGAGCGAGAATGTCAAGGTCCAAGTCTTCAAGAAGGAGGCAGATATCTTTTGTCTTATTTCCTTTAGGACAGTTATTCCAGAAGGAGGGATTATGGAGTACAGTAGTTGCTACAGTAGGTGACATTCATATTCAGTTGGACGACATGGGGCAATACCCTTGCCATATAGGCCATCATTACAATTAAGATGTTAAATCTATTTATCTATTTTATGGTTTAAAAACTGTTTCCATTTTCCTGAAGTTATGACTGACTGTTAAGGACACATTTTAAATTTAAATTAAATTTCTGCTCCTCACTTTGTAATCTTACGTTTCTCTTTCTTTTAGATGATGAATAAAGTGTTTGGTGGCTCAGTACATAAGAAGAATGTCAGAGAGGATGGAGTTTTCAGTATACACATAGATAATACATGCTCGCTATTCAGGTAGGGTATAATGCCTCAGTCATGTATTTATAAATAAATTGCTTTATCGTAGATTGATGTATGGGAAATTAGAAAAGTCGCATATTTTGGTGAAGGCATGTTTTCAATGCTTTACGGTATGACATTTGAATTGATTGATAGTTAAATGACAGTCCTTGCACAGCATCTAACCCCTGTTTTGACCTTTGTTTCACTATTGGTTTTATGGGGGGTTTAATTAACTGTTTCTAATGCTGACAGGACTCTGGCTTGGGATATGCTCAGTGTTGCCAGCCACTTTTCATAGCACTGAGGCTTTAGTCCCATGTGGGTCTTAAAGAAATTATGAATATAAGTGCTTTAAATCTAAATATTATACCTCCTGATTTTAGGTGCTGTGAGGAACCGGGGTGCATCCTCCCATCTGCTTAGTATTTTAGTATCTATGACATTTTATATAGTGCTTTACACCAAAGCACTTTACAAGAGGAACAAGCAAAATACAACAAGCATTACATAACAATTGAATCAAAACCAGAAAACAGTACAAGGAACAATTTGCATTATTGATGAGGTTAAGTGTGAGTGGAGAGGGACGAAAGTGAGAGAGGGGAGTAGGAGGTGAGGGTAGTGGTAGAAACAGAAGTAAGAGAGGAAGCAAAAACTTCCCTTGGGTCTTCCTCCCAGGTGGCCAGGGAAGGGCCATTGCTTTTAGGTCCCGACCCTGGGGGTGGATATGCAAGGGATGATCTCTTGGGTGGAGGGTCCTTGGGGAGTGGAGGAATGGTGCCTTTATGTGAGGCACGGTATCCCCTTTCCCTTATCAGAGTACATCCTACACTCTTCTATCTTTATAGGTTATCAGTCTTTCCCATTGTCATACACTCCAACTGCCCCATAAACATATCCCTTTAAGACTGGGACGAAGAAGAGGCAACTAGGAGTGATGCACAGTACCCTCTGCACACCATTCTGGTACTAGGACGAGTACTGTAGAACACTACTATGAAGGTCAGGCATGTCCCCTGACAGAAGTAATTATGGTCAGGCAAAGGACTTAAACCTGCAGCCATATAATGGTTTACAGGTGCATATAAAGAGAGGTTGGAGAGAAATGCAGTGATATCCAGCGGGGCA
Organism: Ambystoma mexicanum; assembly: GCF_040938575.1. Classification (NCBI taxonomy): domain Eukaryota; kingdom Metazoa; phylum Chordata; class Amphibia; order Caudata; family Ambystomatidae; genus Ambystoma; species Ambystoma mexicanum. Next base: position 773,126,492 of record NC_090932.1, read on the forward strand.
TGAGAGCGTGGCAATCCAAAGGTGGAGCAGGCAGAATATGGGCCGGTGAAAAGAATGCAGATTACTGCAGGCAAGCCAGAAAGACACTGAGGCCAGAGCGGGCCGCATGCGGGAGAGGGAGAGGGAGAGGGAGAGAGAGCTCGCTCTCCAGGGCCGTGGCGTGTGTAACGGCTGATGATGGTCACTTAAAAGTATGTAACTTATTGGGTCTGGAGACCAAATGTGAAATATTGAAATACGAGCAGCAAAATATTTACTGAGTTATTGAATACCGAACTAATGAAATAAATTTAAAATGTATATGAACTACTGCACGAGTGAAAGGAAAGTGATGAAAAGTTCTGAACGCATTGAAATCAAGGAAAAACCTTTTTTGAAAGGCCAAATCAACTTTAAGGTATTAATGAAAGTCTGGGAGGTGAGTGAACAGCATTTGAGAAACACTATGTAATAGTGTGAAAGCAAGATGGTGACAAGGAGAAACACTGTGCCGTGTGTAAAAGTCACATGATGGCAAAGTCAAAAAACTGCCAATTTTAAACAAGTGTATATGGACTAATGACACAGTTGCAGAAGGGAAATCTGTGTTTGCAAGCAAAGTCCAAGGAAAGTCGCTGAACATTACACAATTCCATGGGTTAACGGTTGCGTGACCTGTGATGAGTGGGCTCTATGGTCTGACAACTTATCCTAGGCCGAAAAACCCCTAGTTGGAGGAAAGGCAAGTCTGAAGCGGTTATTCCCAAGTTCAAGAGACTAAAAGGAAGGCAAATAAATGAATAGCCTAAAAAGTTATCAAGTAGATTTGCTAAGAAAGTTGAATAGACTGTGAATTGAAAAGTCAAGTGTTATCCTTGGGGAAGGGAACCCTAACCCTAAGGGAACCCTAAGGATTTTTGGTGAAACTGTGTTGAACTTGGGGAAGGGAATCCTGGGGTCTTTTGTGGAAATCTGACAACATTTTTTCTTCTTAAAGAACTAGAGGGTAAAAACTTCCTATGCTGCTTTGCAATTTAGTGATGAATGGTGTAGAGAACCCAAGATGGTTTCTCTACCATGCTCAGATCTCATCAGGACTCTTTTCACTTGGCCCCATTACTAACGCTGTTCTTCTTGACCTCCTCTCTGGGCTGAAACTTACTACCTGCCCTGGTGACATCTGCCCACGCAGCATAATTAAGGACTGTATTCAGTGCCTCGCCCCTCTAGTTTTGAACATTATTAATTCTTCCTTTTCTCAAGCTGTTTTTTCCTTAATGTCTTAAGAAGATCCGGATCACTCCCATCCTTAAGAACACTACACCTGACCCTGAGACCATAGGGAATTATCGCCCTATTATGACCATGCCTGTCTTATTAAAGGTCCTTGACAGGGCTGCATATCTTAAATTTCAAAAGCACATTGGCGTTCACAGATTATAGTCGTTAGTCTGGTTTCCGTGCACGGGACGGAGACTGTGATGCTAAATCTTAAAGACAACCTGGTCAAAATCACAGAAAGGGGTAAAGTAGTTGCTCTACTGATGCTGCTTGACCTTTCAGCGGCATTCGATCTGGTGGATCTCTTCTTTCTTTTTGAGAGTTTGGGCTGTCTCGCCAACTGTTCTGAGCAGACCTCTGATTGGATGCCACCCTTCCTTAGCCAAAGATCAGCGAGAGTTGTTACTGGGGGGTTTCAATCACAGCCTGAGTCACTAGTATGTGGCGTTCCACAAGGCGCATGCCTCTCGCCTATTCTTTTTGACATCTATATACATCCTTTGTTTGATATTTTTATTTTATTGTATTTTATTGAATTTATATAGCCCTTTAATCCAAAGTGCTGTACATAAGAACTAGAAGAAATACAACAAGCATAAGATGGTAATTGAATCACAACTCAAACAGTATAAGGAACAATTTACATTATTGCTGATGTGAGGAGGGAGTGGAGAGGGACAAGGGATAGGGGAGAGACAATAAACGGGTAATAATTGAAACATAAATTGAAACGGTGAAAGGAACAATTAACATTATTGGTAAGGAGGGAGGGGAGAGGGACAAGGGAATAAGTGGGAGGTACAACAATATAAGATGATGATTGAATATTGATATGCTTGATGTATTAGATGTGAAATACACAAACTATGCTGTTATTCTCCAGCATGGGGTCTGTCATGGATTCACGTGCTCATGAATATTCCCCGTCGTCAGGCTGGCAATCCTCGGTAAAACAAACTGTTTCAGTTTCGTTTCTAAATTGTCTTTCTCCTATAAACCAATCACTGAGCTCTGGGTCATACTGCCCCCAGCCAATGACTGCCCTCTACCCAAGACCCTCCTCTGGCAGCCATCTTCAGATTTCTACCGCACGTTCAAGTGTTGGGAGTCCTTGTGCTTCGCTCTTGGAGTGTTTTGCTGTGTTTTTTGCTTTTTCATAGTTCAACTCTATTTTTTGGTCAATCGAGCCATTGTGCTCCATCAATCATATTTCCGACTAACAGGGATCCGTTTTTTTTTTCCAGCTCCCCTCAAGGGCTGATTTTCATCAAGTGTTCTTCTTGGAGGTTTCTGTTTTCAGCTCCCCTCAAGGGCTGATTTTCATCAAGTGTTCTTCTTGGAGGCTTCTAGAAGATTCTTCAGGCCTGCAACATGTGTATCATGGCGGACGAGAAGGATGGGGCTTCCCTCTCCAAGCTTTGCTCCGACTGTGGTTTGCGGAATGGGACGACAAGCATTCCCAGTGCCTGTACTGTTCGCAACCGAGGCATAACGAGGAGGATTGTGTGTTCTGCCGAAGCTTCTCGAAGCACATGTTGAAGGATCGACACCAATGGTTGGCAGCGTGGCTGTCGTCCAAGGCCTTTACCTCGGTTGCCACCCAGGAGCATGCCTCTCCCGGAACCGACAAAGCTGAGCGGTTTTAAGTCCTTTGAGGGCGCCCCACTCATGGAGGCCCAACACAAGGCCAAGTACCGCGAGTCTGCTTCCGTCGGGGGTGCGGCTGCTGCGGGTCCCGCGACGGTCAGGGCGCGATCGTCCTCCATCGATCTGCAGCCACCACTCTGGATCGTCGTCCAAGAGGAAGTCAACTAACCCAGGGAACTTGAGAGAGAATCCGGAGAAGTCCAAGCAGGGTGCCTTGTCTGACCCACCTGCAACGGAGAAGGGCAAGGTAGGCAAGGGGTCTGACAAGGCCCTGAAGGAGAAGGCCAAGTGAACCAGCCTCTCCGTGAAGGCCCAAGTGCACCATGCGAAACCGTTGCCCTCCCTCGAGGTGGTGGTGGCGGCTTCGCTTTCGGAGGCTGTAGGGGCGCACCAGCAGGGTACCCCGACGACGGCTAGGGTGTCTCTTCCTCCCAGCAGGGAGGCTTCGAGCAAGCCAACTGAGAACACTGGAGAAGAGAATGCTGCACCTCAGGTCCAGAGGGTTGGTCTTGGGCTGAAGAAAGGGGGGGGGTGGGATTGAAGGCCTCCATTTCTTCGGCTGATGAGGTTGAGATAATTTCCATCCACACCGTCGATGAGGGAAATGCTGGGGACTCACCGCACGACAGGGGGACGACGGCAGGGTTACCATTGAAGACGAGGCCCCCCAACCCCAGTGCTCCTACACCCAGTTACCGCCTATAGACCTTTCATTGGACATCCTCTCGACTCTACACGTGCTGGTGTCTGAGATACAGAGGAGGATGCCGGCGACACCTCCTCCTGCATCACCAGTAGCGGCCACCCCGTTGACACCGGGGGAACCGCCAGCCAAGAAAAGCAGGACGGATCCTACGCCTCCATACCACCCATCGCCCCTCTGTCCACCGCTCCCCTCCCCCCTACTACCTCCCCCCTAGGGCGACAGGAGTCGGATATGGCGACATCAGACACGGATGACGACCTTCTGTCACCTCGGCCCAGAGTCTCTCCACCGGATGAGGTAGGATCTTTCCACGCGATGATTGTCCGAGCATCAGAGCTTTTCCAGCTCACGCCGGAGGAAAAGAAAGAAGCCTTCTTATTTCCGCACCGGGAGGCGAAGAAGAGGAAGACCATCCTTTCGGTCCCACTCCTGGACGATGTTTGGGACAAAGGGTTGACTGCTTAAGAACCCTTCTACAGCCCCAGCTAAGAGAGACCGGCTGGAGAAAAGTACAGCATGCTGGACTGGAAGTAGTATAGGGTGCCGGACTCTGCACCAAAGTGCTTGCAGTCTCAGCCGTCGCCGGACTCTGTGTTCTCCGTGGCTGCCAGAAAGAAGTTGTCGAGCTCGGCTTCCTCCTCTTCCTCCACCCCTCTGGACAACGAGGGGAAGAAGTTGGATTATATGGGTGGGAAGGTTATCTACTCTGTAGCAACGACTGTCAAGTCTGCCAACGCCCTTGTGGTCGTGGCCTGATACGACCGGGAGCTGTTTAAGTTGGCTCTGCTGGTGGACTTCTTCCCTGATGACAAGCGGGTTGAGGCTTTGGAAATCCTTCAAGAAGGGGAGATGGCGTCGGATCACGCCATCACAGTGGCACTGGACATCGCACATACGGGTTTACGCCAGATGGGAAATGGAGTTTGTCTTTGCCGTTGTGCCTGGCTCAAGGCCACCAACTTTAGACGGAAGGTCCAGACAAGGGTGTTGGACATGCCCTTTGACGGGAACAACCTGTTCGAGAAGGCTGTGGATGAATCCCTCCAGGTCATCAAGGCAGACACTGAGACAGCACGTGCCCTAGGCAACTTACAGCAATGCGGCCGTTCTTTCGTTCCTCAGGAGGGAAGTCTATCCGCTCTTCGAAGGGTTTCAGGGCGTTCGTCCTCTTGCCATCAGCCCTCCCGTTCCTCAACCCAGGAAGCCAACAGGAGTTGCTCCAAGGCCTTCGGAGGCAGACGCCGTCGTCGGGGACCGCAAGGCGGCCCGTCTACCGCCAAGCAAGATTGAACTGGCCAGGACGTCGGGCCTCCACCCATGTACCCCGGTGGGAGGCCGGCTGGCGAACTTCATCGGTGTGTGGGAGACCATCTCTACCGACAGATGGGTGTTGGGACGCTCTCGCCCACGAACACACCTTAGAATTCCAACAAAAGCATCCATGTTTACCCCTACCTGGATGACTGGCTCATCCGGGCCAAATCAAGGAACACCGCCGTCGAACACATGGAGCGGACCGTCCGTCTGTTGACGGATCTGGGGTTCTCAGTGAACTATGCAAATTCCTGCTTAACTCCATCGCAGGACACACTGTTCCTGGGATCCAAGCTCAAAAGTGTCGTGTCTGGCGTCCTCGTCAAAGGAAAGGATGTCGGCCATCCTGGGCAAGGTGCAACGGCTGTTGGCACTGAAGATCGCCATGGTTAGGACCATCAAGTCGCTGCTCCACATGATGTTGTGCATTTACCTGATTCGACTGCAGGTTATGGATGCGGCCTCTAAAGGAGTTTCTGGGTGCCTGTTGGGTTCAGGTGTCCGGAAGCTTCCTGGACAATATTGCGCTCGACGAGAGTTCCGATGAGCGATCAGATGGTGGGGCGTACACTCCAATATCGCTGCGGGCACAGATTTCCAGAGCCCCCCCATACCCGGAGACGGTCACGACGGATGCGTCCCTGGAAGGCTGGGGAGCCCACACCGAACGTCTCCACACCAGAGGCCTGTGGCTGTCGGAAGCTACACATTACCGTACTGTAACTTCAGGCAGTGTTTTAGGCCCTCAAGTTGTTTCTACCATCCCTCAATGGCAAAGTGGTGAGGGTCCTCAGACAATAACACCACAATGTTTTATATCCAGCCCAGGGGGGCACCAGATCCCTGGCGCTCTCCAGGGAGGCGCAGGACTTGTGGCACTAGGCCGTCGCCCAGGGGATTTTCCTCATTCCATTCCACCTGGCAGGAGTAAAGAACACTGTCGCCAACTCCCTCAGCAGGGAGCTACGCTCTTGCCACGAGTGGGAGCTTCAGCAGGACAACCTGTTCGACCGATGGGGCAATCCCCAGATCGATCTGTTTCGACGAACACCAAGTGCCAGAGGTTCGCCACCAGGTTTCCCCAGCCGGGGAGCATGGGGGGACTCGTCCTCATTCCCCTGGGACGGCCTGTTTTGTATGTGTTCCCTCCGTTGCTTCCTTGAATCATCAATCAACTCAGCTGGTGCCGGTGCAGGATGATCCTCGTTGCACCAGCGTGGCCGAGGCAGATCTGGTACCCAGACCGTCTCAGCATGTCAGCTTTCCCTCCAGTCAAGTTGCCAGTGGTCGCAGATTTTCTCAGCAGGGAAGGAGGTGCAATTATGCATCACAACTCAGGATCTCTGAACCTGAAGGCCTGGCTCCTGCAGCATTAGAATCTGGGTTTTACCCTTTTCCAGCGGACTGCAAGAAGTTTTGCGCCAAGGTGTCATCTCCTTTGAAATGCTACGGACTCAAATGTAAGAGGTTCACAATTTGGTGCAGGTCCCAGAAGATCGACCCTCAGAGGGTCATGGCACCTCAGGTACTTCCATATTTGCTGCTGTTGGTAAAATCTGGGCTGGCTCATGCCTCCAAGGTTCATCTGGCAGTTATCTCCTGCTACACCAGATCCCCCGGACGACCCTCCTTGTGGTTGCACTGGTTGGTCAAGGAATTCATCAAGTGACTATTCCGCCTGTTCCGGGGAAGGCTCCGGCCCCGGCCCCGGCATGGGAACTCAATGTGGTACTTAGTAGGCTCATGGGAGCTCCGTTCCAGCCTATACATTCTGTCCCACTCAGGTTTCTGTCGCTGAAGACAGCTTTTCTTGTGGCCATCACCTCGTGAGATCCAGGCCCTGTCCTGTAAACCACCTTACTTGACTTTCCACGAGACAAGGGTGGTGCTGCGGACGCACCCCTCCTTCATGCTCAAGGTGCAGTCGAACTTTCATCTAAACGAGCCCTTGGTGCTACCTGTGTTTTTTCCAACGCCTTTCTCGCCGGCGGAAAGGTCTTAGAACTTCAGCAATCTAGCCACATTTAATAAGTGCAATGTGGCCCGCACAAAGAGTTTCTGGAAAACTTCTCAGCTTTTGTGAACCTTGGTACTGTGAACCATGGGAAGGCCCTGTTCAAGGCTTCCATTTCCAGGTGGCTCTCTGGCTGTATCACTCACTGTCAACGGTTGGCAAACCGACCCCTACCTGGCCGTCTGAGAGCCCATTCTACTGAGCGATCGCTGCTACTATGGTGTTCATGTCTGGTGTCCCCCTGCTGGACATTTGCAGGGCTGCTATGTGGAGGTCGACGCACACCTTCATGAGATTCTACTGCATCGACAGGGATTCCAGAGTCAGCCAAGGAGTGCTGCGCAACCTGTTCGCTTGAAGGTGAGCCTGAGGAGGTAAGAGAATGCTTCTGTTGAGCCTTGCCACCTCCTATGGTTGTGCATGTGTGTACTGCTATGTATTCTTTATTCATGAGCATGTGAACCCATGCCAGACCCCGTTCTGAAGAAGGAATGAGTTACTTACCTGTAACTTTTGTTCTCCAGCATGGGTCTGGCATGGATTAACATGGAAACCCTCCCGCCTGCCCCTCTGCGGCTCTTCTCTTGGTCCTACTGCCACTTTACGTGCTACCAAATTTGATGATGGCTGCGAGAGGGGCTTAGGTAGAGGGCAGTCATTGGCTGGGGGCAGGGGGACCCAGAGCTCAGCGATTGGTTTATAGGAGAAAGACACTTAAGAAACAAAACCAAGTTTTTTCTTTTACTGAGGATTCCCAGCCTGATGATGGGGAATATTCATGAGCATGTGAATCCATGCCAGACCCAAGCTGGAGAACAACAGTTACAGGTAATTGACTTGTTCCATACTCTGCTTGTGTTGAGCTTTCTGGCAACTACGGTCTTGACACTGTAAAGGTTGATAGTCTATGACCTCATCCAAAACTGGATGGTCGAGAACTCTCTTGTCTTAAACAATGGAAATACCGAGCTGATGCTTGTTGGCTCAGCCAATCGATTACAAAGGAAGGACAAGAGATCTAGCCGGTTAAGAATCGCCAGTTGTACCATACAAAAATGTTCTCAAATCAAGACAGTTGGGGTTCTATTGGATTCTGGGTTTAACATGCAGGACTTGATGCATGTTCATCAGGCGAAGGCCTCATGCACTTATGTCAGCAGACTGTTGCGTCAAATTAGGCCATGCCTCACTACCCCCAACCCGCATTGACTATTTTAACAGTCTGCTAATCGGTACAACCAAAGGTAACATTGGAGCACTCCAAGTTGTTCAGAATGCTGCAATAAGAGCTTTCTTTAGAAGAAACAATAGAGACCATATAACTGAAGCACGAAGAACCATGTACTGATTACCGGTGTGTCACTATTTCAAACGTCAAGTCCTCACTCTTGCTCACAAGTGAATTTCAGGTAAAGCCCCAAAATAAATTAAACACATACATAAGACACCCGAAACGATAAACTTGTGGTCTAGCGGTACTAACAAGCTTGCTATTCCTAGACATAAGTTGAAAAGCTTTGGGGGAACCAGTTTCAATGTATGTGGCCGCTTCATTCTGAAATTCTATTCCCCAAAGCATCAGCAAATTACCTTGTCTCGCTAATTTTAAAAAGGCAGTCAAAACACATCTCTTCAGTTCCAAGGACCAATGGGTGCCCCTCCTTTCCTCTCCTGCACCTGACCTGCTTGCTTGTCTGTCCGTCTGATACCTTTTGTGCTCACTGTGTTGCGCTCTACAACAACATTAATTTCTGTTATTAGGGGAAGCTGAGAGCAAGCCGGGAGCTGTAAGAATCTCAACACTGTTTCTCTGATTGCTGACATCCCTACACATTGCTTACCTTTAGTTTTGAGGACATGTGTAGATTTTGGATACAGACAGACTTTTGAATTGAACTTACTGACACAGACAATCCTTAGTTTCTTTAATTGGGGAAATTCCATCATAGTATAGGGCAAGTTAGGCCTTACTCCATCCTGACATTTCAGAAATAAAACCTCTGCTTTTAGAAAAGTTGATTTGTTGTCTGTGCCCTTCTTCACAATGCCTTCAGAGTGCTGAACATGTATGCTTTGGCAAGATAATGTTTGACTTACACGAATTTTCATTGGTAAGGAATCCTTTGAAAGTAGTGCAATTCTGTTGTACTTGATGATTTCTTTGCCTTAATCTTAAGGGCACCCTGAAAACCTTTTTCCAATGCATCTGATATGACGTGTTCTTGTGCAATTCAAGATTAAACTCTGTCTCCATCTGGTAGATCCCTAGTATCACTTTTTACACCTCCTGATGATCAATCTCAGAGCAACAAAATTTCTGACTGAGGTTTACTTACGATTTTATCCAGTTTACACTGGATACTTGTTGAAAAACACATTTTTAGTTTTTTTCCTCTGTGCAAAGGGGCATACATGACACTGTTTATAGACGTCATTCTTGAGGATTCACATCTGTACTTTGAAAAGGCATTTGAGATCTTTGTTAGTGCATACTTTATGCACCCAGATCTAAGTACTGCATATGTAATTGCAATTGTAATGTTTTTGCACAAACTCGGGAAACGCGCTTTGAAGAAAAGTTTCAAGTATAAAGAATGCTCAGACTTTTCATGCCAAACATTGGGGCTCACTGGACACTGTTGGGACACTAGCTAAAAGTGTTCAATTCTCTGGTTGTTTGAAAAATTATCAACAACAATATGCGCTAAACTTAAGGATTTAGTTTTTTAGTTTTCAGTGCTATTGCACTGGTTTCAGAAAGGGTCATAAACCAGGGTCAAATGCAGTGTGCCTGTGTTTGTTTACCTATCTGCTTTGCTTGCCCAATGTTTTTGGGATGTCGGAACCACACATCCCAACCTGTAATGTCTCTGGGTTTTCTCTAGCTCTCTAAGGCCTCTGCACTATTTCCATGCATGATGAAAACAGTTCTCAGCATTGTTGCATTGAATTTTCCTGATTTGGCCCTGTCTTGTGCCCTGTCCCGTGGTCATATGCCACATCACCAGCCTTCCTGCAGCTCCTCACTCCCCTTTCGGTACCTCTTTAGCCTCCAGCCGGAGTTCACCACCTTTATAAATATAGTTAGCTGGGGTGTTGTGCAGTGCTTCCTCCCTCCACCCACTGTCAGTTCTAATCTCATGATCTTGGCCCTGAATCCTCTCCATGCAACGCTCATTGGTGAAGGCATTTCACAAGATTGGTGGTATACTTTTCACTGACCCTTCAGCAGTGCTGTGACCTACAACATATTCCCTAGCAGGATTATAACCTATTGAGGTCCTTCATACTTGAACCTCTAAATCTTATTAAATAATGTGCACCTTCTTGTTTAGGAGCGGCAACCTCTGTGTGCTCACCCCATCTTAATTATGAGTGACAAACCATTGAGCTGAGCCCAGCTTAATTCCTAACCTGTCCAGACACAAACATAGCACAGGGAACAGCCACAAACATTGCACAGTAAGCAACTGCAGACATAAAGCATAACATTGGAGCAACAAGAACTTCTCTAACACCTCAACACCTCAGAGTTTTCAGTTACCTGCAGAAGAGCTTTTTTCATGACACTGGACTTCAAGCATGCATAAGTACAAAGCGTAAGCACCGTTCCCAGCAGATGTGCACAGTTAGTGTTTTAGGGTTTCCTTAAGCTCAAACAAATGTTCAATATGGCGTTTGTAATTTTGGGCATACGTGAGTCTTATACTTTCCTTATGTTCACACACGCCCCAAATAGCATACAATTGTTACACTAACTTAAGCATGTGGGGGCCCGTGTGGCACCACCCCAGGTGAAGAACATTGAGCGTTGAACGCTGTAATCACAGCAACCTGCTGGCGTATGAATTTCTGCACGAAGCGCATGTCACAAGTGCTGCCACTGGTTCCCCGCTCATGAATGCCGTCAGGTGGAGGCAGGTGAGTGGACGCAGAAAAAAAGGATCTCAGCGCCCCAGTCTTCACTTTCACAGAAACTAAACGTCACTCCCGTCAGTCTCCTATGGCCTGTGCCTGCGTTTCACCAGCAAGCCAGAGAGGAGCTTATCAAGTTCCGAGGAGCTTATCAAGCTCCTCACATTGCCTGCATTACACATGTGCTCCAGTTCTCTGCCCCAGGCACCATGGAAATTGTAGTTTAAAGTGGTCCGGGGGTCCCAACACACCATACCTCCAGGGCTTATTAGTCTGTGTGTTCGGACTACGGCTGCACAATTCCCCATGCCACACTCCAGCCCCCCATGTTCTCACACTACCCTATTGCCAGTTTAAAAGTCTGGCACAGGTGTGCAGTCACTACGCCGGATCATCCAGCAGGTGATAATATTGACCGTACCCAGCACCATTCTTCACAATTGAAGCCTATGCATCCACAACTATAGTTTGCATGACTCCTCTTTCACCTCCAACTGCTCCATGTGGGGTCAGTGACTCCCAACCTCACATGCTGCGTATCGCCTTATTCCTCCTCCAGACTACTAAACACTGCTGTTCAGATCAAGCAAAACAAACTTTCATGGTAGCCCAGGCGGACCCATCAGCGGTTTCCAGCACTCTTTGCTCTAGTGCTCGGACATACATCAACACAGTCAATACCGAGATATTGCTCTGTCCTCCTCTCCACTATGGCTTTGTTGACTACAGTCCAATAACAATTGGATGACTGCTCCAAACAGTGCCTCCTCGATTTGTTGGTTCACCTGTATTTGTTTCTTGAAGTGTCTTGTCCTCTGCTTTAGCGACAAATAGTTTGGGAATGATGGGGAATCCCACTGAGCAGTGTGACTTATTGCGAATATTCACCCCCTTCTCCCCAGGGGGTAGCCACCCCCCTGTGAGGCTAGGCAGATGAGCCCCTAGGGGTTTGGGCACATGGGACATCACTGGGAGTGACTCCTGTGACAAATCGAGGGATTCAGTCACTTCCCCCACGGAGAGGTCGGGGGGGGACCCCTTTCTGTGAGGCTAGGGAGGTGAACCTGCTACGCAACATTCCCCTTTGGGGTGGCAGTATGTGGGACCTTGCAGGTAGATTCTCCCCCCCCCCCCCCCCACTCCCCCCTTCTCTTGGGGAATGACTCCCTTTCCCATAAGGAACTCCTTTCTTATCACCCAAAACCCAACACAACTTCATTAAATGACACGGCTGAACTCCCCTTAAGAACAATGTCAACCTGATGCTATGAAGAATAAGAGCAAGAGAGTAATGCAGAATGCTTGTTTGTCAAGTTCCGACACGAAGTAGCCAACAGGAGGTATACTGAATTACTGAATATGAAGCAAACACTAAGGAAGGACTTTCTTTGGGAGCCGGGAAAGCCCCAGCGGTGCGTCATAAAGAGGGTCAAGAGAACAAGGAAACCGGCTGGATCTAGGAGGCTGGGAAACCGAGGGAGAGGACTACCTTGTGTGTTCAAAAGCAGCTACGAAGAAGAGACGGCAGCATGCTCTCAGACCTACTGAGAAGCAGAGAAAATCCATAACCGTCCCTGGAGGGCCGGTGAAGAGCCCTTCCGTTGGCATGCCAGATAAGCGATACTCCAATAACTGACTTGAGGAGATATGTTCATGGGAGGAGAACCTGACCAGCAGACCAGAGAAAGAAGGTGGTGGCGTGGAACGAAACCAAAAGAAATCCTTTCTTTGCCAAAGCCACCAAAGAAGAGTCAAGCGTGTCAGAAGAGTGACGCGGGAGGAACCAGAGAACCATCCAGACTGACCACGATGGATGAGAGGGGGGGGGCGCGGAACAGAACGCTGACCCTGTAATGCAGAACCCCTTTAATGCAGGTACAGGGGAGAGCAGGAGACCCAGGGAGCAAGGTGTAAAGAGTGAAGATCTTTCAGGGACCCTGCATTCTCATCCGTTATTAGCAGAAATATATAAAGAATGAAGAACATCCAGGGGACCGACATACTCACCCCAGTGACTGGCAAAAGAATAAGGAATACTTAGGAGTACATGATGCATGCTCTTGTGAGTGGCAAGACTGAAAGGAATAAGAGTGAGACTTCTACACATTTTGAGAAGAAGAAAAAGTTGTTGGAGAAACGAGGGGAACCAATGCATCAGGGCCTGGGAAGACCCACTAAAAGAACTGAAGGAGCTATTCTAAAGAATAGCAATGACGTCTGTGATGGCATCCGAGGGGTTCTGCCCCGGGTTGATAGGAAGCAGATGTCCATTTTATATCAAATTGATAAGCCCCACAAAGTTTTTGATAGAAATTTTATTGAACCCCAATCAGTTCTATATATATTTTATATATTTCAGAATGTTTGATGAAAATGTTGCTCTAAAGGAGTGGCCCGAAGGCTAGGATGTCATGGGGGGGGGGGGAGGGGTTTACAACCCAGATATATAGCCTTTGTGGTAGGCCTGGGAAACACTGGCGCTCTTTCAGCTTTCCAGGTGCCATCCAGGAAACAACGATTATGAACAGCTATGGTTACGATGAGGGCTAAACACCCCCTGGAAGCCCCGGGGGTTATGACGATAGTCCTATTTCTGATTGTTTCACAGTGTATGATGGCGATGGAAGATGCCCAGGATTTACTGTCCGACTATAAACTCGAAGAGTTTTGGGACGACAATGTGGTTTTGGAGCAACCAGCCGCGGCCCATGGGGGCCTCTAAGACTGGGGCTGTGAATCTAGGGTTTTGCAGGTGGTCACGCCAGAGACTGATCTAGCCCCACGGGAACTTGATGAAAAACAGGGGCCTGTGTGTGGTGGTGCTGAGCGCCAAGATGCACCGGAGACTATCTATAGTTATTGTGTTTGCTGCTCACACCAACTTGAAAACCCGGTGGATCCTGACAATCGCCTATGTAAGGAATGTGTTTCGGTAGCGTTAAAGACACTGTTATTATTCATTGCGCCTGCTGTTCAAAACGAGCTGGAAGCCCAGGGATAGAAGTCTGTATAAGGAATGTATCTTGCTAATGGCGACAGATATTAACACGCCAGGTCTCTCCCGCGCCGATATTCGGGCTATGCAGGGGTTTTACGATTATAGTGGCTTGGGCATGTTTAAAATAACACTTTTACAGATGGTGCTACGTACATAAAATTGATGATCCCCAGCAGAATGCTCACAAATGTTCAGAAATAGAAATAGCTTGCGTTTATAATTCGCTACGTAAAACATGTTGTGTGTTGATCCCTAAACATCTAGTGGATTTGCTGCGCTTAACACAGATGAGGATTAGCATAGGGACTGAACAATGCGTGCCTAAAACATTATAGGGTATAGAATCTGTGAATAACCCCCCCCCCATTGAAAATAAAGCAGTTTAGACACGCGTGTCTGACGGCTGTTAGAAACATCATTGAGAAAACACTTATCAAGTGGGCGGGGATAAAGAATATTTAATAACGCCTAATGGAATGTTGACATGTTTGCTTATCGCGGCGGCGTGTAATATATCTGTGCAGTAATCACATGTACTACGGAGCCTACAGCAGGACCGATTGTTCTAGTACTTTAATGCAAATTAATTTTCAATAAAAATACATAAAACCTGGTTACATCTTTTTGTTGAGCGGTTATGGATGAACATGTCTGGCCTGAAGCTGTCAAAAATATATCATGATGGAGGTGTTGGTAGTTAAGGCGGGGTTCACGCCCTTTTCTGTAAACTGCGAACCGATGGTGAGAAGGTGTCATAGGGCGCGGGCAAGACGTGGCTTTCAGAGGAGGAAGCCTACACGCTACACAAGACTGCCTTAAAGCATTGTAAACAACGGATGACTGTGGTATCCGACGTCGACCAACAATATCAGGTAGATATTATGGATTTGAGCCAGTTCCATGAAGACAAGGATGGGTTCTGCTACGTTCGAGCCGTCTTCGACGTTCTATTAAAATATGCCTGTGTTGAGGCTTTGAAGAACAAGACGGGTCACAGCGTGGCGACTGTTTGTAAATGTATATTTAACAAAGGCCGAGCTCCTGCAAACTACAGTCGGACACCGGTAAGGAGTTTTTAAATAAGCAGCTACAGAGTCTAATAAAGCAACACGGGTTGCATCACTTCATAACACACTCCGAACTTAAAGTCCCTATTGTTGTTAGTTTTATACAAACTAACACCGCTCTGGTGATTTTTCACAGCTAAAATCACCCGTAGATATGTGGAGGTTTTACCCACTTTTATAAATGTGTACAACACACAACATAGAGCTGTTAAAAACACCTTCGCTGATGTAACGCTGCACAATTGTCTGGAAAAAACTGTACAGTGAAAGACCAAAAAGCCTTATGCTCTTTTAAAAAGGGGATCATGTGCGGATTTCAAAACACAAGGCCGTCTTTAGAAAGGGCTACAGCAACAAAATCTTTATCGTAGGAGTGACTCAAAGGGAGGATACACATATTTCTGAGGCTTGTGGAATCTGCTTAGATCGCATGCTCGGCATAGGCCGACATCTAGTAGAAGCTGCAGAGTATTAGTTGTTTTCAAAATTTGAAAAAGAACGTTGACAGAGCGTGCCAGTAATACTATCCCTAGTGTGATGTCCACTGTACCCAGGGTCCTTCACGCGTCGAGGTCCCTCAGATTGTTATTTTACGCCATCGTAGACGAACGCTATTTCGCAGAGTTCTCCTTTTGGCATAACGCCATTGATTTATACGAATTAGAGCTAGTCTCTCTTCCTATCCTTTATATTTTCCATCACTGACTATCGAAAACAACCGTCGAAGACTCCCGTTGACGGATCCGTCCGGCCTTGGAGGGCCGCTTAGGCCCATACAGTAGGGAGAGGGGGGAGGACATTTGAGAATGTATTTACCCCTTTGCCTACATTATTCTCGCCTACCTGCCGTTTCATATCATTAGGGCAGAACTTAAAAGAGGTTCTATCCATAAGTGCAACAATAAAATTCCCTTGGGTCGACAAGCACCTGGTGTGCAACCTTTGTCTCCCTGGAGATCATGTCGAAGGGACCTGTTGAGCCTGTAAGCTCTTTAAACCCAAGACGTTAAAGGACCGTTTAAGCAAGCGCTGGGCCCACCACACCATGCAGGCTGAGGTCCCCATGGACGTGGAGGGGACCTGCAGCGTTGCTGCAGTCGCTGTTTTCCGACGGCGAAGGTGACGGGGATACTTCGGTTTCCGAAGCGCTAGCCCCCAACCTCAACAGATAGGCCGGCTGTCCTGTTATGGGAACGACCCCCGGCAGCATCGGCGCTCACACACACTACCACTAAGCACACAACCAAGGGCCGTGACTCAACACGCATGTCCACTAAGAGGCCACACACGACGTCTAGGGAGAGGTCCACAAGTTCCCTGTCCTCTGGGCACTTGAGGTACCGATCGCCCCATGACAGACCCTGACTGTCGAAAGACAGCACAGACGTTGTACCTAAAACAATTCCAGAACATCGCACGTCTGCTGACGAGATGTTGGGTCGCTCCACGGCCGAAGTTTGACATGCCCCATTGAAATCAGCAAAAATTTCGAATTTGGACCTAGCCCATCTAGTCGAAAAACATGTCCCAAAAGGCCTAATGAAGGGCAAGGAGTACAAGAAACAACTTTCAAAGACCCCTCGTAAGGAAAGGTCCCATTCACCATCAAGAGAAAAGGACTCTCATCCAAAGGGAAAGGATTCAAATCAGCCTCCTCATCCGGTCCCAGTCACACCTCAAGATCAGATTCGCCCACTAGACCCTACGTCCATTACAAGCTCTGCCCAATGGACATGTGAGGGCATAGATAGGGTCATGAGAAGGATGACCTTTTTTGCAAACCTTTATGAAAAAAACCCAGATTCTTTCCAAAGCTTTCTAACCACCCCACCCACAACAGCTGCCTCTAGTTCTCAGGCCCCTGCAGATGCCACTGCTTCTCAGCCCCCCTTCCAAAAGGTCTTGCCCAAATACCCTGGCTATTCTATCCCAGCAGGACCCTCCGATCATTGACTTGTATGACCCGCATTCAGACACTGAGGACCTCTACGTTACTCAAGAGGCCGCAGATCCATCCTATGGTGATGATGATGAAGAGCAGGACATGTATAACATTGACTCTCCCGTCACCCAGGATCCTCCAGTGGCGGATTCACCTATAGAAAACCAGCCACTACAGAACGACATGCTCATCAAGGCAGCTGAGTACTTTGAAATACAAACACAAGGAACTCAGCAAGACAAGGACTTTGTTGACGACGTTTTAGGGGCTAAAAAGGTTGTCACATAGTTCAATCCCATCCTGCAGTCTATTCAGCAGAGGATAACCGCCCTCTCTGGAAACACCTAACCAGGCACGGGCAGTTAATCCCTGCATCGAGAAGCTCTTCTGCCCTGCTCCTTCAGACCCTCTCTATATCTGGGGACAGCTCACACCTGACTCTCTTGTGGCAATAACAACAAGGAAAAGAGCACCTCCGGACAAGGAGAGTAAAAAGCTGTACATGATGGGGTGGAAAGTGGCTTCTTCGGCTGCCTTTCAAGCGAGACTCGCTAATAATACCACACTTCTGGCGAATTATAACGGCCATAAGTGGGATGAGGCATCAGCTTTATTATCTTCAGCTCCTGAACCACTTAAGACACAGTTGGCCCTGATGGCTGTAGAAGGCAGGGCAGTTTCAAGCTGCATTCTAAAAAGTAATCTGGACGCCGCTGTGGGCAGAATTATTGCAGTAGGAACAATTAAGCGTCATTCTTGGCAGCACCAGTCTGGCTTCAAGCTAGATAAGCAGGTTATGCTTCTTAATATGTCTATGGAGCCCAAGGTCCTTTTTGGGAAGGCCGTTGAAGACACCTTGAAAACTGCTAAAGAGGAATACGACGCACTGAAGTCGCTGGGCCAGCTAACCAATAAACCCACTGGCCAGAGAGGCAATAATAGTAATTTTCGTAGCTTTCGCAGACAAAATTCACCAAGGGGTTCAGACTACAGTCCGAATCAGGGAGCATCCTGGGGTAACAATCAAGGCCAGCCCTCACAAGGTTACCAGAGGGGACAGCGCCATTCCCGTGGCCATGGAGGTCCTCCTCGTCTAGAGGTGGAGCCACACCTCCAAAACACCCGCTTCAGGAGGGAATCACCTCCGACAAATGGGTGCTATCCACCGTAGTGGGCAGTTATTGTGTGGAGCTAAAAGACTCTCCTCTTCCCCCCCCCCGCCCCCAACCCCCCAGAACCATCCCCTGCACCAAAAGACCCATTCGAAGGAAGAACTCATCCGTCTCAAGGAAATCGCAACGCTGCTCCAAAAAGATGCCATAGAAATAGTCCCGGCGTACCAGGTAAACAAGG
Source organism: Ambystoma mexicanum (assembly GCF_040938575.1). Lineage (NCBI taxonomy): Eukaryota > Metazoa > Chordata > Amphibia > Caudata > Ambystomatidae > Ambystoma > Ambystoma mexicanum. The sequence goes on from NC_090932.1 coordinate 773,144,708, forward strand.
GTGTTTATTCAACCTACTTCCTTGTGCCAAAAAAAAATCTAACAATGCGCCCAGTATTAGACCTGCGCCCTGCAAACACCTATGTCAAGCCACAAACAAAAATTCTGCATGACTACGCTACAAGAAGTAATCCTTATGTTAAAACGGGGGGATACATGGCAACATTGGATATGAAGGATGCTTATTTTCATATTTCAATGTTCCCAGCGCACAGAACATTCTTGCGGTTCAAGATAGCAAACCAGCACTACTAATTCAATGTGCTACCCTTCGGAATAGCATCAGAAGGGTATTCACAAAGGTACTGGCGGTGGTAGCATCGCAACTGCGCAGGGAGGCAATCTCAGTGTAACCTTACATGGGCGACTGGCTGATTACAGGGGAGTCTCCCCAAGTTTGCAGGCTACACACTCAAAGAACTATCAACCTTCTCTTTCAATTGGGCTTCACCATAAACATGAAAGAAATCAAGTCTAGTGCCGAGCACAACTAAACAGTTCCTCAAAGGAGGGGTTAGTCTTTCCATCAGAGGAAAGAGTCCAGAATATGTTACTGCAAATACCTCATTATCAAGCCGGCTGTCAGGTAAGCGTTGGCAAAGCTATGCGTTTGCTAGGCATGATGGCATCTTGCATTTACCTGGTACCACATGCGCGCCTGCAACCCATGCAGGCTTGGTTGGCGAAACAGTGGTCTTAGGCAAGCGGTCAGTGGGATGATCTAGTGGTCGTTTCGCCAACACTAGTACAAAACCTTTGCTGGTGGATGAGAGAAAATCTGTTGAAGGGGAAAACCCTTCCATGATCCAGAGGTGCAGGCAATTGTGATGACAGACGTCACTTGCCGGGTGTGGGGCTCGTCATCTTCATCACACAGCACAGGACCTGTGGACTCATGCTACAGAGCAGAACCACATACATCTGCTGGAACTACTGGCAGTGTTCAAGGCCCTTCAGACATTCGAGATACACCTAGCAAACAAGTCCGTGCAAGTCCTAACCGACCGCACTACAGTGATGTTTTACATCATCAAACAAGGGGGCACACGTTCTCCAAATCTAGCACAACAAATTTGGAAATGGGCACTCAACAGGAATATATTTCTGTCCTCACAGAATGTTCCAGGGGAACGCAACTCTCTAGCCAACTCATTGAGCAGAGATCCCCTACCAGAGGAACACAAGTGGCAACTAGACCCAGAGGTTGTAGACCACCTCTTTCTCAATGGGCTTTCCCCATGATAGACTTGTTCGCTACAAGCAAAAACAAACAATGCCCAGATTTCGCGTCCATGTTCCCCCAGCCAGGCTCCAAGGGACCACCCTATGGATGTACTGGTCAGGGAAATTTACTTGCGCACCTCCCCCTCCCCCCCCCCCGACCCCCATGATTCCTCTCATGAACAAAGTGGTGAACAAGATCCACAAGGAACAAGTGACACTCATCCTAGTTGCTCCTATGTAGGCAAGACAACCATGGTATCCACATCTGCACAAACTGGCGATGTGCGATCCCATCAAACTCCTGTGTCAGATCAACCTACTCACTCAACACGGGGGGGATTAACCATGCACCCACAACCTTACTCAATGAATTTAGCAGCGTGGCTCCTGAAGTCATAGAGTTCGGAATCTTAACCTGCCACAGAGGTGCATGGATATCCTGAAGGAGGCATGAAAACCAAACACTAGACACTTATTTCGGCAAGTGGAGATTTTAAATTTATTGCCAGTCTAAACCAATAAACCACATAGAAGGTACCCCATCCGACATTCTGAACTACATGCTCCACTTGCTAGACTCAGGGTTAGTATTCAACTCTATAAAGGTCCACCTGGCAGCCCTATCGGCTTACACCACCTCCCACAATAAGGTATTGTGGTGGAAGGTACCTGTCATCAAGGCCTTCATTGAGGGAGTAAAGAGACTCCACCCTCCAATTTCAAACCCACCGCCAGGATGGGATCTCAATGTAGTACTCGCTAAGCTCATGGGACCTCCTTTCTAGCTGATCCACAAGTAAGCACCTGACTTACAAGACTGCCTTCTTAGTGGCTATTACTTCCATAAGAAGAGTTAGTGAATTACAAGCATCGTCAGTGCAGGATCCTTTCTTTGTCATACACAAGGACAAACTGGTTTTACGTACTCTTCCTAGGTTCTCTCCTAAATTCATCTCAAAATTTCATGTGAACCAGTCCATTGAGCTGCCGGCTTTCTTCCAGAACGCAAGAAGCTCAGCTGAGGTAAAACTCCACACACTAGATGTTAGGAGGGTGGTCCATGTAAACAAGACCAGACCGCTAAGGAAAACAGACCTACTGTTTGTCTCCATAGCCCCAGGCAGAGAAGGGGACCGCGTTTCCAAGAATGCCATCTCCAGATGGAAAGTCAGATGCATACAACTGTGCTATTCCCTGTCAGACCAGACACTGCCTTTCACGCTAAGAGCTCACTCCACAAGGAGCACAGGAGCTACTCTGGCATTTATTGCAAATGTCCCCCTAGGCAGTATTTGCAAAGCAGCTACATGGAGCTCAGTACACACCTTCACTCAGCAATACTGCATTGACACTCATCCCAAGACCGATACACAGGTGGCACAAGCGGTTCTAAAACATCTGTTTGCCCATGAACCTTCTCACAACCCACCTTCTCTTAACACTGCTCGCTAATCTATGCGCAGCATGTGATCTAAGCAGATTCCACAAGCCTCAGAAGGGATACATTACTCACTTTAATCTTATTTCTGATGCTTGTATCTGCTTAGATTCCCATGCGCCCACCCTTCCTCCCCTTGGAGAGAAGATGCATGGATGCTTTGAGCTTGTCTGATGCATATCTGCTTGGATACACCTGTACTCACACTACACTTCATGCTACCTCATGTAAGAAACTAAACGATATGAAGGACCTCAACGCGTGAAGGACCATGTGTACAGTGGACGTCACAATAGGGATTGTATTACTGGCACACCATGTCGACGTTGCATTTTGAATACAACAACTGTAATACTCAGCAGCTTCCACTAAATGTCGGCCTATGCACAGCATGTGAATCTAAGCAGGTACAAGCATCAGAAATAAGATTGCGTTGTGTATATATACACACACACACGCAGACACGCACATTAATTGATTATTCGGGCGAAGATGTTCAAGGTGTTTCTTACAGGGAGGAGATCCTGTAAGTCAGTAAAGACCAACAGCAAGTTTATAGAATCGAAAAAGTCATAAAGAGTAAACGTCGTGGAACCAGGAAACTGTATCTAGTCAAATGGCTAGGGTGGCTTGACAAATTCAACAGTTGTGTGCCTGTCTCATCCCTAAAGGCAACGGGTGTGTAGCAGGGCGACATGGAGTCTACACCTTTCTATATTATGCCCCAGAGCAATGCTTCAGCCGAGACATTCCAAGGGAACATGATATCCAACTTTACCATGAAGCTGACCAAACCCATACATTTGTAAGGGCAATGAACGGTGGCTCTCACTGAAGTTCAGTATGTCTGATCGTGGGACATTTTAGCCCTGGGTTTATCATAAAACTAACAAACCCTCTGAGGCTCTGGCCAGGCGGGTTACCCGAGGGGCCTTACCCGAATACACAGGAGCTTGTCAGAGTCATCACCAAAGCCATATCAATCATGCCAGAGTACGGCGATACGACGCTACACCTAGACCCGCACCAGTGGAAATTTGTTTTACAGGCTCCGGATGCATCCGTTAGGTTTTCAACAATGGGCAGACTGTGCAACCTATTGGGAAGCGTGCAGCACATTGAAAGTAAAGAACTGTGGGACAATCCCTGTGCTGACATTAACAGGGATTTTAATAGGTTATTGCTTTACAGCGAAATCGTGGAGTATGAAAGGGTGGGGGATAGCTATGCCCTGCTGCTTAGAACCGTGGAGATTAAAGGGAACAACAATATTGTGAATATTCTCCTGCGTCCTGTCCCCTTTCCTCCATACTTTTGGGACATTCTGTCCTTCGGGATGGGACCAGAGCACATTGAAGCATTAAAAAACGTTTTGTCCTTCTTTTACGCTGGACCACCGCACACGGCCGTAACCCGGCCTTCCTGAGCTCTGCCTTGTGCATCGGCCTTCAGTTGGACGAACCTGCATTGTGGGGATTTTTTTTGTCTTTTTCCCACTTATTTATCTTCCTGCTCCGGTTCCACAGTCTTCTTCACCTCTGTCTTTGCATCAGGGATTCTTGTCCTGTTCTTTGTGCGAATATCGCTTCACTAGGCCGGATCACCATTCTCTGTCTGGAGTGTTTGGGCCTAGAACATCAGTGGGACTCTTTTCTCTACTGCGACTCACTCTCCGTCCGGGCACTCCAGCGTAGGCTCATCAGGTGGGAGGAAGAGTTTCAATGGCTACCTCCTCTTTTACAGCAATGCATCGATTGAAAAAAGGAAGCGTCCGGTAAGTTCCTTCCTTTTTTAAGGCACCTCGGTCAGAAAACTTTCCAGGGTCTTCTGGGTCCGGGAGAGGTCCAAGTACCTGGGTTCTCCCTGAGGTGTCCGGAAAGGGTTCTAACCTGGCTACCAGAGTTTCCTACAAGGTTCCACGTTGGCGGGCTAAAACCGCTGGAGTATCTTCCGGTGTTTCCCCTTATGAGGTGCGGGGGCGGGGGCTAACATTAAACCCAAAATGTCTGGGGCTTCTTCAACCAGGGGTATCCTGAGGCTTCCTGGTCTGGGACTAAACATACCAAGACTAGTCTCGAGGTTTCCTGTAAAGTGACAAAATAATAACCGGATCAATCATGAGGATCTCCAAATAGGGGCTATAATCAAAACCAGCAGGATCGAGGGGTCATAATCTGGGAGCCTGGCTACTGGGAGTCAACCTAAGCTTTCCCACGAGGTGTTTTGTGGTCGTACCGGTCCTGCTGAGGGTGCAAAGGAGGGCAAAGACTCAATCTTTAAGCACCGGTTTTGCCGAGGCTCCCTCACAGAGGGCTAAAATTGACTCAAGCGTCTACAATTCCTGTGGGGACAATGTACTTGCAAAAACCTGTGACGCAGATCGCTTCAGGCAGTGACAAAATGGCAGCCCAACCCATGCAGCCATTTTGATGAGCTCCTCCAAACCTACTTTTTTCAACTGCTGTGACAGGAGGGCCTACGTTTGGGGCTGAGCGCCGTTTTTACAAATCTGGATAACAACCCTTTTGCTCGCCAACTGACTGGCGTGCAAGGATTCCGCTGCCACACATGGTCTCACTTCCGCCTATGTCCGCTCCTCTGGTTTATATCGACTCAGCTGGGGGCGGGGGGAGGGCATCTTGACAACCTAACTCAATGCCATCTTGTGGATAGGACTCTCCAGAGCGGCCTCTACACCCACTCCACTGCCTAGACCTTCCTCAGAGGACATGTTCTTTGGCAGATTCCAGGCTCTCATGCGTTCGGACCCGATGAAGGCTTACTTTTAAGATCTGTCAAGGATATATATCCTAAGCCTCTGGAGCTGCAGCCTCCTCCTCCTCCTCCTCCTCCTCCTCCTCCTCCTCCGTAGGTTCTGTTAGTGCCTCCTCTGCTTCCAGTGGAGCCTCCTACACTGCCACCATTGCCTCCGCTTTCACTGGTGCTTCCAACGCCAGTGGTGCAAATGGCTATACCCCCATGTGTTGCGTATCAGCTTTCTATTCCTGCCAAAGCGGACAAGGAGCACAGGGACCAGGATAGTGAAGACACTCCCCACTCCATAAGAGCTTTTCATGACCGGGTTTTAGATATGATGGCATTGCCAGAAATTCCACTCCCTGAGCCTCCGACTGAGCAAGAAGGTGTTCTCGCAGGAGCGCTAACCCTAACATCACAGGAGCGCGCAGGACTTTTTCTTCAAAAAGACGTGCTTGCTGAAGCCGGTAAGGTCTGGGAAAAACCTCATAATGGGCAGCATATAAATAAAAAGATCGACGCTCGCTATAAGATCCTTGCATCGGCTACCTGCCCGCTTCCTTAATCAACGGTGGTAGTAGTAGCAGCAGCTACACTCCAGGCCAAGCAGCCTTCACAGTTCTTATCCAAGGAGAAAAACATTCTGGATGGCATCAGGGACATTTTATTTTTTCCAATGCAGGTCTTTAGCTGTGTCAGGCAAATACTGAAGTCATTCTGGCGGCAGCTAACCTCAAAGCTGCTGAGACCTGTTGAGTGCCAAGATTGCATCCTACAGTACAAGCTGGAAGATTTTAAAGAGTGCCTATCTGACGCCAGGTTTCTGGCTCAAGACCTGCTTGAGGCTGTGGCCCATCATGTGGACACGGTGCTCAGGGCCTTATGATCGGGATTGATATTTCCGTCAGGTGTGGCTTCATGCTACAAAGTTCTCAAAGGAAGTGCAAGACAAAGTACTCAACCTTCCCTTTGAAGGGAAAGCGCTTTTCCACTCTTCCACCAACAAGGAATTCAAGACGAAAGCAAGCACATTGATGGCAAAATCTTTGCAGGCTACTTTGCTAGGACTGACGGCTAAAGGGGCCTATACACAAAGGTCAGGGACCCAGACAAGATCCTTTTCTGGTTTTAGAGGTTTCCAAGAACACTGAGCGTGCCGAGCAGAAGGCTCCTCTGATGGGCCTCAATACAAGCAGCAGAGTCAAAGTGGCATTTTTTCTCTCGGTCCTCAGCCTCCTCCTCTGCGGCGGGAGCTCTCGCCCCAGATAAATCATCAAAATGATGCTTTCATCGGTCACACGAGACTCCGGTGGGAGGACGTATATCTTCTTATCTGGAGGCTTGGAAGGTCATAACGAAAGAAGGATGCGTTTTGTCTGTTGCCCAAGTAGGTTTCGTCTTCCCCCTTCCTCATACCCCACCTTTTCACCCTCCTCTGCAGCAGACTGGGCCTCCTCCCTCAGAACCGAGGTACAAAAACTCTTGAACCTCAGGGCAGTAGAGCCTGTTCCCCTTAATGGAGAAAGGGGAGGGCTATTACTCCTGTCTGTTTACAGTGCCCAAACCCAACCAGGCTGGCCTTCGCACTGTCCTAGGCCTCTCCAGCTTCACCCATTTCCTTCCCCAAGAGAAATTCAAGATGATCACGCCCTGCCAGATAAGGTCCTCTCTTCGGAATGACGATTGGCTAAGTGTGGTAGATCTCCAGGACGCTTATATATGCACATCCTAATTTGGGCCCCACATCAGAAATACTTTCGCTTTTCCATGGGAACGGAACATTTCCAAAATCGGGTGCTGCCGTTTGGTCTCAGCTCAGCACCACAAGTCTTTATGAAGATGGTGGTCATCGCTGCGTTCCTCAGGCTGCAGGGAGTTTATGTCTATCCATATTTAGACGATTGGCTTCTGCGGAGCCCTTGCCCCGAAACTGCGGCAGTCAATCTTCAGTCTCTTCTCCAGCTCCTGTTCTAACTGTTCGATAAACTGGCGGAAATCGTCTGCTGGTAGGTCAGGACCTGATATTCCTAGGTTTCAATTGGGATATGATCAGTGCCAGGGTTTTCCTACTGGAGGACAGGATTGCGGATTTGTCAACCACGTGTCCTCTTTTTCTAAGCTCCTCTCACTGGTCAGCCTGGTGGTTCCAAAGACGACTCGGCCTCATGTGTTCTAGCTTTGCCTCTGGCGAGACGCAAAATGAGGTGGACACAGCTAGCATTTCACAATTTTTGGTCTCAAGCATTAGACCCGGATTCCAAAATGATACCGATACCATCTTCCATGAGGTTGGTTCTTCAGTGGTGGGCAACCTCTAACATCCTCTCAGTGGGAACCGCCTTCCAGAAGCCTTCACCGCAGGTCACGATCACAACTGACTTCTCCCTCCTGCTTTGGGGGGCTTTGTTGGGTCATCTCGAAGTATACGATTTGTGGTCACCACAAGACAGGATGTCTCGTATCAACTGCTTGGAACTTTTGACAATTTTCCTGACATTGAAAGGTTTCATGCCTTACATCAACAAGATGGCTATGTCCCACGTGAACAAACCGGGGGGCACCAGGTCTCCTCCTCTGGTGGATCTAGCCATCCAAATTTGGAATTAGGCAGTCTGACACAATGGGCCTCATTACGAGTTTGGAGGTAACCATGGTGCTATTAGCGCCATGGCTGCCTCCAAATCCTTACCGACTCCGCCCTGGTGAATGGAGCTGTTACTGCCCCATTCCAAGGTTGGCAGGGGCGGTAATTCCCCATTCACCAGGGCCCTTCCCCATTCCCATTTGAGCCCCCATAGGGTTTTTCTTTGAGCCCCCAAATTGCGGTACCGTTATTAGCTCCAAGTCCCTTTGCGGGTCCCGTCCTTAAGGGAGGACCTGCAAAGGGAACTCGTAGTAGGGCAGTAAGGGATTACCGCCACCGGTGCCCTTACCGGTTATCCCTTACCGCCCACCTCGTAATGAGGCCCAATGTCTTGCTACAAGCTGTACACATTCTGGGACAGAACGATGTTGCGGCAGATTCCCTGAGCCTCCAGTCTATGGCAAACTATGAATGGGAAATCAACAGCGACGTTCTTGCCAAACTTTTCCAGCTATGGGGCACACCATCAGTGGACCTCTTTGCTACAACAACCAACAAGAAATGACCAACAAGAAACTGCCAGTCCATGCTTCCAGGGACGGCCTCGGCATATCTTCCTTGCGCAATGTGCTCCAGATTCCGCGGGACAGCATGAAGGCTCATGCCTTCGTTCCTCTGCCATTGATTCATCGGTCATTCAGGAGTGCCTCCAACTGCACTCTCCTGTTCATAGCTCCTTGGTCGCCAGCCAGGTTCTGTTCTAGAGCTTCAGCACCAATCGATACGCGACCCAATCAGGTTTCCGCAGATCTCCAATTTCCTGCACCAGAACAATCACCAGTTGTGGCACCCCTGCCCACAATCCTTCAACTTGGCGGCCTGGTGCAGTTTAACCTTTCGGAGGATAATATGCTCATAATCCAGGTGGCACGTAATCCTTCTACAAGAGCACAGTACAAAGTAAATGGCTTCGTTTTTGTCATTGGTGTCTTGCTAAACAGCTTGATCCTGAACATGCTTCTATTGACTGTGTCCTGTCATTCATATCGGACCTTGCGGCCTCTGGCATCCACATCTTATTGTGCAGAACTTATCAGCCATTGCAGCTTACCTTTCAACAGTTAACTGCTATTTTTCTCGAACACATCCAATAATCAAGAAGCATTTTGTGGGTCTTCACCTCTTTTCGCCGGCCAGGCCGCCTCACCCAAAATGGGATCTAAACGTGGTACTGTCACAAGCCATTTGAACCACTGGCCACTATGGAGCTCAAGTTTCTCTCCTGGAAGGTGGCCTTCTTAATTGCAGTTACATCTGTTAGAGTAAGCAAGCTTTAAGCTATCTGTTGAACACCGGTTCTTGACCTTTTACAGGGATAAGGTTGTGCTTTGCACTCATTCTTTCCTTCCAAAAATTGTCTCGGAGTTCCACATAAATAAGTCCAATCTCCCTCCCGGTTTTCTTTCTGGACCTGGTCTAGTATGCAGAGAGGGTGCTCCATAACCTAGAAGAGCTCTGAAGTTTTATCTTCAAAGAACAAGTGATTTCAGAAGCACACCACAATTCTTTATTACTTTCGGGGACCCAAAAGGGAAACCGGCCTCAAAAGCTTCCATTTTCCGATGGATTGCTTTGTGTATCTGAGGTTTATACAGTTTAAGGCCTTTAGGCTCCAAGAGGTGTTTATGCACATTTAGTACGAGGTAAAGCGGCTGCTGTTGCCTTCCAGAAATATGTCCCTTCTCCAGCATGGGGTCTGGCATGGATTCACATGCTCATGAATATTCCCCGTCGTCAGGCCGGGAATCCTTGGTATAGAAAAAAATCACTTATCAGTTTTGTTTCTCATCTGTCTTTCTTAGTAGTAACCAATCACTGGTCTCTGGGTCATACTGCCACCAGCCAATGACTGCCTTCTCCCTAAGCCCCGCCTCTGGCAGTCATCCTCAGATTTTTACCGCACGTTCAAGTGTTGGGAGTCCTCGTGCTGTAGCTCTCGAGCTTTTGCTGCGTTTCGTGCATTTTTCAGGAGATTTTTCTCATTTTCCGGTTAAATAGAGCCTCAAGCTCCACCGTTTCTACATCCAATCAACGGGGATCTGTTTCGGAGTTTTCTACGCCCCTCAAGGGTGAAGATTTTGTCGAGTTAAGCTTTTGGAGGTTTCCAGAACTTCCGAGGCCTACCCCGGACATGGCCCAGGAGAAAGAAAGCTCGACGCCCGGGAAGCTGTTCAGGACCTGCCCTGGATGCCAGCTTCAGAATGTTTTCAAGGAGGACGAGCATTCGTTATGTCTCTACTGTCTCCATGAGGACAAGACGCACACGGAGAAGGACTGTGCGTTTTGTGGGAACATGTCAGAGCGGACCATGAAGGATCGCCACCTCCGTCTCGCCAACTGGCTGGAAGGGAAGATCCCGTGAGGCGAGAAGAAAAAGAAGTCTGAGCGGTCTTCTAAGTCCTGTGAGGGCGCCCCGGCGATGGGGGCCCAACAAAAGGCCAAGCACCGCGAGTCCGCGGGCACCGGGAGCGCCGAACGGTCGGGCTCCTTGGCTGCCAGGCCGGGCGCATCCTCCCCGACGCCATCAACCACGAGCCAACGTTCTGGCTCCGGTAAGAGGAAGTCTGAGAACCCGGTGAAGCTTCTGGAGAGGCCCCGGTCGATCTCGAAGATTCCGGCAGAGGGGGAGCGAGGCTCGGACCCTCCCCCCAAGGTGAAGGCCCCAGGTGTACAGAAGGTGACGATGGCCTTAATTCACCCTGCTAAGACCTCGATTGAGGATGTCGCCGTGGCCCTGGCTCAGCCTGTGGAGGCTACACCAGTGGAGGCGACCTCAGGACCCAGAGTCTCCCTGCCACCGCGGAGGGAGTCTTTCAGGCCCATTGAGAAGACCCCCATGAAGTCCTCGTTGGAAAAGGTGGGGGAGGGGCAGGTGGCCATCGTGGATACGGACACGACCTCTGAAGAAGAGCTCATCGAAGTCGTGGAAGAGGCCCAGCCCATCGGGAGGGATTCCGACGAGGGCGACGATGAGAGCGACGGTGTCGCTGACGAGGCTCCTCAAGAGCCCTCGCGCCCGTCGTTTCTGGTGCCGCAGGACACTTCGGCAGCCATTTTGTCAGCGATTCAGTCCTTATGCTCGGAGATAAGGACAAGGTTGCCCCTCTCCCCGACGGAGGTACCTGAGCCAGACCCGATGGGGGAACCGGAGCCAGGACCTTCGGAAAGTCCACCGCATAAGAGGAGGACGCATCCTACACCACCTCTCCCACCTCTGCAGCCTGCTATGCCTTCCCCCCCGGTCTATGTTAAGACGGATTTCTGAACTCTGTCCTGGCGGCGCAGAGGTTCAGAAGGCCAACCTAATTACTTGGAACAGGGTAACCTCTGGACAAGCCAGACCAATCAGGGTAGCGATCGCGGCGGTCAAGACTAGGTCTCAAGAGGGGTGAGGGTGACAAAGCCCGCAATGAGCACACAAAGCAAGGACACTTACAAATTACTCCAAACAGGTGTTATATTAAAAATATATACACATTTATTCCAAGGCCTTTAAAACAATGACCGTAGCGAGAAATCACAATAAAACTCTAGTAAACCAACACATACCAAACCAATACAATATATATACAAATACAAACAAGTCTAAAGCGTTAGATGCAGGAAATGTGTAGCCCACCTAGAAGGGGAGGAAAACAGGCGGTGCAAAATAATGATTTAGACCCAGTCCGCCTTCAGAGGCACCTAACTAAAAGGAAGTCCAAGCCCTACGAAGAGTGGAGCCTTGTGCTCAAAAGTACCTGCACACGCTTGTGCCAACGGGCAAAAAGGGGAGTCTCTTTGAGGGAATCAGGCAGTTCAGTTTGGTGCACAAATGAGTTCCGCGACTCAAGCGCAGCCTCCACTGTGGGCAAAAGCAGAGCACGAGTACGGAAAGGCATGCTGTTTGACACAGCGGGGAAAAGCTATGGGCTCCTGCAAAAGGGTGACCAGTTCCTAGCTATGCTACTGACCGGTCCCCGATGCAAGCAGACCCAGGCTTCTCTGCGTCAGTTTCAGTGCTGGCGGGTTCAGGGGAGCAGGGGTTGTCTCGTCGTCGTGTAGATTCTGCAGCAGCAGAGTTGAGTTAAAGATGTCCCAAACGAAGTGAACCCGCACAGTTTGTTACCACAGCAGGGCAACGGAGCGGCCGTGTGTATCTCAGCCAAATGTACACTACTCACTTCAGACCTGGGAATGCCAAGTGTACGAATCGTGTGAGAGTGACAAGGACTAGAAATACAACACAACCTGGCGGCGGTTACAGAGCAAGACTCCTGTGTAGGCTGGTCAGTCTGCTGGATGGCCCAGAGACACTTCCGAAGGCTTACGTGCAGGAGATGGTGAAGATGCCAAGAATAGCTGTCCCCACTATTCCAAGGGTCGAAGTACCAGTACAGGCCTTCTGGTTCGATTAGAGGTAGAAAGGGTTTCACAAGGCGACAGCAGTGCAGAGGAGCAGTCCTTCAGCGGGTCACCAGCGATTCCTCGGTTCAGCCTCGTGGTTGCAGGATACTTGGCTCCTGTATTCCTTTGTTCGTGAGAACTCAGGAGATCGACATGGTAGTGGCGTTTCCAGCCCCCTCTTATCCACGGTTCCCTTTGTGCCAAAACAGAGGGGACCCAATGGGAGATCCGCTCATCAACACTCACACCATACGTGGACCTATCACGGACCACGGTGGTCCCAGGCATTCACACCACCCTAGACTCTCTGGCACCCAGGATGTGTATTGGGAGCAGACATCCCAGCCCACATCCTGGAGGCACACACCAGGCCTGTAGAAGCCCGCGAAAGCATCCGTGTTTCGCGGGAAAGTACATGCCCAAATAAGGAAGGCCCCGGGTCGGCTCGAACTGGGGAAGGTAAAGGGGGCAAGACGGTCAGCGGACGGGACAAAGGAGCTTCGTGGTCTCGCCATTTTGGGAGCCAGGCCACCATTTTGGGCTAAGCGTGAGAAACGCGCTTAACACGCCAAAAGGAGCTCAAAACACAAGAAACGATCGCTGCCACCATTCCCGTCCGTGATTCACTTGCACCGATCAGTTACAATCCAAAAAGAGTATCTAGGGCCTGTAGAAGGCTAGAGAGCCAAGAGAGCAGTAACTAAGTTTACAGTGCCCTCTTGTGTCATGTTGCACGAAAGCTGCAACACGATAAAGAAACTACGGAAAACAGCGTTTCCCGGTACTGACTGTCTTAAGGGCATGTCAGTTTCCCCGCAAGAATGGAGCGAAAGCCCAGAGGAGTGCGGCAGAAGGCTGCACTTCTCTGGCAAAGTCTAAATCATGGTGAAAACAACAGCAAAAAGTTTAGGGGTTGCCACATGGAAGGAAAATTACCCACAATTAAGAAATCTTTCCTAACAGTCTACTACCCACAGGGATGATACAGGCATGGACACGGCTACGACAGTTACAGATGACGGAGGCGACGACGGGACGTGTCCCCCGTCGCCCCCTGCTCAGGCGTCCCCGCCCGACGAGATTGGATCCTTTCATGCCATGATTTCCAGGGCATCCAAGCTCTTCCAGCTCTGCCCAGAAGAGAAGGAAGGGTTCCTTTACCAACGGCGCGAGGCTAAAAGGAAGACGGTCCTCGCCGTACCACTTCTTGATCACATCTGGGATGAGGGGCTCGCCCTCCTCAAGAACCCTGCCACGGCGCCGGCAAAGAGGGACCGGTACGAGAAGAAGTACCAGGTCTCCGACGCTGCCCCCTTGTGCCTTTGGGCGCAACCTACCCCAGATTCGGTCGTCTCGGCGGCGGCAAAGAAGAAAGCTGGGGGGGCATCGGCCTCGACATCAACTTCCCCGCCGGACGGCGAGGGCAGGAAGCTGGACACGATGGGACGACGGATCATCTCATCCGCAGCGACGACTAGCAAGGCGGCCAACGCCCTGGCTATCGTAGCCCGCTACGACAGGGAGTTGTGGTTCAAAATCGCTCCTCTGTTGGACTTCCTTCCGGACGCCAAAAGGGCTGAGGCCCTTGAAATCCTACAGGAAGGTGAGATTGCTTCGGACCATGCCATCACGGTGGCAACGGACATCGCCGACACCGGTTTCCGTCAGTTGGGCAACACCGTTTGCTTGAGACGACGAGGAGATTTCCGCCAGGACGTACAAACCAAGGTTTTAGACAAGCCCTTCGATAGGAACAACCTGTTTGGGAAGGCGGTTGATGAGTCCCTTCAGGCCATCAAGACAGACACAGAGATTGCCCGGGCACTGGGAGTGCTCCAACAACGACGGCCGTCCTTTCAGAGCTCTGGAGGCAGACAAGGTGCCTCCAAGGGATCCGGCAGTGGCTCCTCCACGTACTGCCAAGCAGCAAGAACATCGTCCCAGGAAGCCTACAGGGGACGCAGCAAGTCAGGTGGTGCCCGTCGTCGTCGACAGGGAGGTCAAGAAGGCAAGGCGGCCTCAAAACAAGATTAAACCGACCGTGGGGTCGGGCCCCCGCCGAAGCACCCCGGTGGGAGGCCGGCTGGTGAGGTTAGTCAGCGTGTGGGAGTCCATCTCCACCGACCGTTGGGTGCTGGACGCCCTGGCCCAAGGGCACGCCCTAGAGTTTCAGAAGAAGTGCCCTCGCGTTCCACCTGTGGCCAGGAAGGAAAATCACGTCCCTCAACTACTGTTGGAAGTAAGGGCGATGCTCAAGAAGGGTGCCATCGAGCTCATCCCAAAGAGGCGCCCCATCCCAGACCTGCGACGACTGAACAAGTACATCAAGGCACAGAAGTTCCGGATGGTCACCCTCCAGCATGTGCTGGGACACCTGGAGGAGGGCGATTTCCTGTCGTCGTTGGACTTGGAGGATGCGTACTTCCACATCCCCATTCTAAAAAGACACCGAAAGTTCCTCAGGTTCGTGGTCCAAGGGCGGCACTACCAGTTCAAGGCCCTCCTGTTCGGATTGAAGTCGGCACCCAGGGTGTTCACCAAGTGCCTCGCACCGGTGGCGGCGCGGCTGCGCCTACAGGGGATCCACGTCTCCCCCTACCTGGACGACTGGCTCATCCGGGCAAGGACCAGGGAGCTCGCCGTGGAGCACACTGCGAAGACCGTCCAGCTGCTCACGGACCTGGGATTCTCCATCAACTTTCCAAAATCCCACCTGGTTCCGTCGCAAGTCGCCCTGTTTCTGGGAGCCAAGCTCGACACAGTGGCGTGGCTGGCCTCGCCGGAGGAGGAAAGGACCAGGCCCATTCTGGGCAAGGTGCAGCGTCTGCTGGCCACGGACATGGCCAGGGTAAGATCTATCAAGTCCCTCCTCGGGATGATGTCCTCCTGCATTTATCTGGTGCGCCTTTGCAGGCTTCGGATGCGCCCCTTACAAGAGTTCCTCGACTCCCGCTGGGTCCAGTCGACGGACAGCTTCGAGGACAGGATCCCTCAACGAGACATTCCATCAGGCGAGCCGGTGGTGGGGTACCCGCTCTAATCTGTCGGCGGGCACAGACTTTCAGACCCCAGCTCACCAGGTGAGGGTGACGATGGACGCCTCCCTGGAAGGTTGGGGAGCGCACTCTGGAGATCTTCACGCGAGAGGCCTTTGGCTCCCGGAGGAGAAGTCACTCCACATCAACATCTTGGAGCTCCGCGCAGTGTTCTGGGCCCTCGGGTCCTTTCTTCCGTCGCTCAAGGGCAAGGTGGTGAGGATCTTCACCGACAACACCACCACGATGTGCTACATCCGGAAACAGGGCGGAACCAGATCCCCGGCCCTATCCAAGGAAGCCCAGGATCTGTGGCATTGGGCCGTCGCCAAAGGGATGTTTCTGGTACCTCTTCATCTGGCAGGAATAAAAAAAACGATCGCCAACTCACTCAGCAGGGAGCTGCGCTCGTGCCACGAGTGGGAACTACGCCAGGATCAAGTGGATCGACTCTTCTGACGATGGGGCGAACCCCAAATCGATCTCTTCGCGACGGCGACGAATTCCAAGTGCCGGAGGTTCGCCAGCAGGTTATGATATGGTATTTGTAACGCGCCTATACACAAGTGTTTCAAGGCGCGACGAGGCAGGGAGGGAGGGAAACAAGGGGAAGACGGACAAACGATCCTACTAGGCCAGGTGTCATTCAGATCGTGCAAGTGCAGATTCCCCCAGCCGAGGAGCATGGGCGATGCTTTCTCGTTCCCCTGGGACAGCCTATTTCTTTATGCGTTCCCTCTGATGCCGTTGCTGCTCCGGCTCATCAACCAGCTCAAGAGGTCCCGGTGCAGGATGATCCTCGTCGCACCGGTGTGGCCGAGACAGATCTGGTTCCCGGACCTTCTGGACTTGTCAATGTCCACACCAGTCAAGCTGCCGACGGACGCAGACCTTCTCTCCAGAGAAGGAGGCGCCATTCTTCACCACAACTCGGAGTCGCTGAACTTGCAGGCCTGTCTCCTGCAGCACTAGAGTTTGGAGGGTACAGGTTCTCTGTCTGGTGCCGTGCACAGAATATTAACCCTCTGCGGATAACGGCTCCTCAAGTACTGCTGTACCTACTGTCGTTGGCCAAAGCTGGACTGGCTCACGCCTCCATCAAAATACATCTGGCTGCAATCTCCCGATATACCAGGACTACGGGACGGGTGTCCTTGTGGTCTCATCGCCTGGTGAAAGAATTCATGAAGGGACTATTCCGATCATTCCCGCCGGTGAAGGCTCCTGCCCCGGCGTGGGAGCTTAATGTGGTGCTGACCAGGCTCATGGGGGGCCCCATTCGAGCTTATGCATTCGGCGCCTTTGAAGTTCCTGTCATCGAAGACAGCTTTCCTCGTGGCCATCACCTCCGCACGACGAGTGGGAGAGAACCAGGCCCTATCTTGCAAGCCTCCATACTTGACTTTTCTGATACGAAGGTGGTGCTGAGGACGCACCCCTCCTTTATGCCCAAGGTGCTGTCGGACTTCCACCTCAACGAGCCCTTGGTGTTACCAGTTTTCTTCCCGTCGCCGGCCGAGAGGACTCGCTGCATGTAGCTAGAGCGCTGAAGTTCTACGTGGACCGCACAAAGAGTTTTCGGAAGACGTCGTAGCTGTTTGTGAACTTTGGGACTGTGAATCAAGGGAAGGCTCTCTCGAAGACTTCCATTTCCAGATGGCTCTCCGGCTGCATCATGCACTGTCGCCAGTTGGCAAACCGACCGCTGACCGGCCGTCCGAGAGCCCATTCGACCAGAGCGATCGCTGCTACCACGGCGTTCCTGTCTGGTGTGCCCCTGCTGGACATCTGCAGGGCTGCGACGTGGAGGTCGATGCACACCTTCACAAGATTCTACTGCGTCGATCGGGACAGCAGGGAGGAGTCCAGGGTCGGCCAAGCAGTGCTGTGTAGCCTGTTCGCCTAAGGTGAGCCTGGTGAGGAGGTAAGAGATGCTTAATGTTGAGTTGTTTTGCTTAATGTTGAGCCTGTTGCCACCTCCCGTGGTTGTGCATGTGTTTACTGCTATGTATTCTCTTATTTATGAGCATGAGAATCCATGCCAGACCCCATGCGGGAGAAGGAACAAGTTACTTACCTGTAACTGTTGTTCTCCAGCATGGGCCTGGCATGGATTCACATGTGAACCCTCCCACCCCTCTGCGGAGGGGCTTAGGGAGAGGGCAGTTATTGGCTGGGGGCAGTATGACCCAGAGACCAGTGATTGGTTACTACTAAGAAAGACCGATCATAAACGAAACTGATACTGATTTTTTTCTATAGCGAGGATTCCCGGCCTGACGGGGAATATTCATGAGCATGTGAATCCATGCCAGACCCATGCTGGAGAACAACAGTTACAGGTAAGTAACTTGTTCCTTGTGAGTCCATAGCCAAGGATCCTTTGTGGGCTTCTCACGCAGCTTTTTGTAGACACTATTGTCTTGACCTGGGCTCCCGGGCTGATGCCCAGTTTGGCCAGGCAGTTCCTAAAAGCCTGTTCCAGTAAGGGAACAGGTTCCTCCCTTTTCTTTGGTTAGTGCTTGGGAATCTCCCAAAAGTATGGAGTAAGTGGGACGGAACATGGGACTATAACACAGTTAATCACTGTAGTGACTACCTTACTCCTAGTTCATAGTATCCTTTCCTCCATACGCCCGCCCACCTTCCCCTCTAAAAAGATTCCTCTATTTGCTAATGGTCCTTCGACTTTGGCGATAGAAAAGGACTGAAGGGCGATGTGTGGACTGAGCTCAGGAAGGCGGCGTTATGGCCGCGTGCAGTGGGCCCGCTTAAAAATAAGGACAAAAAGTAATTTTTTGATGCTTTAAAGTGCTCCGGTCCCGTCCCAAAAGTAGGGAGGAAAGGACTATGGACTTGGGAGTAAGGTAGTCACTATGGTGAATAACTGTTATTCAACACAAGCCCGATTTACATCCCCATGTGTAAAATCCATTTCGACACCATCAACATACAGATAAGCGACGACCAGAGAGAGTTTGTATCATTTAAATACTGAAATATCTGGCTGCGGTTGCACTTCAGACTGCTCCAGCTGAAACACTAGTAAAACAATGTTATAATGGCTGTGGTGAAGAACTATGGAGGGCCCTGGGCCTATATGGAATATCACATGAACCAGGCCGGTTATGGCGATCAGCCGTATTTTAGCAGAACCCCTGTAATGTATGGTGCGGGGCTCGACTGTATCGTTGGCAGTCTTTTCAGACGCACAATGCCCTTCCTATGTCGTGGCTTTGAATAGGCTAAACTGCACGTGAAAACGGCAGCCACCAATATTGCAAAAGACGTCATGAGAAACGTGACCACAGCGGTTGCTGACAGTCTCGCCAAACAGAAAAAGGAGGGCAGGACGGGTCACGCCTAATTTATAAACCATGAAGGATCATTGAGAGGAAGAGGTCAGCCACCCTTCTGCGCAACCCCCTGAAACCCACCAAAAACGCAGATCAAAAGCCTGACACGGACAGCCGAGTAAGAAGAAGCGTGTAATCACTAGCAGCATGTAATCCCTCGGTATGCAACTTCGCAACTGCTTGATTTACTGCCTCCTTCTTTGCGCTTGCCGGAACACTTCTGAAACTAATCTTGGAACTGTTACACCAACATTGGCCGTTTCGCCGATATGCTATTCACTTCCCCCTTATTGACAATGCACTGTTTACCTTGGCTAATCGTCTGAGCCTGCTAGGATTGCTGATCTTATCCCTTAACCACCATAGCATCATATTGACATTGCCAAAGGATCCAGAGCCAGCGAACGTTCCTCTTCTACATGGTCTACTATCGCACCTACCCTTCATGTAACTCTGCTTCTATTATCGTGAGTTACTCACTACCAATCATTTAACTGTTACGTTGTGATGCCAGCCCCATATCTTTGCTACGGCTTGTATGACTGCCGCACTATTAGCACACCCTTATTTGCCTCTGCAGTAATTTCAGTCATATGTTCACTGTGATATGCTGTACTCAAATATTAGTACTTTGCTATTGCCTTCATGCACTCTCTACTGTCATAATGGTTTCCAAATCTCAGTTTGCGCTCTCTTACATATGCATTTCACCTCCTTCAACGTTATATCCTCTGTGTATGCATGCCCATCATATGTCCTATTACCTGAGGTTAGCTTGCCTAAGTATGTATCATATGCTGTGCACCTACCGTGTCTGCTGTATGCACTTGGTCGCACCTCCCTGATGCCGGAGGTGATCTTTCCCAAGTATGTGTCCTAAGTACCTACTAAGTCTTTCATATGTACTCTGATGTAGTTCCCCACAACAAGAGGTGAGCTTTCCCTAGTGTTAGGGAGAGTTCTCAGAAATGTGCCAATTCCTTTCTACCTTAGAGACACCCAGCTCTTTTTGCTGGACTTTTTATCTCTCATGTAATATTAATGTGATTTTTCTGTTTCTCTTTTGACTTTGGAGTCTGACAAACTCCAAAGGCATCATGTTTACATAGTGACACACAGCACCTTCAGTGCAGTGGCACAGGGAAGTCTCTTAGATTTCCCAAAGGTTTAAATACGTTCTCTTGGTGAAACTACTGTTTCCAAGAGCAGTGAAGTGAAATTGGCTTTGCTTACATTTTGTAACTTTCTAGATGCAGCACACCCTATCTTACCATAGGGTGGTCGAGGGGTTACTTAGTATCCCCTTTGCCTAGTTTCTGATGTAACCTTTTTATGTTACCCTTTCTACAATTAGTGGCAGATGGCAGTGGTTTACTTTTTACTACCATTGTGTGTTTTTACCGCGGGCTGTGTTTGCCGCCACAGTAAAGCACCCATGGGTATATAGGCGCGTTACAAATGCCATATCAGATCATATCATATCATATATCATTTCGTCAAAATTACCCAGGTCTTCTTTTTTCACCATTTCTTGTTGGAAAGGTCCTTCTTGAGGTTTGCTGTACGCGCGACAAACCAGGTTTGGTCCCTTTGTTCGTTTTGTCTTTGGCAGGATTCACGAGTGAAGCCCCCCTCTGGCTCAATCAAGTATGTCTGTCAGGGGCAGGAAGTGAGGGAGGTGCCCGAAACTCCTTGTGCTTAATCCCCTTTGTTACAGGAATGTACCGAAAGGTGATTGGCTGGCTGGCTGGCTATTCGGCAAGGACAGCCACCCTGCAGTGTGATCGACAGCTAGGCTGGAATGAATGGGAGGAACATGCATAAAAGGCAAGGCTTTTTGGCTTTGAAGGCAGAGTCGCCCACTGGAATCCCAAGAAGAAGAGACACATGCTGCAACTCCTGGACTTTTGGTTTGCCCGGCGAAGCCCTGCTGCTGTGCTGTAACTCTGAATTCGCCTTGACTAGAGAAGCCCTGCAAGAACTTCTCCCTTTGAGTTGGTGGGACCAATCAACTCCAAAGTAAGCCCGTCTGGACATCTTCTCGGAGCTGGCTGTATTTCCACTGCTGCTGCTGGAACCGAAGTGGCAGGTAGAGGAACAACAGATTGTGTATGTTGCTTTTAAGTCGGACCCGGGGGCCAGGAAGATCCTCCAGACTTCCCTGATGCAGGACTGACCAAGCCTGAGCCACCTCAACAGAGTGATGGACCCCAGATGCGAGGAAAGTCTGAAGTGGTATCCGAGAACAGCAGTGTTGCTATTTGCTGTCAGACGCAAGAAGCTGAAACACAGAAGAACCGCTGAATTTAAGTTTACCCATTGCTGCTGCTGACCTTCCCATTGCAGAGCAGGAGTCCCCAGACGTCCTCCCTCTTGTCTCCACGACTGAGGCTCAAGAACAACAGGATCTGCAGAGCTGTACATGAACCATTTCTTCTAACCAGAGGTACTGTAAAGTATGACAACCTCTTGTTGTGGAGCCGTACTTGCTCTCTGTTGAGACCTGTCTTGGTTACCTTGCAGAGTTGCTAAAGCTTTGCCCCTCGCAAGCCTCCCAGCTTGCGCCCCTTCAAGTGTTCTACTTTCAACAAACATTTCTAAAAGTTTTGCAAGACTTTTTACCTGCCTGCAAAAAAGATCTTCAGCTCCCTTTGACGACGTGCAATTAACATTGCCTGTCCTGGCTCCCTGAAAGACTCCTTTACCTTTTGACTATGTGCTTTGGCCTTTCTGCCAGGAAAGGGTTAATAACACTCTGCATTGGAAGGTTTTAAAAGTGCTTACCTGTACATTAATTATTTGTTAACCTTTGTTTTATTCCTTTATTTGACCTTTTACACCAAACTCAGTATTTCTTGAACTGTTCCATTGATAAATTGTTGTCCAGTGTCCTAGCTATTTAAGCCACCTGAGGGTGTAGGAAGTGTCTGTGTGCTATCCCCAACAGGTATCGTCTGAGTTAGAGAAACTAAGAGTATGTTTTGTAGTGTATTGAAATTGTTACATATATTTCTCCCTTCTGAAGAAGGCTTATACAACTGACTGTGAAATAAATTAATTCTTTTATCAAGAAACCTTGCGTATAAGTGTTTATGTGAAGAACTGCTACTGTAAAACTGTAACATTACTGATCACATTGACACCTCTTGAGATCAGCCTGACGGCTTAGCCAAAGGTTGGGTCCCTATTGCCAGAAGGTCAAGGTTATAGTAGTGCACCAAAGGGTACTGCATACAATCTTGCCTAATACCTAGTATGTACCCTATGTATCTCCTATGTCCTTCATATGTTCTCTGATGTAGTTCTCCGCAACAAGAGGTGAGCTTTCCCAAGTATGTATCCTATGCACCTATTATGTCCTTCATATGTACTCTGTAGTTCTCCGCAACAAGAGGCAAGCTTTCCCAAGTATGTATTCTTGCTATACTATCCAGGCCTAATGTACGCCTGTTCTGTAATTATTGTAATTTGTCTGGTTCCAGCACTTACTGTAACCATATTCTTAAGCTAAGTGCCTAGATGCCTCTGGGCTTTGTGTGCTATATAAATAAACAAATGGACACAAGGGTGGGGATATCTTTTACAGAACAATGCCCTTCTTATACTGAGCCTCTGGGGAATGTGTGCAATCATAGCTCGATCTCTTCACAATGCCCCTGACCCAAACAAGCATCGATCTGTTTCTACATGGAGGTCTCGCCTCTGGCGTCTCGATCAGTGCTATTCCCCATAGAGTTCTTTGTTTCGGGGTTGACCGACATGTATGTGGTGGATTTGAACGACATACTGCTGCATCTAACCTGCAAAATAACAAAGGCAGATGGGACCGACATTGTGGGTACAGCATGAATGTGAACAGTCACCTACCCGATATCCACCATGTTCAACCAGGTGGACTTGACGCTGGGTGATTGAAAGATCGCGCA